>NC_067398.1:634020842-634620842 GCF_016432865.1 Antechinus flavipes
TACAGACAGAGCAGACTGTTGAATTGAGTTCACAATTTAAAAAAAAAAGAACAAGAAAAAGAATAAATTAAAATTCCAAATTAAATATCAAATTATAAATCCTGAAAATCATAAAATTGAAAATAAGAAAACCATTGAATGAATAAATAAAACTACAAGCTGGTTTTGTGGTTAAAAAAACAATTAAAAATGGATAAAAAAGAATAATGTGATTTTTTTAAAAGAGGAAAAATAAATTACCATTAACAAAAAAAAGGAAATGGGTAAATTCACCACCAATGAAGAGAAGATCAAAACAATTATTTAATTATTTTGATTTGTTTTGTTTAATATGTGTCAATAAATCTTACTTTCAAAATGAAATAGATGAATATTTTTAAAAAATATAAAGTTGCTCAGAGTGTTATAAAAGAAAATGGAATACTTAACATTATCTTTAACAAAATCAACTAGCATTAAACGAGCTTCCTGGGGAAAATCCCCAAGGCTTTAAAGCATTCACAAGTGAATTTTCCTAGACATCTAAAAAACAATTTATTTGAATGCTATATAAACTTTTTTGGAAAAATAGGCATTGATGTAGTCCTACCACATTTCTTTTGTGATACAATATGCTGCTAATTCCTAAACCAGGAAGAACAAAAACAGAGAAAGAAAAACAACAGACTAAGTTCCCTGATTAATATTGATGTAAAAATTTAGGGGCAGCCAGGTGACATAATGGTTAGAGCACCAGCCCTGAAGTCGCAACACCTGAGTTCAAATCTGTCCTCAAATACTTAACACTTCCTGGCTGTGTGTGACCCCGGGAAAATCACTTACCTGCAATTGCCTCAGAAAAAATAAACAAATTAATTAATTAAATACTAGCAAGTAGAATGTATAGATATATCATAAAAATTATGCATTATGACCAGATGAAATATATACATGAGAAATGTAAGACTTTTTCAGGATTAGGAAAATTAACAGTTTAATAGACTATATCAATAACTCAATTAAAATATTCTTGTGGGGCAGCTAGGTGGCACAGTGGTTAGAGCACCAACCCTGAAGTCAGGAGGTCCTGAGTTCAAATCTAGTCTCAGACACTTAACACTTCCTAGCTGTGGGACTCTGGGCAAATCACTTAACTCCAATTACCTCAAAAATATATATAAAATATTCATATTAGTATTTCAATCAATACAGAAAAAAACTTTTGACAAATTACAACCCTCATTTATATTTAAAAATAATAGCAACAAAACACTAGAGAGCATAGGAGCAAATGGAACTTTTTAAAAAAAATGCTAAGTGGTATCTCTCTAAAATCATCAACAAACATTATCTATAATGAAGATGAGCTACAATCTTTCCCAATAAGATCTGTAGTGAAGCAAGGATGCCCAATATCATTACCATTATTTATTAATGCTAGCTATATCAATAGAGGCAGAAAAAAAAGAAATGAAATTAATTTGAATAGACAATGGTGGGGAAAAAACCTATAACATTTTTGCAAATGATATCATTGCATACTTAAGAAAGTTCTAGAGAATCTGTAATGACCGCGTGTTTAAAGTCAGCCGGAGTCAGGAATTCAGGTTAAGGGGAAAATCTTCAATATTTATTGAAGCGAAGAGGTGAATAAAGATTGCTATAGCAAATATAGGCAAGAAAGATTGCGATAGCAAATATAGGCAGTTGCGACAGGAAGCCAGCTAAGAGAGAGCGACGCGAGCCGAGGCAACCATGGAGGCAACTGTGTCGGCAACTGTGGCAATGGCCGTCCCAAAGGTCTCTCCTCCCCTTCCTTCTCCACTCCCCTGCCTCCACCCACCAAAATCGTCATTTCCTATACAACACATCAGGACTTGCACAAAGAGTGGGTGGGGGCCATTCTCTCTCCAAGCTTATCTATTAATAGAGTATGGTCCAATTACTATTTAGCCTCATGTGCTTGGGACCTCAGTGCATCAACTCAAGCCTCAGCCCATTACATCTCCCGCTTTCTTTTGTTTTAGAACACAGGTGATCATGCCATCCCTGACTCCTCAGGGAGGTCAGAGCCCCCAAGGGGAAGTGATCACACCCTCCCTGATTTCTCAGGAAAGGAGGTGAAAGCACCGAAAAGGAAGTGATCACGACCCCCCTGACTTCTCAGGAAGGGAGGTGAAAGCACTAAAAAGGAGATAATCACGCCCTCCCTGACATCTCAGGAAGGGAGATGAAAAGCACCAAAGGGAAGTGGGGGTTGCTAGCAGGTTTCTGGGCTCAAGGGTCTTATTATGCACAAACCCATCAGCATGGGAACACATAGCACATAGCAACAACGCAGAGACTATTAGTGATGACTCTCCCCACAGTCAGTGCAGGCTTGATGTGTTATAACAAACATGAATTATGCACCCAAGTAACGGTATACCAAGCAATATAAATCAACAGTATGATGTAAAAGATTGCCAGAAGTCCTAGAAGGAGAGTATGTAAACAGCAGTCACATATACACCTCTTCAGCAGCCAAGAGATAGTCCAAAACCAGTCTATTGTCCATTGCTTCACATATCAGGGAATCCAATGATCCCCCCAAGTTTTTGAAGTCCAGCAAAAGTCTTTTTATGTCTTAGGGAAGCCAATGATTCCAGCAGATTTTGAAGTCCTGTAACAGTCTTATCATTTCTCAGAAAATCCAATGATTCCTGAGGGCTTTAAAGTCCTACAACAATCTTATGTCTCAGAGAATCCAATGATTTCTGAGGGTTTTGAAGTCCAATGATTTTCTATGTCCATGAGTCAAACGCCATAACTGCCACACTCTTTCAATGGTGAGCACAATCAGCAACAGAACCACCCGATGTTTCTTGGGTCTTCTCCTTTGTTTCAAGGGTCTGTTCCGTTTCTCTGCGATGGACAAGGCGAATACGGCTCGTTGGCACCCATCTGATTCCTTCTCCACCTGTAGAGATACAAGCAAACCCTCTCCCCCAAGCAGTTAGCCTATCTGGTCCCTTCCATTCACCACTTTCTGGGTCTCTCCACATCACCTGGCGATTATCTAAAGATAGTGGAGCTGCTCTCACTGGACATTGCCCTTCCGGTGGGTTATAAAACCTATCTGCCGGAGCCAGTGCATCTTTGTCAAAAATCAAGAAGTTAATAGTATAAAGTGCTAGATTTAGAAGCTCTCTAGGGTTACCTGTGGCTCCCCCTTTCTTTTGTTTTTGGAGCAGCGTCTTAATATCTCTGTTTCTCCTCTCTACTATTGCCTGTCCTTGAGGATTAAAGGGTATGCCAGTGGTGTGTAAAATCTTATACTGTGCACAAAAGTGTGCAAAATGTTTGGAGGTGTATGCAGGACCATTGTCTGTTTTTATTGCTTGTGGCACACCCATAATGGCAAATGCTTGCATGAGAAATTCAGTGACCACTCGGGCTGTCTCTTTTGCTGCTGGTATGGCAAAAGTGAATCCTGAAAAGGTGTCTACCACAACATGGATAAAAGACAGACGACCGAAAGATTTATAATGGGTCACATCCATTTGCCAGATTTCATTGGGTCTCAAACCACGAGGGTTCTTCCCTGGAGGCAGTGTAGGAGCATGGAAAGGAAGGCAAGCTGTACAGCTTTTTACTATGCTCCTAGCTTCCTCTTTTGTAATCCCAAATTGTAAACGCAAAGCTCGAGCAGCTGATGGGCGCCAAATATAATGACCGCGTGTTTAAAGTCAGCCGGAGTCAGGAATTCAGGTTAAGGGGAAAATCTTCAATATTTATTGAAGTGAAGAGGTGAATAAAGATTGCTATAGCAAATATAGGCAAGAAAGATTGCGATAGCAAATATAGGCAGTTGCGACAGGAAGCCAGCTAAGAGAGAGCGACGCGAGCCGAGGCAACCATGGAGGCAACTGTGTCGGCAACTGTGGCAATGGCCGTCCCAAAGGTCTCTCCTCCCCTTCCTTCTCCACTCCCCTGCCTCCACCCACCAAAATCGTCATTTCCTATACAACACATCAGGACTTGCACAAAGAGTGGGTGGGGGCCATTCTCTCTCCAAGCTTATCTATTAATAGAGTATGGTCCAATTACTATTTAGCCTCATGTGCTTGGGACCTCAGTGCATCAACTCAAGCCTCAGCCCATTACAAGAATCAACAAAAAAATCAAGTTTGATAACTTCAATAAGTTTCAAGAAAGAAAATAAACCCACATAAATCATTAGCATTTTTATATATTGCCAACAAAGTTTAGCAGGAAGAAACTAAAAAGAGAAATCCCATTTAATTAGACAATTGTTGTTTTTTGCCTATTTTTGAAGAGAACTGATGACATCATAGATGATGTCTTGACTAGCATGTGAATTGGATTTAAGTGAAGCAGTTTTGTAAAGTAATCAGTCTCACCCAAATAAATGACGTTCAGTGAAGGGACCACTGCAACAAATTGTTCTCATCTGCACATTCCATAGGGGAAAGTTTTTACATGGTTGGGGTAGACGTCCTTCTAACTCAATGACAGGTTTGAAGCCCGTAGGTTATTCTCAATCTGATTTAGCCTGTCTGCTATCCTATTTGGAATGTATGGTGTTCAGAGAAGGCTAATACTTCTAGGGCAAGGACTTGGTTTGCTATTTGTTTGTGCAAAGCCCTTTTAATTTAGATGATCATGGAATATCTTACCTGTCAGACCACTGCAAGATCAAATATTGAAATTGAAGCTCAAATACTTTGGCCATATAATGAGAAAAGTCATTAGAACAGACTGTTGGGAAAAGATTGAATGCAAAATTAAAATGAGATGGCAGAAGATGAGATGGAAAGATAATATCATGGAAGCAACAAACTTGAGCTTGGATTTCAAAAGACAGTGTGAGATAGAAAGTTTTGACAAGTTATGTATGGTCCATGGGGTTGCAAAAGTTCAGAGAGGACTGAAAGATGTGACAATTAAAAATAAAAAAAAAATGTGTGTATGTTTTTTCACCTGTATATGTATAAAGAGCAAATTATATGCCAGATAAAAAGGAAGTAGTGAATGGAGAAAAAAAAAAAAGACTAGAATTAAGGAATGGAATAGGATGTCAGTGAAAGAAAGGATTTTAAATTGGGATTTAAGGGAAACTAGAAAGGTTAAAAGGTAGAAAGAAGGCATGAGAACCCGCCAGGCATGGGGATGGGAAAGCAGGAGAAAATTTCCGGAGTCAAGAAGGAATCAGCCTTGAACAGTATTGAACAGTATATATCAGGTAGTAATATGTGAGAATGGAAGGGTAAGAGAGGGTTAGACAATGAAAGGCTTCAAATGATAAATAGAGCATTTTGCATTTGATCCCAGAGGTAATAGGCTGCCACTGGAGTTCATTGAAAGGACTGTGGGGTTCAGATAGTCAAGCTAAACTTTATGAGAATCTATTGAAGTAGAAGGCAGTGGGGAGAATCTTGAGGCAGGCCGACTTTTCATTAGGCTATTACAATAAGCAGAAGCTAGTTGATGAGGACCTGTACAGAGTAGTGGGAAGAAGAGAGAAAGGAGAATGTTTGAGAAATTTTACAGAGGTAAAATTAATGGGCATTAGCAATAGCTTGGAGATAGAAGGAGATAGAAGGGGGGAAGAGAGATGGAGAGAGAGAGAGAGAAAGAGAGAGAGAGAGAGAGAGAGAGAGAGAGAGAGAGAGAGAGAGAGAGAGAAACAGAGAGAGGACAGTATTTTAATTTGGAAAGAGTAGTGTTTAAGGTGAAAGATAATGAGTTCAGTTTTGAAAATGTTGAGGTTAAGATGTCTTATGAACATCCAGTTCAAGATGTCTGAAAGATAGTTGGAGACACAAGACTGGGGATCAGAAGAGACACTGGCGTAGGAAAGGTATATTTGAGAATCATCAATATAAAAATGGTAATTAAATCAATGGCAACTGGTAAGGTTATCAAGTAAAGTAGTATAAAAGGAGAAGAGAAGAGAACAAGACCTGAGGGACACCTATTGTTGGAGGGCATGATCCTGATCAGGATCCAGTAAAAGAGACTGGAGAGGTGTGGTCAGATAGGAGCTGAACCAGAAAAGAGAACTATCCTAAAAACCCAGAGAAAAAATAATTTCAAAGAGAGAATTATTAATACTGTTAAAGGATAATGTTAAAATAACATTAAATGTTAAATAATGCTAAAAAGATAATGAAGATAGGTAAAAAG
Source organism: Antechinus flavipes (assembly GCF_016432865.1). NCBI lineage: Eukaryota > Metazoa > Chordata > Mammalia > Dasyuromorphia > Dasyuridae > Antechinus > Antechinus flavipes. The sequence continues at coordinate 634,027,011 of NC_067398.1, forward strand.
CCACTGTATATAGTAACTAAGAGGTAATAAGTAACTGTGAGAGGAATGATAAAATCAGAAGCCAGATTGAAAAGGGTTAAGAAAAGAATGGGAAGAGAGAGAAAGAAAAAAACACTTATTTCTTTGGGTTTTTTTAAAAAGATGTTTATCTACAAAAGAGAGAAAGGATACAGGATGATAGTGAGGATGGAAGGATCATTTTGAGGATGAGAGTGAGATAGGCATGTTTATAGTTAGAAGAGGATGAGTCATTAGCTTGGAAGAGCTTAAAAATAAGTGGTAGCATGGTGATGACAAAGGCAATCTATTAAAGGAGTTGGGATGAAATAGGATTGCTTAAACAAGTAGAGAATTTAGCTTTGGTAGAATAAGAGCTTTCTGTTATGTGAAACGGGGTGAAAGAGTCCATAGTGGTAGAAAGCATCTGAGTGATAGAAGAGAAGAAAGAGGAGAGACAAGGGAACTAAGAGTAAATGGTATCATTTTTTTCCCCATAAAATATAAGAGAAAAAAGAAAGAAAATTAAAAACAAAATAAAATATGAGTCAAACTTCTAAACTGAGAATGTGGAGATGGATAAGTTTGAGGAGGATGAAAAGGATTGAAGAGCCACTGTGGAAGAATACAGTGATTTGATAAAGGAAATATGTAAGGTGGTCTTGTAGCATTGAAGGCCCATGTTTTTACCAAGTATACATACACACACACACATATATACATAGTATATTTATATATAATACACATATATGTCTATGTTCCCTATATACCTATGCACACATATATGTATATTTTAGCAAAAGAAAAATGTAATATTATATATGTACATATACATATATAATGTATATATTATAGATGTATGTAAGTATAAATATAAATATAAATATACATATACACACATAATGTGTGATGACCATGTTTAGCACCCAGGGTATTTTAAAATCAGCCGGAATCAGGATAAGCGAAAATCTTTGATCTTTATTCTTTGTGGAGATGAAGGGGAATGGCGATAGGAAGTGAGAGCAATCTAGACAAATTGAGCCAGCAGTGCCTCTGGCTCTCACACTCTACCTACCTAATCCTCTATCCAATCTCCTATACAACACATCAAACTTGCACAGAGAGTGGGCAGGGCCATTTTTCCTCCAAGCATATATTAATAGAGTATTGTCCAATTGTTAATTATCCATAAGTGCTTAGACCAGATCTCAGTGCATCTGCTCAGCTTCAGCCCATTACATCACATATTATGCATGTATGTATTTATTTTTGCAAATCTTAGAAAGCTACCAAATGGTAGAGTGAACTATATTAAAGTAAAAATTGACCTAACAACTACAAATAATAGCAGGCATTCATATAGTTTTTTTTTAAGATTAAATAAATTCACATTATTTTTATTTTCTTCTCAAAAAATCTATGTTAAGTAGATGCTATTATTATCTCCAGTTTAAAGATGGGGACAATAAGACTGGGAGACATTAAATGACTTGTCCAGGTAAAATAGATAAAAATTGGCAGAGATTATTCTAATTCAGGATTTGAACTGTTTTTTTTTTTTGACAGTAAACACAGCACTTTATCCATGTTCTTACTTAACTGTCCTCTCATTTTTCTCAAGAGGCAGTTAGGAAAAAGAAAAAAAATCAAATGATTATGTTCCCAACAATTTTGACTATTCCCTAAAATTCTGACTAGGAACTTGCCCTCATGCATTTGGGTAACTGAAGAGAAAAGAAACTAGAGAATAGAGGTAAAGAGAGACTCAATGGATTAATAAACAAGAAACCAGAGATCAAAGTTTGTATTCTCACTTCAGCACTCATTAACTGTCACTGAAGATAGATCATCTAACCTCTCCATGATTCATGTTTCCAATCTGTGAAATAAGGAGAAAAAATAGTCCAGCTCTTCTCTCATTAGAATCTTTTGAGAAAAACATCTTTTTGTAAATATAGTGCTTAAACTTCAAATACCTCACAAACCTTTTGCTTACACTTTCTTAACCTAGTTATCATGCAAATATTGTGCATTGCAATTTTTTGTGTCTATGACCTTTCTCCCCTTCACAGATTGTGAACTTCATCAGGATAACACAGAACTTCAGAGGTGAAAGAGATCTCATTGACCATCTGTCTTACTCATGCTAGAAAAAAAAATCCCTCTAAAGTCTTACTAGCTTATTTAGCCTTTGTTTGATGACCTCCAATGAAAGGAGATCTGTGGATCCACTACCTTCCAAAGGCAGCCTATTCAACTGGACATCTCTAATTTTTAAATCTTTTTTTTTATTATTATTACTAACCCCAATTGATCTCTTAGCAATTCCCATTAATTGTTTCTGCTTTTGCTTTTTAAAATAAACAGAACAGTCTCACTATTCCCAGTTCCTTCCTCCTGGTTGAAAGATCAAATGAAACAAATTTTGTAAAGCATTGAATATGTAAAGTCTGGATCATCTGAAAGGCTAAATAAGTGTTTTCCCTTGTTTCTTTTCAATCTTCATGTGAAGCAGATAGGTAATGTAATATATGATGGGGTGCTAGATTTTGAGTCAGAAATCTGACATTTGATCATGAATCTTGTATTAACAACTTTTTTTAAAGCTTTTATTTACAAAACATATGCATGAGTAATTTTTCCAATATTGACTTTTGCAAATCTTTTGTTTTAGATTTCCTTCCCCTACCCCCTCCCCTAGCTGTCAGATAGTCCAATACATGTTAAATATGTTATAATACATGTAAAATCCAAATATGTATACATATTTATACAGTTATCTTGCTGTACAAGAAAACTCAGATTAAGAAGGAAAAAAAAGAATTACTGAGAAAGAAAACAAAATGCAAGCAAAAAATAACAGAAATGAGAATGCTATATTGTGTTCCACACTATTCCCACAGTTCTCTCTCTGGGTATAGATAGATGGCTCTTTTTATCACTGCACAAGTGGAATTGGTTTGAATCATCTCAATATTGAAGAGAACTAGATACATCAGAATTGATCATTGTATAGTCTTCTTGTTGCCGTGTATAATGATCTAGTTCTGCTCATTTTACTTAACATCAGTTTATGTAAGTCTCTCTGGGTCTCTCTGAAATCATCCTGCTGGTCATTTCTTACAGAACGATAATATTCCATAACATTCATATACTACAATTTATTCAGCCATTCTCCAATTGATGGGCATCCACTCAGATTCCAGTGTATTTGCCACAAACATTTCTGCACATGTCAGTCCTTTTCCATTTTTTATGTTCTCTTTTGGATAAAGGCCCAGTAGAAACACTGCTGGGTGAAAGGGTATGCACAGTTTGATAACTTTTTGAGCATAGTTCCAAATTGCTCTCCAGAATGGCTGGATTCGTTCACAGTTCCAGCAACAATGTATCAGTGCCCCAGTTTTTCCACATCCCCTACAACATTAGTCATTATTATTTCCTGTCATCTTAGCCAATCTGACAGATGTGCAGTGTTATCTCAGAGTTGTCTTAATTTGCATTTTTCTGATCAATAGTAATTTGGAGCATTTTTTCATATGACTACAGATAGTTTCAATTTCTTCATCTGAAAATTATCTATTCATTTCCTTTGACCATTTATCAATTGGAGGATGGCTCAAACTATTATAAATGTGATTCAATTCTCCATATATTTTAGAAATGAGGCCTTTATCAGATCTTTGAATGTAAAAATGTTTTCCCAATTTGTTGCTTCTCTTCTAATCTTCTCTGCATTAGTTTTGTCTGTACAAAAACTTTTAACTTGATATAATCAAAACTACCTATTTTGTGATCAATAATGATCTTGAATTCTTCTTTGGTCATAAATTCCTTCCTCCTCCACAAATCTGAGAGGTAAACTATCCTATATTCTTCTAATTTGTTTATAATATCATTTTTTATGTTTACATCATGAACACATTTCAATTTGATCTTGGTAGATGCTGTTAGGTGTGGGTATATGCCTATTTTCTGCCATACTAGTTTCTAATTTTCCCAGCAGTTTTTGTCAAATGGTGACTTCTTAATCCAAAAGCTGGAGTCTTTGGGTTTGTTGAATACTAGATTGTTATAGTCATTGACTATTTTGTTCTGTAAACCTAACCTATTCCACTGATCAACTGCTCTATTTCTTAGCCAGTACCAAATAGTTTTGATGAATACCACTTTATAACATAGTTTTAGATCTGGTACAGCTAGGCTACCTTCATTTGCTTTTCTGTTCATTTATTCCTTTGAAATTCTTGACCTTTTGTTCTTCCAGAAGAATTTTGTTGCTGTTTTTTCTAGTTCAGCAAAATAGTTTCTTGGTAATTTGATTGGTATAGCACTAAATAAATAGATTAGTTCAGGTACTATTGTCATCTTTATTATATTTGCTCAACCTATCTAAGAAAACTTGACATTTTTCCCATTGCTTAGATCTGACTTTATTTGTGTAGAAAGAGTTTTATAATTTTGCTCATATAGTTCCTGAATTTCCCTTGGCAGATAGATTCCAAAATATTTTATGCTATAGACAGTTATTTTAAATGGAATTTCTCTTTGCATCTCTTGGTGTTGGATTTTGTTAGTGATGTATAAGAATGCTGATGATTTATGTGGATTTATTTTGTATCCTGCAACTTTGCTAAACTTGTGGATTATTCTAATAGCTTTTTAGTTGATTCTCTGGGGTTCTTTAAGTATACCATCATATTATCTGAAAATTAATTTGTTCTTTTTGTAGCTTTTTTAGTTGCAAGCCCAATTTATTGATCTTCTTTTTCTATTTTTTTGGAAATAAGCATTTAGAGATATAAAATTTCCCCCTATTACTACATTAGCTACATCTCACAAATTTTGGTATGTTGTCTCATTATTGTCATTCTCTTGGATGAAATAATTGATTGTGTCTATGATTTGCTGTTTCATCCATTCATTCTTTAGGATGAGATTATTTAGTTTCCAATTTCTTTTTGGTCTATTTTCTCCTGGCCCCTTCTTGATTGTAATTTTTATTGTATCATGATCCAAAATAAATGCATTTACTATTTCTGACTTTCTGCATTTGATTTTGAGGTCTTTATGCCCTAATATATGGTCAGTTTTTGTATAGGTCCCATGTACTGCTGGGAAGAAAGTGTACTCCTTTCTGTCCCCATTTAGTTTTCTCCAAAGATCTATCATATCTAGTTTTTCTAGTATTCTATTTACCTCTTTAACTTCTTTCTTATTTATTTTGTGGTTTGATTTATCTAGTTCTGATAGTGAAAGGTTGAGATCTCCCACTGTTATAGTTTTGCTGTCTATTTCTTCTAGCAACTCTCTTAACTTCTCCTTTAGGAAGTTAGATGCTATACCACTTGGTACATATATGTTTAATATTGATATTGCTTCATTGTCTATGGTACCCTTTAGCAAGATATAGTTTCCTTCCTTATCTCTTTTAATTATATCAATTTTTGCCTTGTTGATCTGAGGTCAGGATAATTACCCTTGCTTTTTTTTATTTTTATTTTTTACTTCACCTGAAGCATAATAGAGTTTGTTCCAGCCTTTTACCTTCACTCTGTATGTCTTTCCCTGCTTTAAATGTGTTTCTTGTAAACAACATATTGTAGCATTTTGTTTTTTTAATTCAGTCTGCTATCCACTTATGTTTTATGGGAGAATTCATCCCATTCACACTTACAATTAAAACTACTAATTTTGTATTTTCTGCCATCTTATTAACCCCAAATTATACTTTTCTCTCTCCTTTTTCCCTTTTCATCCTTTGCAGTATTTTACTTATGAGCAGTACTTATCTCAAGCAGTCTTCCCTCTTTAGAAACCCTTCCTCTTTTTTATACCTTTCCCCTATTATTTCTCTTTTCCCTTTTATTTGGCCTACCCCTTCCCTTTTCTCCTTTTTTTCTCCCACTTTTCTATAAGATAAGATATGTTTCTTGGTGAATATTTTTGGGCCAAATCTGATGAGAGAAAGAATCACACATTATTTGTCACCTTCCCTTCTTTCCCTCAATTATATATTATCTTTGCCTCTTCCTGAGATGAAATTTCTCTCATTTTACCTCCACTTTCCCCCTTTTATTCTGTTACAATCCCTTTTCTGTCTTTAGTTTCTTTTTTATATTATAACAGTAAAATCAGATTATACATATACTTTCAAAGTATACCCATAACAGAAATACAGTTCTCAAGAGTTTTTTTTTTTCTTTTTACCTTTTTATGCTTCTCTTGAATTCTATATTTGGAGGTCAAACTTTTTTGTTTAGCTCTGGTTTTTTCATCAAAAATTAATGGAATTCACCAGTTTCATTGAATGTCCATCTTATTCCCTGAAAGAAAATGCTCAATTTAGCAGGATAATTTATTCTTGGCTACATTCCAAGTTCTTTTGCCTTTCGGGATATCAGATTTTAGGTGCTTCAATCCTTTAAAATCAAAGCTGCTAGGTACTAAGTAATCCTTATTGTGGCTCCTCAGTATTGAATTGTTTCTTTCTGGCTACTTGTAATATTTTTTTCTTGGTCTGAGAGTTCTCAAATTTAGCCATGATATTCCTTGGTTTTTAATTTTGGGGTCTCTTTCAGGAGATATCTGGTGAATTCTTTCAATGGTCATTTTACCTTCTATTTCTGTGATATCCAGCCAGTTCTCTTTTATGAATTCCTGAAAGGTAATGTCTAGGCTCTTTTTTTTCATCATGTATTTCAGGGAGTCCAATAATACTTAAATTATCTCTCCTAGATCTATTTCCCAGTTCGGTTGTTTTCCCAATTAGGTATTTTACATTTTTTCCCTATTTTTCCATTTTTTTTTTGTTTGTTTTGCCTGACTGATTCTTCTTGTCTCATTGAGTCATTCATTTCAATTTGTTCAATTTAGAATTTTTGTGATTTTTTTTCATTTACTTTTAAAATTTCTTTTTGTATTTGTCCAATTGAATTTTTTTTTTCCAATTGAATTTTTAATTGAGTTATTTTGTCCTGTGGACTTTTTTTCCATTTCCCAAATTTTGTTTTTTAAGGGTTATTTTCTTTTTCTATTTCACAAATTCTGTTTTTAAGGAGTTCTTTTCTTTTTCTGTTTCACAAATTCTGTTTTTCTGGGAGTTGCTTTCTTTTTCCATTTTATCAAATCTATCTTTTAATGAGTTATATGCTTTTTCCATTTCACTAAGTCTATTTTGTAGTGAATTTTCTTCAGATACTTTCTGTGTTGCTTTTTCCAAATCCTCTTTCAAATTTTTCATTTTCTTTGCCCATTTTTCTTCTAGTTCTCTTTTAAGATCCTTTTTAAATTTTTCTAGGAGAACCTTTTGTGATGGGGACCAGGTTATATCACCTTTTAGGACTTCATCTGGAGACAATCTGCCTTCAGTCTCCTCAAGGTTTGAAATGTATTCTTCTCTTTCACCATAAAAGCTATCATCAGTTATCTTTACTTTTTTACTCATTCTTCTTTAAAGTTAAAGTCTGTTGTTAGGGCTGGGGAGGTTTTCCAAGGAGCTGCTGGTGAACTGGGTCAGTGCTGATTCACTCCTGCTACTTGGTGGGCGTGGCCAAGGACTATGAGATTCTGGCATTTTGGAGTTCACTATTGATCTTTTGTGTTTGTGTTGGATGACTTATAACTTCCCTGCTGATCTACTGGCTTGTGACCAGAGCAGAGTGGCCAACATTGCTGTAGAGCAGGGGTCCTCAAACTACAGCCTGCAGGCCAGATGCGGCAGCTGAGGATGTTTATCCCTCTCACACAGGGCTATGAAGTTTCTTTATTTAAAGGCCCACAAAACAAAGTTTTATGTTTTCACTATAGTCCAGTCTTCCAGCAGTCTGAGGGACAATGAACTGGCCCCCTATTTTAAAAGTTTGAGGACCCCTGCTAAAGAATCCACACTCCTATGGATTCCTCCCAGTAAATTCTTTGCTTTGCAAAGTCTGCACCACCCCACAGAATCAGTTAATACCCCAAGACTTTGCACTGTCTGAGCTGGTGTTTGTGCCAGCTACTTGTGCTTAGCTGCTTCCCTCCTGTTTCTGATTGAAACAGACCTTTTCTGGTTTGATTATTTCCATAGGTTTTCTGCCACACAGTGTCTGTACCACTACATGGACACTGCACAGCCCCAGGACTGAGCTATCTGTGCTGGGGTCACTTAGCCTCAATTACTGTTGGTTTCCCTAGCTGTAAAAAAGAAAAGAAAAGAAAAAGAAAAAGGAAAAAAGGAAAAAGGGAGTTTTAGGTTTGCAAAATGCTTACCAAGTTGACTCTTCGGTTAATAACAACAAATCTGTGTTACAGATATTACTAATATCCACATTTTACAGATGAGGAAATTGGAACACAGAGTCTTACCCAGCATCACCTAGCTATTGGAGACACATTTCAAACTTTGGTCTTTTTGACTCCAAAAGCACTATGTAAATGCTGGTTATAATGATCATATGCCATAGGTTTTAAACATCCTGGATGCTCTTCAGTTTCATTACATCATTAGATCCTGGGAGTCTGTAACATCAAATTCATCCCTATCTACAACATAATAGCATGATGGTATCTTCAATATTTCAATAACAAATTATGAAATCTCTATCTTTTGTTATTACAACAGGAAGAAGTCATAAATTAATAGCTATTTCCAGACTTCTTTCTGTAGGTCTCTTTCTCTTTATATAGAGGCAGAGGAAAACATTATTCAGAGAAGACTTTTCATTTAAATGTAGAAAATTTTGTATCTTCTCTCTAGGGAAGCTTATTTTATCTCTTTATCCAAACAACTGACTTTCCACTACCAAATTGCTCATTTGCTTTTAGCCTCTTTGGAATTAATTTAATTATCAGCTTATATGACTTAAGCCATGTAAGAATATTTCAATACTTTAAGCCAGAGACATTGCTAGAAAGCATGTCTATACTAAGTACCTATTGTAGAACAAATATACATGGGATAGAAGAGTATTTGATTATAATTTTTGTTTCATATGTGGATGTAGTCAATAACAAGATTCATGAAAGCCAACATAGAGTATATTGTTGTGGGAATTTTTGATTTTATTTTATTCATTTTTATTATTCAGGACTCAAAGCCATTCTTACTGCAACTTTTAGTTAACTGAGAACTTATTTTCTCTTGATATTAACCTCAATTACCAAAACCTAACTCACAGAATAATGATGTTAACAGAAAACTGGCATTCTTTACATAGAAACCTAAGGGAAATTTGAGATCAACTAAGTGATTCAGTTATTTATTCTTTCTCCTCCCTAATTGTGTAAGATGGGGTTTATCTGAAGCAAGTTTCTTGGTTATCTTGGTGACATGTATACCTTCCCCTTTAATTTGTCCATTATTAATTCTCTAAATAAAACTTAACCTGCAACCTGATTTAGTTTACAAATAAATTCTATTTAACTAGAGTTCTTTCTTTATGAGTTGAATGAAATTATGATTCTATTTAAATTCCACCCCCCCCAGCTTTTATGACATAGAAAGAAGCATGCAATTATAAATCTTTCTTTTCTTTAACTTTTGTGAAAGTAGTACACTGAGAATCTGAAGAATGAAGAGTTTGGGGCATCCCCTGGCATCTAGGATCCACATATAGAGAGCAGCTTTCTAAGGCTGCTTTAATAGAATGAGTTTTCTCATCAAGGAATTTCCAGTATAATAACAAGTGGGATGCTGTAGGCAGTATTCAGGAAGGACTAGTACCTTTGGTGTGAAGGCTTACTGAGCCCTTTTCAAGGCTGCTCACCCACTTTTGGTGTTTAACCTTCAACCAACTCTCACCTGTAGTACAAGAACCTGTAGCATGTGTAGCTGACATACCTTAGTAAATCATCTTGACACTAAATCAGGCAAAGAGCACTTAAAAATCCAATCAATGCCTTAGGGGGATGTCTACCCCAAGCATGTGAAAATTTCCCCCAGAGGAATGGGCAGATGAAAACAGTTTATTTCAATGGCCATGAGGGTGCCTGAAGTAGGCACTATGGAGTGCCAAGATTATCCACTGCACTCCAGTCCTCTTGAATTTCTTTTTTCCACACATAATTGTATTTTTCTCCAATTACATGTAAAGATACTTTTCAACGTTGATTTTTGTAAGAATTTGAATTCCAAATTTTTCTCCTTCCCTCCCTTCTCTTTCTGCTCTCTAAGACAGCAAATGATCTGATATAGGTTATACATGTACAATCAATCATGTTAAACCTATTTCCACATTATTGTTGTGGTTCCTCCATTCTTCTTTTCTTTTTCTTTGTTTAGTATTATTTGAAACTAAATATAAAATTTAAAAAAAATAGAAAAAGAAAGAGAAAACAAAACAAAACATTGTCATGTGCCCAGTAATATATATATATATATATATATATATATGTATACACACACACACACACACACACACATATATATATATTTTCACACATATGGAAACATGCACCAAAATGATATTAACATGACTGATATATGTAGATTTTGCTCTTAATTGAATCTAAGTTTGACTTTGTCTAAGACCAATGATTACTAGATCTACTTTTTTTTTTCCTAATGAATTCCGCTCCTGATCCTTGTTATAGTATTTGTGTATATTTCTTATTTCTTATTCCTCTTAACTCTTCTACTTTAATTCTATTCCTTAACTCTCTTTGCTATTATTTAGCTTCCTGCTACTCACAGATTCTTTCCTTATCTTCTCTCCCCAGCTTTTTCTTTTGCTTCTCCCATTAATCCAAACACCCTTCTGTACCCCACTTTATCCTATGCCATTATTTCCCTCCCTCTTTATCCCTTTCCCATTAGTCTACACATCTTTTCTCACTGCCATAAATGTGTATACCCTTTTATACCCCACCTTTTCTTATTCCCTCTGTCTTTATTGCTTTATTAGATTTTGTAATGTGCTGTATTCTTCATGGCATATTTATATCTATATCATAATATAAATAAATTCTTATTTCACCCATTCCCAATATGAGTAGATTTTTTTTTAGAATTATCAGCTCTTTTCTAATGCCTCTATCTCAGTTCTTCCTCTATACCTCATTTGTATAGCATAATTACTATTTTTATCTTTTTCTAGACAGTTTTGCTTTTTAGAGTCAGATCACATTGAGTTCTGCCCAATCTTTCTTTTGAAATACCCAATTACTGATGTCAATCTTAAACATATGGTATACATTTCTAAGTAAAAATATGGACAATTTGTCCTTGTTGAGCCCTTGAAATTAATCTTTGATGTTGACCCTTATATGCTAAAGTTTCTTATAAATTCAGATTTGGTTGAGATTAAATCCTGAAAATCTCCAAGTTTGTTGAATGTCAATTTTTCTTTCAATATTATGGTTAGTTTTCCTGGATGTGATACATCTGGCCTTAGGTCTGTCCTTCATTCTTGGAAAAGAAAAAAATAGGGCAGCTAGGTGGTGCAGTGGATAGAGCACCAGCTCTGAAATCAGGAGGAGACCTGAGTTCAAATCTGGTCTCAGACACTTAACACTTCCTAGCTGTGTGGTTCTGGGCAAGTCACTTAACCCCAATTTCCTCAATGGGGGAAAAAAAACCAACACAAAACTAAGGAAAAAGTGAAAATAGTATTTGTCAATATGCATTCAGACACCATAGTTCTTTCTCTATTTGTGATCAGTATTTTCATCATGAATCTTTTGGAATTGTACTGAACTTGCATTGCTGAGAAGACCTAAGTCTACTATATTAGATCATCAGTGTTGCTGTTACTGTGTACAATGTTCTCCTGGTTCTGCCTACTTCGTTCAGCATAAGTTCAGGTAAATATTTCCAGATTTTTTTTTAAATCTGCCTGTTCATCATTTAAAAAATTTCATTACATTCATAGCATAACCTGTTTAGCCATTGCCCAATTGATGGCCATCCCTTCAATTTCCACTTCTTTGCTACCACAAAAAGTGGTTGGGTAGAACAAGTTTATCCAAACTGATTTGACTCCATGAAAAAAAAATACGAATGTTGAATTTTTTGTATATTTATTAAAAATCCGAATGTTATAATATGTATTATTAATTACTATATGGTGATATGTAAAATAATCTTTGACATTGTTTTCATGACTTGAAACAGTCCAGTCTTTTGCAATACTGTTGTATTACATATAAAGTGAAATTAAAGGTACCAGAAGTGATAATATGAAATAGATTGGAGAAGAATATAATAATTAGTGATATGCAACAACCACGAGAAGACATCCAGCACAGAGAACAGAGATTTGCTATCTATATCAATGAAATAACTTCAGGGACTTAATCAATTGTCACTGAGCAAGGTAGAGTCAGTGGATTAAGCAACTTGCTATTGGGAGAAGTGACTCAGAGGGGGAAATAAAGGCAGGATCTGGGGAGTGACAAGTTTGTGTATTGAGATGCTGAGACTATCTTAAAGATATTCTGGGAAAACTGAGTTCCTTTCAAGACTGTCTCAAATATAGTAATCAAGACAGTCTCAGAATTTGAAGACAGGATGGATAGATGAACAATGGACTCTAGCTTTACCTTATTTTAGGCAGACAGGACAGTTTAAGTGAACTGATCTGATTATGATTTGATAATGGGAACCATATGCGCTCATTTTAGCAATTCCTGAGAATAAGCTTTTGGGATTCACATCATATATATGAATGGGTGTAGTTGTATATGTACATGTATATAATGAATGTATAAGAATGAAGATGGTAGAAATATGTGTGTACACACAATAATATTGCATATATCACCCAAGATATCATTACTGATATAATTCTCATATTTTCTAATCACATTAATATGCATATATTAATATGGACATATATGAAACAAGTTCTAAAAAGAAAGGAGCTAAGATAATTGAGTACTACACTTTTTCTTTTGTAATGGAATGGTATAGTGGTTTCAAATTGAAAATATCAGAGTATATCAATTAAGATCACTGATATTAAGATAGTTGAGGCAACTCAAAAAGCTAATTTTGTTTTTGCCTGAGAGTTTTCACCTCAAGAGTTATAGTGAGGAGTTATTTCTAAGAATTTCATACTTATCCAACTTCTGAGGATGAGGAACTTCTTTAAGAGAAGGAAGTCTTAACTAAAAGAGATATTTCTATTTTTTATGTCAAAATTAAATTTAGGATCTCTTTCATCTATGAGTAAGTTTCAGGCCATACTTTCTATCATAGACAGATACCATAGGCCTGCAAACTTTCTCTGGATGTGGGCCATATGTCCTAGGGAGATTTGGATTGAATAGGCAAGAGTGAATAAGAAAGTCCCTGAATCAAATAAAATAAAAAAATTGATAGACAGCCTAAGATAAGACGTGTATCTCTAGTGGTCCTGAATAGTCTCATATAGGAAGGCAAATTGTTACCTAACACGAATGTATATAAATGTTAGCTAAGATGTTGGAGGGTGGCAGATTAGTAAACTCCTAGATAATTTTGCTTATGGATTTTCTTCTCTTGGTAGAGTAATGAGTGCAGAGACTGGGATAGATTGACTTCTTTTTAATTATTAAGATCTGTGAATACTGAAAAAAAACTGAAATCAAACTTTCACTGCAAAAATTGAGTCATCTTAGTACATGTTTCTCATGTATTCAATGATATCAGATCTATATAGATATAGATAACATTGCCAACAATGGTTGAATTGACATTTGTACACCTAAGCTTCAAGGATCAATATGTTTCACTGAGCCATCTCAGCAAATTCTAGTTTTCAAATTAGGACCATAGATACAAATCTGGACAATAATATTACCAATGTTGAGCTGTAGGTAAAGAAACCAAAAAACAGTGAGAAATAGACTGATGTATAATCCTGTTCTTCTTGGACATGGATAGAACTAAGGGAAGGGAAGCCATAAAAAGATTGATATAAGAACAATTTCATCAATTACAAAGCATAGTAAGAATCATATTTTGGTAAAATTATGTATTAGATGGCAATATTTCTATGGGTGTACTAGCAAAAAAAATGAAGCTTTGATCATATAACAGTTAAAATCTTCTGATCCAGCTTTAAGAAATGAAAATAGGTCTGGGGAACAAGACTATCCTAAACACTGATGATATGGACACTGAGGTTATCATCATTTCCTTACAAGTTTTTTCTACTTGGATTCATAGAACCTCATGCAGAAGAGATGGTAAAAATTAAGAATGTGGGCTGCAAATTATTTTGCACAATCAATCTTAATTTATCTTCATTTCTAAACTTTTAATGATAAATATTTGGATAAAATACCTTTAAAGTCTATGACAGAAATTGAACTTGGAGGTCTGAGTTATAAGAAATACCCCTAACTGAGATACATCCTGATTAACTTGAAATTTCTCAAGGAAGGTGATGTCAATAGAAAAGTAAAAATTGTGGCTCTGATAGATCCAGACCCTGCAAAACTCACTTATTGAAACTAGGTGCTTTTTTTCCTTTTTAAAAATCTTAGCAGGGTACTACAAGCAATAAGCTAGCACCCATTGTCTGCACATTTTTTATCATCCAGGGGCTGTGTAGAGGGTTCTAAAATACAGTCAAGAGGTTCCAATGAACCTCATAGAATCAATAATTCTTCGTCATCTGGACAGGTTCCTTCAATATTTTATTTTGGGGACCTAAAATGACATCATTCTGCTGGGGTCCAAGTACAGTGTCTCTGATTGTGGCTGATCAGACCAATCAGAACTTTATTCGTCATGATAAAAAAAAAAAATCCATGAACTTTTGGAGTGGATATTTTTTTTTCCAATTTGCACATTTCACCTTTCTTTTGAGCTATTGAAATTCTACTTTGTTCATAGAACATAATGCCTTTTTTGATGCGATCACACATGCTGGCAGTCCTATGCCAGTGCTTCTTGTATCTCACAATAGATTACAAAGTTCTTCAGTGAAGCTTTGAAAGTATCTTTGTAACTACTTCTGATTTCTCTGCCTTGTGTGATTTCTCTGTAAAACAGTGTTGCAGGCAAACACATGCTGGGCATTCAGGCTACATGACCAACCACTGGAGTTGCATTCTCTGCAGCAAAATTTGAATGCTTTGCAATTCGGCTCAAGAAAGAACTTCAGTGTTTGGAACCTTAGCATATTCCAAGATAATTCAAATGGAAGCTATTCATTTTCTTGTCATGGGGGAGATTTATTGTCTAGGTTTCATAGGCATATAACAATGAGGTTAGCAAAATGGCTCTATGGACAACTATAGACCCAGTTTAACACTTCTTCCCTCCCACACTTTCTTTCATCGCCTTTCAAACACTGAATTAGTTCTGGCAATGCATGGTAACCTTACCCACTATGTGGACAGCCTTGCAAAGTGTATTGCCAAGGTAAATGAACATTTCCATAAGCATTCAGAATTTCTCCATCTGCTATAACTGATGTCTCAACGTATGGAAGGTAAATTGTTAGCTGGTAGAGAACCTGTATTTTCATTGTTGGATTAAAATTAGTACAAGTAGCAGAGAATCAATTCATAGTTTCTTATATTTTAGTTCAAAAGCCACATTGAGTACACAATCATCTATGAAACAAAAGCTGCACTAACTCTTCCTCCACTTTAATCTTTCTTTTAACCTTTTTCAAATCAAATAATCTACCTTCAGTGCAGTAGTTTACCTTGATGCTATTTTGTCTTTGTTGAAAGTGTCTGACAACATCACTGAAAACACAGTACTAAAAAGCTTGGGTGAAGGGGTAGTCAGGGAAAACTAGCATTTCTGGGGTGAGGGCTGCCAGCCCTTTTCAGATCTGCTTTTCAACTTTGATGTCTACCTGACTTATTCAGTTCTCACCTGTGACTTCAATGTAGCATGCACAAGCTCCACTGGCCATACTTCAGGAACTGGACTTCCTGGTAGCATAAAAGTTGACAGGATAGTTGAGGTTGGAACTCAGAAAAAAAAAAAAAGAAAAGAAAAAACAAGTGTGCTCTTATTGCATGAGTAGATTTGGGATGAGCTAGAAGTACAACTCATAGAATCTAGTTTGCTAATTGACCACCATTCAAATAAAGATCTAGGGGAAATTCTCTGTATCTCTTGGAATGTCTCAGAAGTTGTCTTAAAAATGCTGATTATAAAGGCCTTATTTTTAAAATTTATAGAGAATTGACTCAAATTTATAAGAATTCAAGCCATTCTCCAATTGATACATGGTCAAAGCATATGAACAGACAATTTTCAGATGAAGAAATTAAAATCATTTCTAGTCATATGAAAAAATCACTTTAAATCACTATTGATCAGAGAAATGCAAATTAAAACTCTGAGGTACCACTATACATCTCTCAGATTGACTATAATGACAGGAAAAGATAATGTAAATGTTGGAGAGGAAGTGGGAAAAATGGGACACTAATACATTGTTGGAGGAGTTGTGAACTGATCTAACCAATCTGGAGACATATATATATAAAATATGTATATATAGAACTATGCCCAAAGAGCTATCAAACCGTGCATATCCTTTGATCCAGCAATGTTTCTACTGAGCCTGTATCCCAATGAGATCATAAAAAAGGGAAAAGGACTCATATGTGCAAAAATGTTTGTATTAGCCCTTTTTGTAGTGGCAAGGAAACAGAGTGGATGCCCATCAACTGGGGAATGGCTGAATAAATTGTGATATATGAATGTTATAGAATATTATTGTTCTAAAAGAACCGATCAACAGGATGACCTGGAGAGACTTACATGAACTAATGCTAAGTGAAGTGAGTAGAACCAGGAGATCATTATATACAGCCACAACAAGATTATACGATGATCAATTCTGATGGACAGGACTCTTTTCAATAATGAGATAATTCAGGCCAGTTCTAATAGACTTATGATGAAGAGAGACATCTGAATCCAGAGAGAGGACTATGGGAATTGAGTATGGAATACAACATAGTATTTGTACTTTTTTGTTGTTTGCGTTTTGTTTTCTTTCTCATTTTGTTTCTTTTTGATCTGATTTTCCTTGTGCAGCACAATAATTGTAGAAATATGTATCGAAGAATTGCACATTTAACACATATTAGATTACTTGTTATATAGGGGAGAGGAAAGAAGAAGGGAGAGAAAAATTTGAAACAAAATGTTTTGCAGGGGTGAATATTGAGAATTATCTCAGCATGTGTTTTGTAAATAAAAAGCTTTATTTTTTTTTTTAAAGCTGATTAATTGCATCATCACAGAATGCAGCAGCCTTTCTGAATTACTTGTAGTGGTGGTGCCTAAGAAAAATGGACAGATACAGTTGTGTGTAGATTCCTGAACTTTCAATAAAAGAACCAAAAAACTATGCCCAGATGCAAGATGTTCTGGATTGTCAACTAGGAAACCAGTGGTTTTCATTCTTGGACTTATATAGTGTATACTATCAGATTTATATGTTTAAAAAAGAGAAGGAAAAATTGCTTTCATTCTGACCAGGGATGAAAAGCTACCCTAAGACGAGGCAATTTGTCTATTTATGAAATAAAATGGAGAGAGAATTGTACCAGGATTATTTACCACAATTATTTTGTCCATAGAAGAGCAGATAACCAATTAATTCATTACAGTGTATATGTGTGTATTTGCATGAATGTGTTTATAAATATATAAGTATATTTATGTACAACAAATACATATATGTATGTATATACTAAGAAAACATACAATTATTACATACACATATAATTTATATCTATAAGTAGATACATATACATATATATCATATATATATGATACTATCTTTGAATTCTCAAAGTTAGTAAACCATATATCACAAAAGTGAAAATCTTATGAAATTTTGTTGAAAAGATTTTTTTCTAATTTTTAGGAACACAAAGAACTAAAGTAAAAAGGAGTGAATGTTTAAATTGGGGCAGACCCAGCACTATACTAACCAGGAAATTCTGTCAAGGTTTTCAGAATGCTGTTTATGACAGAACTTGATGTCTTGCATGATTAACTGTTCATACTTCCATCTAGGTAAAAAATACTGACTTTTCCCCCCAATAAAACTGAACTGGCATCATCAATTTCAAATTCTCCACAGTCTTTTAGACATCACACTTCAATATATAAGCTTTTAGGGGATTTCATGGCCTGTATACCGCCTAATCCTTTATCTCTACCCAAACATCTCATGTAAGTAGCAAGAGACTTTTTATAATGATTGAACTGTTCCCTTTCTTCAGTTGATGTGCAGAATTACAGAGAATTTGCCAAGACACTGCTGCATTCCCACCTGAGAACTGGAATCCAGAGCAATCGGTCACATAAATACTCCAACAATATAGCTTTGATTTCTCAGCAAAGAATGGTGCCAGCGTTTGATTGTCAGAATCAAGTTACTTTGTCTATCTCACTTAGCATCATTTATATAGCACTGCTTCTGTTCATGTTTAACTCTCCTTGACTCTAGAATTTACCTGATTCCATCCTCATCAAAGGCTGAAACCTGGCAGGAAATGGCTTAAAGAATCTAGTGGATAGTTTTCCTGTATAACTTTAAGAATTAATTTTTGTCTTTCAAGAAGTTAAGTAGGATGCTGACCCTCCTCCAAGAAATACTAATAAATTCACACCTCAAAGTTGTTTCAATCTATTCTGTATATGTCTTATGAATACCTATTTATATGTTTTCTTTCCCATTAAAATGTGAGTTTCTGTAAATAAGTATTATTTTTTTTCCTTTTTTTTTTTTGTAACTCTAGTGATTAGTAAAGTGAATGGCATAGATAATCGACTTAAATTCTCACAGAATATCATTCTTCACAGCTAAGACATTAGATTCCCTCTACTCATATATTCAGCATCCCCAGAGCTCCTGTTGAAATCCAAACTAATAAGGTTTCATTTTTTAAAAATATTTTCATTCTCTAAAAGCCCAAGGATATATTAACACATATTATACAGTCAAGATCCTCAAAACCTTTGACAAGATAAAACAGGGATCAAATTCTCATAGTATAGGATTTAATAGGGATAAATAGAAAATCTTATACTTGAGAGGTGTTTTTAGCAGCATGACAAACAAAATATTTGGGGTGTGGGTGTGAATATTTCCATTTGAAAGGAAACCCCAAATTTTAGGGAACTACAAAATCTATATGAATAATGAGCCTGATATAGTATTCCAGAAAACTAATGTACTATTAGGTTACATAAATAGCAGTGTTAGGATCTTAAGGAGATGATAACTGTGTCTTTTCTGATTTGATCAGAACTTGCCTAAAATAGTATTACCATTCTGTGATTCACATTTTAGGAAGGATAATCATTAATTGGTGGGTCCAGAAGAAGGATTTGATCCAGAATGTCAGAGGATATAAAAATCATCTGACTAAAACCTGAGGATATTTAAACTGGGGAAGAAAAGGCAAGATCTTTAATTTTAAGCATTTAAAGCACTTTCAGGTGGAAGAGGGATTAAGTTGTTTTGCTTGTACCCAG
Source organism: Antechinus flavipes (assembly GCF_016432865.1). Classification (NCBI taxonomy): domain Eukaryota; kingdom Metazoa; phylum Chordata; class Mammalia; order Dasyuromorphia; family Dasyuridae; genus Antechinus; species Antechinus flavipes. Next base: position 634,046,443 of record NC_067398.1, read on the forward strand.
AGGGCAGAACTAGGAACAATAGGTTTAAATTCTTAACAGGCAATTTTAGGTTTCTTCAAAAAGAAAAACGTGAGAAATCAAATAAAATATTTAAATTATGGAACAGAGTACACAAAGTAGTAAAGAATGGCTTAAGAAAACCTAAACTCTAAATCCTTCTTTCCTACATTTTTCCTTCCCTCTTTTCCTTGTCCCTTCATTCCTTCCTTTCTATTTCTATCACTCTATTATGTCAGCTTTTGAGTATATGTGCATTTGTTGTTTGTTTATATATTTATATATTTGTCATTAATCTATCTTTCCCAGTGATGACATGCCAGATAAAATAAGAAATGTCTAGTACATAGATCTCAGACTCTGGTGGTTATGTTATTCCTGCTCAGATCTTCTCTTAAATTCACTCCATGCCCTGGCTCCTAAGTAAGAGATTATTCACCTGTGGACCACAAATGATTATGACAGAAAAAGAGAATCTCCTAAAGCTGCTAACTAACAACCTCCCATAGATACAGTATATAGTGCCATAGACTCCACTCCCAGACAGGAGATTAAGGCAAATCCTAGACCAGCATAGCTAAGCAGCTACAAGCTCTTCAGAGCCTTACCTTTCTGGGAGAGTTTCTGCAGCAACATATTCTATTTCTTGGGAGTTTAAGGATCTCAGTAGAAACAAAATTGTGAAACATGGGGAGCATATAAAACCTCTGTGCATGTTCTTTCTTTTATTCTTCATCTCTTAAGAGAGATTTCTAGATTATCACATAAGCAGGGGCAGTAAGGCACCAAGGGGAGCAGACTAAGATTTTTGATTTAGGCAGTTGTGCTACATCAGTCTCTGATTTCTGTGACTTCCATAGCCTGAGACTTGGTGAGAGAACTGTCAGAAACACATTAGATGAGGAGGAATTGAACACTCTTTAAATCCATGGTAACCATAGTATTAAATAGAGAGCAATACAGTGGAGTTGAATCTAGAGAGGAATGAATTATCATTTATTGAAAATCCTCCTGGTTATTAAAATGAAGTATAAAACAACATTTTTTTCCATCTATACTTCTCTTGAATTAATGTTGGTTTTTATCACTAACTCCAAGAGTTGAATTTGCAACAACTTCCTTATTCCTATTTGTGATATATGTGTGTTCAAGTATTTAGGCCTGTTTCCCCACTACTCTATGGGATTATAAAAGTAAAAGGGATGAATTTTAGGAATTGGTTGGAGGAGGAAGAAGACTTAAAATATGAACACTTTTTTATTCTATTTTTCCATGTTAAATAAACTATGTAGATATAGTATATATTTAATAGTAGAGTTCTGTGACTTGTATCACAAAAAAGAAGAGAGAAGACATTCAAATTAGAAGGCAGTTAGTAGTGGATGGATTCACAAATGTTTTTATTTGTTATATATTTTGGTAATAATTTAGATCATTCCCAGTTTAAATTCTAAATGCAGAGAGTAATTTGGAGTTTTAAACTGTTTTACCTTGTTTGGAGTAGTGTAACATAACTAGATAGGAGATTCTGATACATATAAATTAACTATGTTTGGAGATTTTTAATGAAACCACTTGGTTAGTGGTATGAGTTAAGTTTTATATAACAAAGAATTATGATATGATACTTTCTTTCTCAATAATTAACATAGAGAAACACGTTGCATTTCTTATTATAGCTTTTTATTGACAAGTTATATGCATGGATAATTTTACAGCATTGACAATTGTCAAACCTTTTGTTTCAATTTTTCCCCTCCTTCCCCCTACCCTCTCCCCCATGTCATTGTAGTACTTTAGTTTTAGGGTAAGAAGACAATATCTGTGTCCATTGTACTTATACATAGTACCTATAGGACCACAAAAGTCACATTATACATATACTGTCACATATAGTCCACAGAACTGCCATATATCACATACTATATATCTTATTCCTCCAATTACTTCATATATTGCACAAAAACTCTAACAAAAATTAGACAGCCTGAGCAGGGACTAGTGGTACTAAAAGCAGACATTTAAGCACTTACTGATCTGGGTTGAATCTCTGATGACCATCTATATTACATAGCCTCACCTGAATACCTCCATCTCTGTGCTCATTAATCATATCTGGTTCATCACACCATCTGTTGTCCTCTGCCCCAAGCTTATTTCTCTCACAACTGTCCAGGGAACCAAGGATCTAAATATTATGAAGGGCTGTCAGGTGGAAGCAGAAGCTGTCTTATTTTGTACAACCCCATAGGTTGTGTGTGTGTGTGGGGGGAGCAGGGTGGGAGGGATGGAGAGACAAAAGCAGAGAGAGAGAGAGAGGAGAGAGAGAGAGAGAGAGAGAGAGAGAGAGAGAGAGAGAAGAATGTATGGTTGTTTGTATATAAGACACAGACTATTACTGAGAGAGAGACTTTGATTTTAACTTCTTCAACCAAAGAGAAAATTTTTCCAATATTTTTATTTAACCTGTACAACATGGACTCTTTGAAGGAAGGCAGTATTATGATTTTTGTTTTTGTATTTTCATCACCTAATCCAGAACCTGACTCATAATAAAGATGAAATATGATTTTTAATTAAATTAAGTCAAAATAAATCAACAGAATAACTACATAAATTGATTGTTATGCCTAGGGATAAGACAAATTCCCCATACCTGGATATCTTCACCAGATATTCACCAGATTTACAACTGTATGAGTACTTTTTGGGAGCAAAGAAATCACATATTTGAATTTGAACTTTTGAGTTTGAAAGAATGTTAAAAGTCCTTAAAAATAATACTTACTGAAGAATATTCCTTTTGAAGCATCCTCCTTTTCTTTCCATAAAGGGTGGATGACCACTTATTAGGTAGGTCATAAAGGGGATGAATATTCCTCTAAAGTTAACATTAATTGCCTTCTAGGATCCCATCCATCCATATTATTCCGCAATTTTCTGAGTGTATTCTTTCCCAATCTATATTACTCTTTAAATATTAGCTTTAGGACTAGCCCAATCACTCCCTCCCCAAAATTTCCTCTAGTGTTTGGGATTAGCCTATACTCCCCTAATATTTTCCTAGAATTTTAGTTTCTCCTATTGATAACACATCCTCTCCTGGAAACATTTCACTAATGGTGAAAAATCTTTCACATACTGCTGATTGTAATATGAATATGCTGAAAGACAGCTAGTAATGGGAAATTATAACAGTCATGACAATAATAATCAACACATACAAAAGCCATTCCACTCACTCTAGAGCAACACCAAGATGCCAGCTCTATAATACATAGGTATCCTGTCTGCAAAACAAAATTATCCCCAGGGCAAAAATAAAATAAAATAAATCTTTATTTCCAAAGGCAAAATACCAATAAATAAATGCTAGCTAGCAAGAAGTGTTATTTGACAATTTTTTTTTTATTAAAATGATGCCTCTTCTACTGAGCTTTATGTATTTATTTCATGTCTTTCATTGTCAGAACCACAGACACTTAGGAAGCTATGGTTTTCTTAAATGTGCACCAAATTAATAAATGTGGAAAAACATACTGGCTTCTTCTCATTCACATGTTCTTCTCACTGCCTAGAGTCTACTTACATATAGACTTGGATGACAAGTAAATAGAAATTTAAGAATCCAGTTGACTTTGTAGAGTTTAATTTATGAGATAGAGTGTGTTTCACAAATTTGACACCTTTTGGACATGAAAGGTCATTTTATAGCCTTGTAGTGCTTAATGAAGTCCTTCTGAGCTACAGGCAGGTAATTATGCTATTCAGTTAGAGGTTATGAGATTTAATTAGATTAAGATTATACCAGTCTGAGTGCATATTTCAAGGGAATGGGGAAATGTGTGGCTAATAATATCTTTAGGAGATCAAAAAATGAGTAGGCAGGTTGAAGACAGCTTTAATGACAATGTGAAAAGAACTAAAACAGATTCTAAAACAACTTTTCAGGATGTTTTGAATACAGAAGATAGGATGGAATATGCAAGTACTCAAGGTTCTGATGATTAAACCAAATAAAGACAAATACTGGACAAGCTCATAGAATAACTTGATCCTTGATTCACTAAGAAAGTAAGAAATGATTGATTTCATGTGTTTCGTAGAAATTTAATGCACTAGCGTTACCTAATAGGTACATAGATGAGCCAAGCTTAGAACAACTGCTTGGGGCTCCATTGGTCAACTGGTTGCTTAATTTCCATTTTCTTCATAAAATTTATTTTAAGCACATGTTTTTCAAAAATTGTATTAAAGCAACAGGAGTAGTAATAGGAGTAGGAGTAAGAGTAGTGGTAGTAGTAGTAGTAGTAGTAGTAGTAGTAGTAGTAATAGTTGTAGAAGTAGTAGCAGTAGGAGTAGGAGTAGGAGTAGGAGTAACAATACTTTAAGGTTTATCTATCCTAATTAAATCTCACTTCCCATGAGAATCCTTAGCAAATTACTTCTATTGTCATCTCACAGGCATTACTTATAATATGACCTGTATACATTTTACTTGTTCATAGTTGTTTCAATATTGTTTCCCCCATTAGACTGGGAACTCTTTGAGAACAGAGACTATCTTTCACCTTTCTTTATGCCCTCAGAGTGTATCACAACAATATCTATTTAATAAATATTTTTGGCTCTCTAACTCTAATAAATAATTGTTAGATCCTTGAGACGATTTTGTTAGTTAGGTGCTATAATTCTACCTAATTTCAGATTAAAAAAATAAAAACAAAAAACTTAAGTCTATGAGAGATTATATGATTTACCCATGGTTAAAGGTAGTGAGTTGCAGAGACAAATGTTTAAGTTTAGATCTTGAATGCAAATCCAACATTTTGTCCACTACAATGACTGTTTTTCTCAATAGTAATAAAAATGGTGTATATAAACATCTCACACTGTATACCAAGATAAGGACAAAATGGGTACATAATTTACTCATAAAAGGTGATGCAATAAACCAATTAAGAGCATGGGATATTTTTTTCTGTCAGATTTGTGGATAATGGAAAAAATAGGACCAAAGAAGATATAGAAAGCATTATAAAACGCAAAATAGATAATTTCAATTCTCTAAAATGAAAAAAAATCACAAAACCAATGCAAACAACATTGTAAAAATACTGGGAAAATATTTGCAACAATTATTTCTGATAAAAGCCTCATTTTTAAATATAAATAACTGAGTCAAATTTATAAAAATACAAGTCATTCCCCAATTGATAAATGGTCAAAGGATATGAATAGGTGGTTTGTAAATAAATAAATCAAAGCTATCGATAGACCTATGAAAAATGTTCTAAATCACTATAAATCAAAGAAATGAAAATTAAAACAACTGCAAGGTACCACCACGCATCTATCAGAGTAAATAATATAAATGTTTTATTTAATAATATAATTATATACAAATAAATATAAAACCATAAATAAATAAATGAACTATCAAACAAAGAAATAATTAAAAAGGGGAAAATTGGATATTAAAGAAAATATTGGAAAACTGGGACACTAATACACTACATGTAATTGTGAATTGATTCAACTATTTTGAAGAACAATTTGAATCTATATTCAAAAGACTGTAAAAATGTGTGTTCCCTTTGATCCAGTAATATCATTGCTACATCTATATCTCAAAGACTTCAAAACTGGGAAAATGACCTACTTGCACAAAAATATTTATAATAACACTTTCTGTGAGGGGTAAGAATTGGAAATCAAAGAGATGTCCGTTAATTAGGGAATGAGTAAACAAGCTATGGTTTATGATTATAATGAAATATTATTGTACTGAAAGGAATCAAAAGTGAATGATTTCAGGAAAAAAAAAAAAAAAAAAAAACATGAACTGATATAAAGTGAAGTACACAGAACCAGTAAAAGCAATATTATTCATTGAAGAAATGTGAAATAACTTAGTTATTTTCAACAATATAATGATTCAAGATAATCCCAAAGGACTATATATAACATCTAAAGTGTAGTATAACATCTGCTTCCAGAGAAATAATTGATATTTTTTGAATACAGACTGAAGTATGCTATTCTTTCTTCTCTTTCTTTTTTTTTCTTTTATTTTAATCTTCTTGTACAAAATGACTGATGTGGAAATGTTTTACATAATTGCATGTGTATAATGTATATCTGATTGTTTACCATCTCAAGGAGAGGAAAAGGAAAGAGGGAATGAATTTGAAACTCAAAACTTGATATAAAAATTAAAATAATAATAAAGGATTGAATCTGCCTCCAAAGCACTTAAAATTAAGAATATAGGGAATTCACAAAGCTAAAGATAACTCAAATTGGAATGTGCTATTTGCATAAGAATAATACAAAGGGTCATGAGATCATGTGAAGAAATTTTTATGCCCAGATGGGGAAAATAGAAGTCTTAATGGAAGAAATATAATTTCAGCTGTATTTTGGAAGAGAGATAGTATTTTAATATAAAGTGATTATAAGATTATATTTAAGGTTGATATAATGGTATTACCAATCCCTATATAAGCTTAGCTACTCTATTTCTATTAAGGTACCATCATAGGCCCATCCCCACAAACTTCCAAACTTGGATCATTGATATAAGACTGAAAGGGACCTTTGAGCCCTACTTGTCTAACTTACAGTAAAGAAAATGATGTCCATTGAAGTTGCCAACGATCATGTAGACAAGTAATAATTGAGATAGAATGTGTACCTAGATTCTCTGCCTCCAAATCCAACGTTTCTTCTATTATCCTTAAAAAAAAAAAAAAAGCTCTGATTCAATCACTAACAACTCTTCCCTTTCCCTTAAAACCATTGTCAAATCCTATGAATTCTATATCTACAATTTTTAAATGTTTAGTTCCTCCATCTACTTTCACTGTTCATGATATATTAAGGCCCTCATCCCATCTTGTCTGGATTATTGTAGTAACTTCCTAATTGCTCTCTAATCTTTCTTTGTTCCAATCAATCTTTTACAGTACTATTTGAATAATCCTCACACAAGACTCATTCTCTCATTTAAAATCATTAATGACTATCCACTGCCAAGAAAAATATAAACCATTTCTTCTGGCTTTCAGGACCCCAAAACAATCTGGCATAATTCAGCTAGTTATTTTTTCTTAATTTTTTTTCAAGTTTGAGACTTTATATTCTTATTAAACAAAGTTATTAACTCCCCCTTATTCTCATTCTATTCCTGTCTTCACATAAACATGACTGTTCGTTCCTCTTATTCTCCCTTCTTAGTTATGATTCCTATTCCTAGAAATCCTTCCTCTGATATCTCTGATTTTTGAATTTCCTTTTTTCAAGGGATAACTCAAATGTTACCTCTACCATGAAGTTATGGTTATTTTTCCATTTGTTTCTATATTTTGTTTTCTGAACCTCTCCATGGATAGTTCATAGATCAGATTTAAAACTGAAAGTAATCTTAGAAGACAGACAGTCTAAACCTTCATTTAACAGATGAAAAAACTAAGGTCAAATGGAACTAAATGACCTTATTGAAATTACATAGTAGGTAAAGAATAGAACAAGGATTAAATAACAGATCTTGAAAGTTCAAATCCTCTTCATACCACACATTCTACTGGAAAATAAACATTAGTTATTTATATAAAGAATTTATTCCCTTATTAGACTCTATATTCTTTGAGCATATGATCTGTGTAAATTCATCTCTATATGTATTCAACACCTAAAATAGAGTCATGAAAATAATGAATAATTTTAAAAAAAAGTTTAATGATTTGGATTAGGTAAAGTAGGAAACTAACACTAACCTAAATAATGGCAAATTCTGTAGAAAAATATTTATGTTCATTCATAAAATGAAGGCATTATAAGAAAGATATTCATGAGTTAAATTGACCTTTGAATTTCACAACTACAGTTGGGTCCGCCCAGTTTATAAGAATTCTTCTACTTAAGAAATACTATTCCACAGAATTCCAAATTAAGGGGTAGGCATAGTGCTACACTGTACAGAAGAAACAAAGGGGAAAAAACTAATCCTTTACTTCAAATAACTTACATTGCTGGTGGACTATATTACCCAAACAGAGGAGTAAAATGAAGAGAATTTGAAGTTGGAGAGACAAATGGAGATATTAGAAAATATTTCTTGTTGAAGATGTTAGCTGAGTTAAAACTCGAAATAAAAGCCCTAAGGATTCTATAAAGCAGGGATATGAAATTCATTCTGAAAGTAGGACAGCCTACACCAAAGCACAGAGATTAGAGATGGAAAATTCAAATCATGAATCAGTAAGATGACCAATTATCTTGGATGGAACATGCAGAACAAAGTAATGTCTGAAAAACTTGACAAGAGGCAGATTGTAAAAGACTTTAAATTCAAGATAAAGAAGTATAACTCAATTCTAGAAGCAACTAGGAGGTGATAAAGGCTCCTTTAATTGAAAAGTTTCTCTTAAACTATTGTTGGAGAAAGCATTCATGTCAGCCATTGCATTCTCTTTCAACATGGGCAAGCACTTACTGCCCCAAACTACCTCCTCTCCCTCTTGTCTCTATATGAGAAGACTTCCCTTACTTTATCACTCCCTTTTCAGTTCAGACTTTCTTTTTTGCTTGCATTTGTAAAGCATAATGTTTAGCACCAGTAACCACTTAATAAAAGCTTTTACTACTTATCTATCATTTATTTATTTGGTGTGGAATGACCTAGTAAGAAATGTGATTTAGATAGATTATTGTAACATTTATATGGATGATAGTTAGAGCAAGGGAGAGATTGGAAATATGGAGGTCAGTTAGTTACATTGCTTGGGAGATAGAGTACTGAATTTGAAATTAGGAATACTTGAGTTTAAAATCTATTTCAGAGATTTATAAATCATTTAACATTTCTTAGCCTTAGTTTCATTATCTTTAAAGTGAAGGGGAAGAGTGTCTAGCAATAGATTTGATGGCCTCTAAGTTTTCTTCCAGCTCTAGATCCATTATCCTAGGAAGCTATTATGCTAATACAGGTGAGAGATAATCAGGACCTGAAATTAGCATGTTGATCACATGTTTTGATAGAAGGATACAGATCTTAGACATTTTGTAAAAGTAAAATAAAATATTGGCAACTGTTTTGGATATAGGGGTAGAGGTAATAGAGAGAGATAGACAGAAAGAGAGAACAGGTATTTGAAATTATGAGCATCATAAATGGAAGGATGATGATTTTTTATTTAGAAGAAATATGAAAGTTTGGGGCAGAAAATAATTTAGAGCACAAAATAATGGGCCCTATATTGATTGTGAAATTCTTATAATAAATTCTACAGGGAGTGGGTGATAAAAGACTAGAAGTCAAGAAAGAGATTAAGGTGAGCTATATGGACATTGGAGTCATCTGCTTAGATGTAAACTCCTTAAGGGAAAAGATTTTCATTTTTTTTTGTCTTTTATTTCCATTGTCTAGCATCTAGACTGACACAAATTTAATATTTAAATCGATGCTGCATACTTAATTATGAAGAACAAAGTAGTAGAGAGAAATATTTATTATATAACTTAAAAAAGAGAGAGAAAAACTTTAAATATATATGTATGTATGTATGTACACACACACACAGAGAGAGAGAAAGAGTGAGAGAGAGAGAGAGAGAGAGAGAGAGAGAGAGAGAGAGAGAGAGAGAGGCAGACAGAGACAGAGAGAAATTTAAGCTGATATTAGGGAAATGTATTAAGATTTTATAGGACTAGGAAAGGAGAAATTGTAGAACATGGAATTTTAGATGAGACTTGAAGAAAAGCAGGAAAACGAGAAAGCAAAGACAAGAAGTGAAAGGGTTCCAGGCATGGCAGGCAGTGAGCAAAAATATTTGATTTTGGCGATGAAATTTTGTGCAAGGAACAGCAAAATGATGAGGGTCAGTAGGTAATAGAATGGAAGAATGTAATATGTAAAAAGGCTACAAAGATAGGAAGCAGCAGATTATGGAGGACTTTAAAAATCCAATAGAGAATTTTTTTGTTTGTTTTGTTTTGTTTTTGTTTTTGATTCTCCAGGTGATAGAGACTGAATGAAGTTTATTGACTAGACATTATCATTATATTTCAGGACATGACTTGCTTGCTAAGCCTTAGCTCTGTAAAACATGGTGTCTCCTTATGTCTTGACAAAAGATAAAGAAGATATGAGCTTTCTTTTCAAATTTATGATAGTGAGGATGAAATACAATAGGACCACAAATAACTGTGATGTAAAATAGACACTGAGAGGGATATGAAGTGAAAAAATATTAGTGAAAGGTCAAAGGATTAAAGAATGGTGATCCAAATCAAGAAGGAAATCAAGAAAGAAGGATCTCCATGTTACCTATTATGTATTTCCTAAGTTAGGAATATAGAATCATATTTCATAGCAAGAATAATTTTTTACAACCAAGTTAAAGAACTTTAAGAATAGTTTTCCATTTCCCAAGCAAGTCAATTCACCAGAAAATGCCTGGTTTAGTTTATTTTCCCCTTTGGGTTTTTCCCCTACTTTTCCCTAGAGACTGGTTTTTCATTTATAAGTTGAATGCATAAGCTGAATTACATTGGAGAAATATGATGCATTGTCCTAGATAGGCAGAGAATGTCTTCAACTGCAGATTTCAGGGAATGAGTTTCTAATCAGAAAAAGTTGTTCTTATATTTTTCCAGGTCACTGATAGAGCCCCAAGGCTCCCACCTACACCAAGCCAGTGTGGAAGATGTTTTAATCGAGTCAGACTAATCTTCCCACCTTAGTTGAAATAGTGCAGAAGATATTTGCTTCTAAGTTTCTTGAGGTCAGTTAGATTGAAAAAGAGATCTTTTGCAAGCAGAGGATTATAGGACTCTTATCTTCTTACTACCCCTTCTCCCAACTGTTGCTGCTGTTCAGGCCTTCATCCATCTTTCTCTTCTCTTCTGTCCTTGTCTTTCTCTACATCAATCTGGTTAAATTCAAAATAGAAATAGGGACCACTAAATCATAAATAAGAATCTCTATATCTTGTGTATTGACTTAGATAACCAGAAATGAACATCATGTGAATTCTATTTTTCTCTTTTTTAAAATAGTTTCCAATTACATTTTTGCTGGGTTCAGGTCTTGAATGAAATGTATCTTCTCTATATCATGTCAACAAAATTTGCTGATTATTCTTTCAGAATGACCATAAGAATCCTTCCTTTTCTGTTGCTACTACTACTACTAATCTAATCCAGATTTTTATTTATTGTTTTGTTTTACTGTTTGTGATACCATTTAAATTTTTCTTGACAAAAATAATGGTGTGATTTGTTATTTCCTTCTCCAGCTCATTTTCCAGATGACAAAACTAAGGAAAACAGGATTAAGTGACTTGCTTAGGGTCGCCTAGCTGATAAGTGTCTGAGGCCAGATTTGAACACACAGAGATACATTTCCTAAATTCAGGTCCAATAATCCATCCACTGTGCTGCATAGCTGCCTGACCTTTATTTGAACAATCAGTTTATTACAGTTTATTCAGATAGTCTACCTTCATGTAGATGTCTAAATAGTCACACTTTGAGTTTGGAAGGTATAAATTCAAATCCTGCTTTAGACACTTAACAGCTATTCAACCCTGGACAAATCATTGAATATCTAAATCTCTTCTTCTAAAAGAATGGAGGTCATAATTGTACCTAATTTACAGACTACTTGGGAGGATCAAATGAAATAGCAAATGTAGAGAGTTTTATAAATGAAAAAGACTATATAAATGCTTATGCTACTATTAATTTTTATTATCATTTTTTTCAAAACAGAAATATTATAATACACTCCTCGCTATTTCCCTTGAACTCCAGATTATTGACCCTCTGTGTTATTTCTCAAATGTTTTCTAAAAAAGTCTTCCTCCTCAGTAAAATTTTGATGTAAATGACCCTCCATTCATTCAAAAAAAATCTCAATGACAGGACTTCTGTGGTTGTCTTCTGATGACTTCCTTGCCGTAATGGTAATCCCCATTGGGGTAATTCTCCAAAAGATTAATCTAAAGGAGCATACTTCTGGCAATTACTGCAAACATGAAAAAAAATTCATGTGAGGACTGGTCCTTCTCATCACTGCCAACAACTTTTCTTATGCCCTTGATTCCATTCACTCTGACCTCTGAGAAGTTAACTTATTCTCATTAATATTTGGTCTACTCATTTCCATGTTGTTCTACTTCCTGTAGAATATAAGTTCTTTGAAGCCAGAGGGTATTTTGTTTTTGTTTTTGTTTTTTATCTTCATCCTAGCATATGTTGGGGCTATAGAAAGTCCTTAAAAAAACTCAGTGTAATTGAATTGTTACCTGGGACCCTGCCTTAGTTAGACAGAGGCACTAATAAATGGAAGTTTTCCCCCCAGGAAATGAATGTTTGGGACCAAACCAGCTAATGAAGAGTGCTCACTAAGCCAAAAAGGTAATATGGGGTTCATTGAAAGAATAACTATGTTAAAAATCAGAGATTTTTGAAATAATGGGGAAAAAAATGTAGTGTCCCTAGATTAGCCTTCAAAGGCTCCAAATTGTCTTTCTAGATTTTAGCTTTCCAACTCTAGTTTTACTGAATTTATTAAATCTGTTCCACTCAGATAAAGATTCTCATTGTCTCCTGAATCTAATATGTACTCTCTCTGCTATACTTCATGTTGTTTTGATGGGAATTGGGCTTTAGAAATCTTAATTTACCACAAAGTCATTAGGAAAATTGGGGTACAGAAAGCTTTGAAGACACTAAATAATGATAGGCTGCTAAAGTTCACACATTTTTTTCAATCTTCTGTAGCAGACAAAACAACTTACTTTACTTGATTTAAAGAAGTTCACTTTAAAGAAGTGAACATAGCATGTGTTGATGTGCATTCAGTCTCCTTAGTTCTTTTTCTGGATGAAGATGGCATTTTCTGTCCAAATTCTATAGGGATTTTTTAAATCACTGAACTATTGAGAAGAACTAAGACTTTCATATTTGATCATTACACATTCTTCCTGTTATTGTGTACTGGTTCTACTTGTTTCCCTCAGCATTAGTTCATGTAAAACTTTCTAGGCTTTTCTAAAAAACTTGTTCATTTTATAGAACAATAATATTCCATTATCTCTATATACCACAATATGTTCAACCATTCTCCAATTGATGGGCATCCATTCCTTTTCCAATTCTTTGCAACCACAAAAAGAGCTACAACAGATATTTTTTACACATATGGGTCCTTTTCCCTCCTTTATGATTTCCTGGGGTTACAGACTAAAGTAATAGTACTTCTGGGTCAAAAGATATATACAATTTGATAGTCCTTTGGGCTTAGTTCCAGATTGCTCTCCAGAATAGTTGTACATTTCACAACTCTAAGAACAATGCATTAGTATTCCAGTTTTACCACATCCCTTCCAACATTTATCATTATATTTTCCTGTCATATTAGCCAATCTGAAAGATGTGAGATAACTCAAAGTTGTTTAAATTTTCATTTCTCCAATAAATAATGATTTAGAGCACCTTTTCAAGTGACTATAGATGGCTTTAATTTAATTATCTGAATTATCTGTTCATATCCTTTGACCTTTTATCAATTGGGGAATGTTGTATTCTTACACATTTGATACTGTTCTTTATATATTTTAGAAATGAGACATTTGTCAGAAATATTGGCTGTAAAATTTTTTTTCACAGCTTTATACTTCCTTTTAAATCATGTTTCTGTTGGTTTTGTTTGTGCAAAAACTTTTTAATTTAATGTAATCAAAATTGTTCATTTTATTTTTCAAGATGTTTTCTAGTTCTTCTTTGTTCATAAATTCTTTCCTTCTCCAAAGATCTCATGAGTAAATTATCCCCTACTCTCCAAATTTGTTTATAGTTATCGTCCTTTATGCCCAGATCATGTACTCATTTTAACCTTATTTTGGTATGAGATGTGAAATGTAGGTCCATGCAGAGTTTCTGATTTTCCAGTTTTCCCAGCAATTTTTTTATTAATTTTTTTTATTATCATAATAACTTTTTATTGACAGAACCCATGCCAGGGTAATTTTTTACAACATTATCTCTTGCACTCGCTTCTGTTCTGATTTTTCCCCTCTTTCCCTCCACCCCCCCCAGATGGCAAGCAGTCCTATATATGTTAAATAGGTTATAGTATATCCTATTTATAATATATATGTGCAGAACCGAACAGTTTTCTTGTTGCACAGGGAGAATTGGATTCAGAAGGTATAAATAACCCGGGAAGAAAAACAGAAATGCAAACAGTTTACATTCATTTCCCAGTGTTCTTTCTCTGGGTGTAGCTGATTCTGTCCCTCATTGATCAATTGAAACTGAGTTAGATCTTCTCTTTGTCAAAGAAATCCACTTCCATAAGAATACATCCTCATACAATATCGTTGTCAAGTGTATAATGATCTCCTGGTTCTGCTCATTTCACTTAGCATCAGTTCATGTAAGTCTCTCCAAGCTTCTCTGTATTCATCCTGCTGGTCATTCCTTACAGAACAAAAATATTCTATACCGTTCATATAGCACAATTTACCCAGCCATTCTCCAATTGATGGGCATCCATTCAATTTCCAGTTTCTAGCCACTACAAACAGGGCTGCCACAAACATTTTGGTACATACAGGTCCCTTTCCCTTCTTTAGTATTTCTTTGGGATATAAGCCCAGTAGTAGCACTGCTGGATCAAAGGATATGGATATGCACAGTTTGATAACTTTTTGGGCATAATTCTAGATTGCTCTCCAGAATGGTTGGATTCATTCACAACTCCACCAACAATGCATCAGTGTCCTAGTTTTCCTGCATCCCCTCCAACATTCATCATTATTTTTTCTTGTCATCTTAGCCAATCTGACAGGTGTGTAGTGGTATCTCAGAGTTGTCTTAATTTCTCTGATCAATAGTGATTTGGAACACTCTTTCATATGAGTGGTAATAGTTTCAACTTCATCATCTGAAAATTGTCTGTTCATATCCTTTGACCATTTATCAATTGGAGAATGGCTTGATTTATTATAAATTAGAGTCAATTTTCTATATATTTTTATCAAATAGTGACTTCTTATTCTAGAAGCTGTCTGGGAATTTATTGAAAATTAGATTACTATCATAATGTTTTTTTAACCCACTCCACCCACTATCTTATCTTCTATCAGCCCTTTCCTCTTCTTTTCTCCTTTTTTTTTTCCTACTGTTTCTGGCCTCCCTTTTATCCAGTTTTTTGCTTTCTGTCCTCTGCTTGAAGACATTCAGTGAGAAGTTATTGACTCCTAAAACAGACCATTCTAACACATTGAATACCTTAAATTATTAAGATTCTAACACATTGAATACCTTAAATTATTAAGAAAGAATTTTTGTTAATTTGTTTTGTTTATTCCATATGGAACCAGAAATTGTCTTTTTGCGACTTCAAATTACTGTTGCTTCTCAAACTGAATAGAAAATAATTTAACAATGGAAGAAAAGATAAAGAAAGGAAGGAAGGAAGGAAGAGAAGAAGGAAAAGAGTAGGTGCCAATCCCCTTCCACCTGACAAACTTTAAAAAACATGAACATAATTATAATGCTGTTTGAATAAGTATTATTAGGATAGCAAGGTCTTAGATCTCTATGTATTTGAAATGTAGCCTAAAATCCTCTGACATTTTTGCATTATCACATTATACTACTTATTCATATTGAGCTTTCAATTCACTAAAACACTAAAATCTTTTCCAGACAAACCCCTTGCTAACCACATTTCCTTAACATGAACTTGTAAAGCTGTATTGGTTGTAGTACCTTCTGAAGATTTAGGAGACTTGCAAATGGCTCCAAAAGTATCAGCTTGGTCAAGGATTACTATAGAAGTACAATGGAAGTAAGAAAAAACAAGCTAGAAGAGAAGACAGAAATTTTTGTAAAACTCCCTGAGGAGAAGTGGCTTATTAACCAGTATTCCCTTCAGGGGAAGATGGAGGAAAATAAAAACCTAGGTTAGCTTTCCTTGAACTAGAAATGTTTACTATCCACAAAATCCTTAGTAGATTTTTCAGTGGTGTCAAATTCAAATACACGATTTCTATTTATTGACTTAAAAAACCACAAATTAACATTATCTATGTCATGTTATCTTTTTGTTTATTTTGTTAAATAATAGATTTTATTCTGTTCAGGCAGCAATGTAGAGTTGGATCCCTGTTGTTCTTGTTCGTTCTCCATTTTCAAAGAGAACCAATAACAGCATGACTTGTGTGTGAATTGGATTTAAGTGAATCAGTGTTTCACAGAATTCTCATCCTCACTTTTTCTTCCATAGTCATTGAAGCCCAGTAGCAAAACAAAATTCAAGATTAGGATAATAGGTGAACCTGAAGACTAGCTTGAGCAGAGATATAAAATTTGAAGTGAACAATAGAGCTAGATATCTAGTAGTAAAGAGCTGAGTTGAAATTCTAGGTAGGAATGAGTTACAACAGAAAGGATTATGATGACATCATTCTAAAATATTGCTGAAAGAGAATTGTATAAATATGTTTATACATATTGGATTTAACATATATTTTAACATGTATAATATATATTTGATTGCTTGCCATCTTGGGGAGAGGTAAGGGGAAGGAGGAGAAAATCTGAAACACAAGGCTATGCAAGGTCAATGTTGAATAAATTATCCATGCATATGTTTTGAAAATAAAAAAAATTTCAAAAAGGCCACTCATTTAACCTAGAAAGGGGAAAAAAATATTGCTGAGATATGTGAATCATCTTCATGGATATTAGTCATTACAAGTTTCTTCTATATAGGGCAGCTACTTGGTGCAGTGGATAGAGAACCAGTCCTGAAGTCAGGAGGACCTGAGTTCAAATATGACCTCAGACTCTTAACACTTCCTAGCTGTGTGACCCTGGGCAAGACACTTGAGCCCAATTGCCTCAGAAAAAAAAAAAAAAAAAGTTTCCTCTATGTGTATTAGCTCCTCCTAATGCAGATGCAATGGCCACACATATTCCCCATATGTGAATATCTTATTAAGATCCAGCGATTCTCACTGATCACATATAAAAATAAACTTTATTTTATAAATTTTATTTGTAAAAATAAAAACATTGCTGGGGGAGCCTTGAGTTAAGATTTTGATTAGATTCTTACAGGAAAAAGTAAATAAAACCTGGAACACCTAACCAGGAGACTATGAGTGAGAAGATCCCCAGGTGCTGCATATTTATGTGAAAAAGAAGACTACAATGAACAATTAGAAGAATAGACAGACCACTTCACATTTATACTAAGAGTGTATATGCATTCCTGTATTCCTGCAGGCCCATTAACATGGACTAATTGCCTGTATCCTCTTTTTGATCAAAATATATGTTTTAGTCAGTAAATGTCAGTTTTTATATACTTTTTTCTCATTATTAATGATTTGAAAAAATTTTGATATAATTATTTAAAGATAACAGTCCCTTTGAAAATTATTGTTCTGTTTTTATATGATTAGAGGTTTATTTCACTAGAGAATCAATCTTAATTATATATTTGTATTAATTTAAGCACATACATGCAGGATAATATTATTGTAAAATTAACGATTTAATAAATCCACTGTTTTTCCTTATTTTTCTAACTTAATTATTTCTATAACTTTTAAATTCAATATACTAAAATGTCAATTTTTTATGTATGTGATTATCTCTATGCCATATTAATTTAATATTCTCCATCACCACCACCAAGCCAGTCTTATGTTGCATCCTTTTATTTCAAGTTTGATTTTGGGATGAAATAAAGCATTACCAAGTCATTGAATAGTTAACAAAATTGGATGTACTTTGTTCTAAAAGCACAGATGTAAAAGAAAAATACAGTGACCCTTGACTTCTCTGTATTTTTTCCTTCTTGTTCTTACCTGGAAAGGTTTAATATGATAATTTACATGGTCTCCAGAAGTCTTACAAATCTGAGGAATGGAAATATATACATACATATACATAAATACATACATACATGGATGTTTTTGTATCTTTACTTGGCCAAAAAACTATGTCAAAGTGGACAAGGACCAATAAAGACACAGAAATAGTTTTGTTTCCTTTAGGGGAAAATTATTTCAGATAAACAGAGAAACCACTGGTCTTGTCATATCATAGTTGCAAAAGGTACCTCCTGGCATAATCTATTACTATTATCATTATCATTATTATTGTTGCTATTGTTGTTGTTATTAGTAGTACCTGAAATTTCATTATTATAAAGGTTATTACTTTTTGGCTTATATCTTTTTCTTCTTTTGGATATGATTTTTGAAGACATTCTAAATCTAATTAGAAACAAACTGCCTTACAGTTTTCCCAGGAGTTCTTTTTGAATATAAAAGTCTTCCCCAAGTAGCTTGTGGAGAAATAAAACTGTTAAAAGCAGATATTATGATGAAAATTAGGTCAGAAACCAAAACTCTCAATATGGTAGTAAAGAAGACAAACAACATAGTATAGTGCTTCGAATACACAATGGAGAATCTCTCTAAAGTAAAGTTTCTAGAAAAAAAAAAAAACAAGAAAGACATATTTGGAACTGAAAAACAAAAAACAAATGGAAGAGAATAGAAATGAATAGAGATGAAAATTGAGCAAAAGCAAAATAAAAGACAAATATATGAAAAAAGCATGTAATGTAAATTTATTGAATTGAGAGACAGACTATGCAGATATAAAAGATGACGTCTATATTTCCCAAAAGAAGAATAAAAACAAAAAAGTGCTAAGAACTTTTAAATACAAAAAAAAAAAAAAATGAGAACAAAACAAAACAACAAAAACAAAAACATTTTTTTTTTTTTATCAGATACAGAACTTCTAACTCCAGTACATTATTCTGGATAATAAGATACTTTGAAAATTCTTGATAATAAGACCCAAGGGAACCAAGATGGTGGAGAAAATGCAAGGACTAGCTGGATTTCTCATGAATTCCCCTCTAAGACAATTTTAAGTAATGCTTCAAAACAAAAATCTTAAGTAGCATAATCTATAAAAGAACAGAATGAAACAATTTTCCCGCCCAAGACAACTTAGGTCAACAGGAAAGATCTGCCACACTACAGTGAGAATGAAGCACAATCCAGCACAGATAATTCCTGAGGAAGACAACAGCAGGCATTGGGGGCAATGGTAGTAACAAGAGTAATCTCCAAGGCTCTTAGCACAGGGGTGTCAGACTACTGTTGAAGAGGAGATTGGTAAGGTTCCTTTGCTAAAACTGCATGTAGAACTCTATTGCATTGACAATATGTGAAGCTGTGTCACAGTTGTAGATTATGATCCCAGGATAAGGAGGGGCTCTATCCCACCAGAACTTGTAGTCAGAGAGAAGCAGGGACCCTAATCACAGGTTCAAGGCAAAAAAGGGTTGTCATTCACAGACCAAAGTACTGTCCAGGAGAGGAATAAGCATACCTCTCCTTGGATCATTGTGGCTTTGGGGGGAAAACTATTTCAGGGAAACTGAGTAACCACTGGTCTTATACTATAGCTACAAAGGGTGCTCCACTATTGATCAGAGAAATGCAAATTAAGACAACTCTGAGGTACTACTACATATCTCTCAGTACGGCTAAGATGACAGGAAAAGATAATGATGAATGTTGGAGGAGATGTGGGAAAACTGGGACACTGATACATTGCTGGTGGAACTGTGAATGGATCCAACTGTTCTGGAAAACAATTTGAAACTATGTCCAAAAAGTTATCAAACTGTGCATACTTTTTGACCCAGCAGTGTTATTACTGGGCTTATAAACCAAAGAGATCTTAAAGAAGGGAAAGGGACCTGTATGTGCCAAAATGTTTGTGGCAGCCCTGTTTGTAGTGGCTAGAAGTTGGAAATTGAATGGATGCCCATCAATTGGAGAATGGCTAAATAAATTATGATATATGAATGTTATGGAATAATATTGTCTTGTAAGAAATGACCAACAGGATGATTTCAGAAAGGCCTGGAGAGACCTACATGAACTGATGCTGAGTGAAGTGAACAGAACCAGGAGATCCTTGTACATGGCCAAAACAAGATTATATGAAGATTAATTCTGATAGACGCGGCTCTTTTCAACAATGATATAATTGAGGCTAATTTCAATGGGTTTGTGATGAAGAGAGCCATAGACACCCAGATAGAAAACTGTGGTAAATGAGTATATCACAATATAGCATTTTCATTCTTTTTGTTGTTGTTTGCTTACATTTTCTTTTCTTTCTTTTTTTTTTTCCTTTTTGATCTGATTTTTCTTGTGCAGCAAGATAATTGAATAATCATGTATACATATATTGGATTTAACATATATTTTAACATGTTAACACATATTTGATTACTTGCCATTTAGGGAAGGGGTGGAGGAAAGGGAGGAAATTTGTAACATAAGGTTTTGGAAGGGTCAATGTTGAAAAATTATCCATGCATATGTTTTAAAAATAAAAACTTTAATAAAAAATAAAGAAAATAAAATTTGTACATACAAAAATTAAATGGTAGAATTCACATTTTAAAAAGAATGGAAAAAATAGATAATATCAAATATCTCCCTGAAAAATAATTGACCTATAAAATAGATTGTGGAGAGAGAATTTAAGAATTATTGAACATTCTAAAATGCATAATTTTAAAAAATAAACTAAACTTCATCTTTCTTTCTTTCTTTTTTTTAAATAACTTTTTATTGACAGAACCCATGCCAGGGTAATTTTTTTTACAGCATTATCCCTTGCACTCACTTCTGTTCCGATTTTTCCCCTCCCTACCTCCACCCCCTCCCCCAGATGGCAAGCAGTCCTTTACATGTTAAATAGGTCACAGTATATCCTAGATACAATATGTGTGCAGAACTGAACAGTTCTCTTGTTGCACAGGAAGAATTGGATTCAGAAGGTAGAAATAACCCGGGAAGAAAAACAAAAATGCAAACAGTTTACACTCATTTCCCAGTGTTCTTTCTTTGGGTGTAGCTGCTTCTGTCCACCCTTGATCAATTGAAACTGAATTAACTCTCTTTATTGAAGAGATCCTCTTCCATCAGAATACATCCTCAAACAGTATCATTGTTGAAGTATATAATGATCTCCTGGTTATGCTCATTTCACTTAGCATCAGTTCATGTAAGTCTCACCAGTCCTCTCTGTATTCATCCTGCTGGTCATTCCTTACAGAACAATAATATTCCATAACGTTCATATACCACAGTTTACTCAGCCATTCTCCAATTGATGGGCATCCATTCATTTTCCAGCTTCTAGCCACTACAAACAGGGCTGCCACAAACATTTTGGCACATACAGGTCCCTTTCCCTTCTTTAGTATCTCTTTGGGGTATAAGCCCAGTAGAAACACTGCTGGATCAAAGAGTATGCACATAAACTTCATCTTTCAAAAATTTATCAACATAAACTGCCCTAATATTCTAGAAGAAAAAGACAAAATAAAAATCAAAAGAATTACCAAGAATATTGAAGGGCTGGAGGCGGATTCAACAGGAGTTATCTTTTTTAGTTCAAATCTGGCCTCCGTTACTTACTAAATGTCTTATATTGGGCAAGTCATTTAACTCTGTTTGCTTTAGTTTCCTCATCTGAAAAATGTGCTGGAGATGAAAATGTCAATCACTTTTGTTCCCATGTTTAATGGGGTCATGAAAAATTTGATACAACTGACCTCACTGACAGTTCAAGGAGAATATAGGGCAAGCAGCCAGAATGAAGCAATTCAAGTATCATGAAGTCAGTAAGAATTGTACAAGATTTAAACAGCTTCTACACTGAAGAATAAGAGGGTTTGGATTATGATATTCCAGTAAGCAAAAGAACAAAAATTTCAATCAAGAATCACTTACTGAATATACTCCTTCAGGGGAAAAATTGGATATTTGAGGACTTTTAAGTATTCCTGATGAAAAGACCAGAATAAAGGAAAAAAAAATGACTTTTAGATAGAAGATTCAAGAGAAGCATAAAAAGGCAAAAAAAGAAAGAGAAATGATTAAAAATTCACTGAGGTTAAACTTTTTACATTCTTACATGGATGGATAAATGATATCATAACTTTTAACTTTCTCATTACTAATGCAGTTAGAAGGAGCATACAGAAACAGAATGTACTTGTGTGAGTTGAATATGATGGTATAATATTTAAAAAAATAAAATTAAACTATGAGAAAGGGAATGGTACAAGGAGAGGAAAAAGGGAGCGGTAGAATGAAGTAAATTATTTCACATAAAAGGCACAAAAGAACTTTTATAGTGGAGGAGAAGGGGAATTTGGGAGGGGATACTTTAATCTTATTTATCAGATTTGGCTCAAACATGATATAATATACACCTCAGTTGGATTTAGAACTCTATTTTACTGTACAGGAAAGTAGAATGGGAAGAGGATACAATAAAATGGGTAGATGATAGAAAGGAGAACAGATTGGAGGAGGCAGTTGTCAGAAATAGCATACTTTTTAGGATGGACAGGGTGAAAAGACAGAGAAAGAATAAATGGGGGTGGAGTGGAGGAGAATACAACGTACAGAAATAAATGTGAAAAGTTTTCTAGCAAGTTTCTTTGATAAAAGGCTAATTTCTCATTAGCTCAACAGCTCCAGGTTTATAAGAATGAAAGTCATATCCCATTAGATAAATGGTCAAAGGATAGGAATGGGCAGTTTTCAAAGTAGTTAAAGTTGTATGAAAAAAATGTTCTAAATTATTATTATCAGATAAATGCAAATTACAACAACTTTAGGGTACCACCCCACACTTATCAGATTGACCAATATGATGGCAAAGGGAAATGACAATTGTTGGAGGAGGTATGAAAAAATTGAGACACTACTGCATTTTTATTGGGGTTGTTAATAGAGTCATTATTTCATAGAGCAATTTGGAATTATTACAAAAGGGGTATAAAACCCTTTGACCCCCAAATACCATTGCTATTATTATCCCATAGCAAATATTTATTTATATTTACTATGTGACAAGTACTGCAAGTACTGTGCTAAGAGCTGGGAACCAAAAAAAAAAAAAAAAAAAGCAATAATATTCCCTCCTTAAATGAATTTATATTTGATGGTGATAGATATGTGTACGCATAGATATACAAGAAAGTTAGCAAAGGAATGCATAAATAGAAAGATAAATGACCAATGTATGAAATAATAGGGAACTTTGATTAGTAGAGATAAATGGAGAGGGAAAAGGACTTGAAAATCTAGACTACTATCAAAATAATGTAAGCAAAAATAATCAAAGGAACTATAAATTGCCTTCTTCAAAGGAAGGAGATAAAAACCAACGTAATGAAAGTAAACAAAAAACTGATAACTCTACCTTGAAATGTGAGTGAATTAAATAATCCTATAAAATAGTTGAATACAGAGATGGTAGATAGGTAGATAATCTTTTATTATGAACATCATTTCCTACTAACTCCTTTCCTAGACTTCATGATCTCAAGAAACTCATTCTATAAAATGAAATTATTTCTGTAAATTATATCTTTTTAGATCATTTGCCATCTTGGTTGCAGGATTTTATCATGTCCTTTCCCTTCTTTTTCATATCCACTTTTAATTTTCTTTTTATGTGTTGTATTCCCCCCCATTACATTGTGTATTCCTTAACAATGAGGGCTATTTTATATCTTTCTCATATTTCCAGAGCTTAGAACAATTTCTAGAATACAATAGGCTTTTAATAAATGTTTATTGAGTATTTATTATTTATATTTATTATGGCCAAATATTGTATTAAGTGGGGCACAAAAAAGCAATATATTCTTTACCCTTAAGAATCTTATATTTTAAAGAAGGAAGATGACTTAAAGATACAGCTAAAAATGTGGGATAGGGTAGCTGTCCCAGGAGTGAAGTCAATTTTAAAAGTCTGAGGAGTCATAAATTAACTGAAGCAGATTTGGAGTGAGCATGATTATCATGGGTGCTTCCTCCAACAGAGGTTCAGAGACAAACTTATCAATCAAAAGAGCCTGTTAGATATGGAGGCCTTGCCAATGTTGGTGACATGGAGCTGAAATGGAGGTGAAGGAGTTCAGTAAGTCATGAAATAATCCATATTTGGACTATGGATAAGAACATTAAATCACAGCAATTTTCTGCCTACAAGAAAAACACATATACAACAAAGACAAATAAAAACCCAATGAAAAATAAATGAGAAAAAATTTCTCCATTAATATTTATCAACGAATGTGCTAAGTACTGGAGATACAAATATAATCAAGCAAGACAGTTTTTGCCTCTGGAGGTATTTATATTCTAATGGACAAAGAAGACACAAAAACAGGATTTAGAAAGGAAATAGAGATAGGGAGAATCTGGATAGAATGGACTTTTTTTAGAGGGGGGAGATAGCCTAGAAGTGAAATGGAGTATTAGGTTTTAGACAAGAAAATGTGAAAGTTCAGAATTTGGTGTTCCAGAAAGGGTTCAGGTTTCAGAGGGAAGAGAATGAGGAAGATATTTTGTAGATAGCATATTTTGGAAATTCATAGAAAATGATATGACACAATGACCTGATCATTTGAAATTAGAAGCTAAAACATAATTGAATAAAAAGGTCAGTGATTCAGAAAAATTAGAAGCAAAAAGTTTTTGTAATGCAAAGTAATACTTTCACTGTAATAAATAGCAATGAAAGAAATATGCTAGCCTCTTAAAACATGAAGAGATCTTAGAAATCAGTTAATAAAATGTATGATCCGCAATAGTTTGCCACTTAGACTTTGTTCAAAAGCCTCCAATAAAATACATCTCTCCAATTTCTAAGGTAGTCATTCTACTTTCAAACAGTTCTAAATGGTAAGAAGTTTTTTCCTTTTTTTTTTAACTTACCTTAAGCTGACTGACTTTTCTGCAACCATGCATTGTTCTTTGGTCTATCCTAGGAGGACTAGCAAAACATATGTAAATCTGGAAGTTAAATATCACGGTTCCTTCAACTTATTCAAATGTCCCTTTACTCCCTTTACTCCAATCTTCTTACTATCATCATGACTTAAGACTCTACAAAACCATATGTGAAAAGTAATTAACTATATTTTCTTTTCTTTTGTTTGTATTGGTAGAATGCAAGTACCACACAGGGTGAAAATAACAGTTTCCTTAAGCCTAGAATGATTTTTTTTTTTTTGCTGAAGCAATTGGGGTTAAATGACTTGCTCAGGGTCACATAGCTAGTAAGTATGAAGTATCTGAGGTTGAATTTGAACTCAGGTACTCCAGATTTCAGGGCAGGTGCTCTACCTACTGTGCCATCTAGCTGCCCTGCCTAGCATGATTTTAAGTTACTTAAGTGGAAACATATACAGAAATGAAACTCTTCCTAAGCTAGATCATGTGTGTAAAATTATATTTACTTCTTGTTTCCATATTAAAAAAAAAAAAAACTATGCTTTTACCAGTATATTAAACTCATTTCCTCTCTTATGTTGTGTTCTATTTCTACAATGTTTTGCCTCAACAAAGAATTTCACGTGCAATTTTTGGATTATAAAATTCTTCTGACTTAGGCAATAATGGGCATCTGAACTTAATGCTTTGCATATATTGAGTTTGGGATGAAAGAGAGGGATTACAGATGAATAACCAAGGTGTGAGCAAGCTGAAAAATATATCTATTTAATCTGTATTTATAGATTTGGTTAAATGTATATATTTTGAAATTTATCTCCTATGTGTCTTTCAATCGCACTTTCTTCAAGTATTTGTTTACATATTTCAGAGAAACTTTGAAAAGGAACAGGAATAAAGAATATCATCAAAGAATTGTATGACAGAGAAGATAGATGGACTATTCTAGTAATGAAAGAGAGGGATAAAGATGACAACCAGAATGCTCCATTGGCATCTTTGCAATGATAGTAGAAAAGTAGAAGTTTTCCAGGATATCATATCAAATCCCTGCAATATTGGATGATAAAGAAATAGATGGGGTTTTTTTTTTGCATATTTGCCATAGATAATAGAACCAAAACACAGATTTTACAATCTCTTTTGAAATGGCAACATTGATAGAATACTACACTCAGAATCAGAATAACCAAGATTCAAATCCTACTTGTGATACTAAACAAACTGTGGGCAATTAACTTATTATGGTCTGTTTCTCACTCTGTAAAATGAGGGGGCTTCTAGTGATGGTCTTGCAGATACTTTAATCCTATAAGTCATAATTTCTTCCCCATGTTCTCTTCTCCTTACTCACCTGAAATTTCAGCATATCCTGGGTAGTGTGTACAAGCCAGATCCAGAGAGCTATCTTTGGCAACATGATTTCTGGAGGGCACTGTGCTCTCATTGTCTAGTTTTGGGGTTTCTTTTTTATTATGATTTATCAGACTTTTTATGACACACTAAAACCACCAACAACAAAAATAAAGCTTCAGATACCATTGGACTTTCTTGAAAGATAGCTATGGTTTTTATTATACTTCTGTGTGTGCTACACCAGAGCACATTCATTGAAAGGACCCAGGGAAATGGACTACCATGAAAATATTATTCTGTACTTCTTCATGATCAAAAGTTTCTGTATTTAGTTGAGTAATCAGAATCTGATTGAGATGGAAACCATTTTTACAATGTTAGCGATAACTATATATGTCAGCTGCTATTGTCATTAATACTGATGAATCAGGCATTTTGAACTAATATTTACAAATTTTTCATTTGATTTTCCCAATAATTCTGTGAACTTGGTGCTATTATTAATAATACACATTTTATACTTAAATTGAGGCAGAGATCTAACTAATTTACCCAGATCATACAATTAATAAATATCTGAGACCAGGACTTGAACTCATGTCTTCCAAATTTCAGGCCCAGTGTGCTATGCATTTCGTCATCTATCTACATTGATGATTATATTTTCAAGAATAGAAGTATTAACAATTAATCTTATTAGTTAATGTATAGAATTATAATTAGTTTATAATGATTTGTATAGAAGGAGGAGGAATATCATCAATAACAATAGTATAAGGGATCTTATCTGCTTTACCACATCATGTATCTTTCTGGTCTTTTCTGATGAAATGTATAGATCTATTTCAAAATAATATTTTTGAATGAATAGAGTAAAATTAATTCAGAGAGTTAAAAAATAAATCATACTAAAGTACAGTAATAAATAGTTTTCCTATTTAAATTCATGGACTCTATGAATTCTATGCAAGGCTCCTTTTGTAATTCCAAGTTAAGAACCCCAGATTTATAAATTAATTCTAAATATGTCCTTCAATATCACTGGATTCTATTTTCACTAGTAAAAAAGAATTGGTTAACCAAAAAACAACTGTCTAATTTAACAGGAGTCCTCAAACTACACTGTGGGCCAGATGCAGCAGCTGAGGACGATTATCCCCCTCACCCAGGGCTATGAAGTTTCTTTATTTAAAGGCCCACAAAACAAAGTTTTTGTTTTTACTATAGTCCGGCCTTCCAACAGTCTGAGGGACAGTGAACTGGCCCCCTATTTAAAAAGTTTGAGGACCCCTGGAAGAGACTGAGAGGTATGATGTAAAATCCCATCTTATCATTTTCATAAATCTATTTTGAGAACAATGATCAAGTTCAACTACAAAGATATATTAAACTAATGGATAATCATACTCAGTTTCTCCTTTTTTAAAATATGAAGGCATAATGCTTAAAGATAATAACTAATAATAACTGATAAAATTTGAATAGTGCTTTAGGAGTTGTAAAATGCTTTTCAAATATTTCATTTTATCCTCACAATCACCCTGTGAGGTAGGTGCTTTTATTATTGATGATTTAGAGGTGAAGAAATTGTGGTTCAGAAAAGTTAACTGATTTCTTGCCCAGAATCAAACAGCTTTCACAATCTGGGCTTTGAACCTGTGTTCAAACTCAGGACTTTATTCTAATACTATATCTATTGTGGATATAGCTAGAAAGTTGTAATTCATTCCTTCTTATAACAGGGACTAGCAGTATCTTCATAAAATTTTCTTGTCTTGATGTTTCTGTTCTTGGGGACAATAACTTATGTGTTTAAGTAGAACATTTCCATTTCAGTGCAGCATTTTTACTTTAGGGAAAAGAACATTAGACTTAGAGTTCAGGAAAATTTGTCAGGATATATTACTGAGTCAGTGACTCTCCTTTTAACTCCATTATTTTTTCTTGAAAAAAAGAAAGGGATTCATAGCATAAGGATTACTATGAGCAAAGAACTTGGTAAACTTTAAAGAAATACATACACATATCTTTATATTTCACTTAATGAAGGAGTTTACATGTTTAGAAAAATTAGCTGTCCTGTCTTAGTTCTGCTAATGTCTGTATGATTCTATATGAAGCTTCCTTCAAAATGTTAAGTAACATGTCTATCTTAACCAAAATCCACCATTATCTATACTAGGAAAAGCAATGCTGTAATGAAATCATTAGCAATAGCAACAATTCGAAAATTTGAAAATTTATTTAGAAAAAAAATAATTGTTTCTGTATATTACCATTAAATTTGAGCAAGAAGAGATAGATGAGAAAATCCATTTAAACATCACAGACGGTATAAAAAAAGAGATGTTTGAAAACTAAGGTACAGAATTTATTTGAATTTCCTATTTGAAAATTTTTGAATATTTGAATATATTTGAATATTTCAGAAAATGTTTGAATATAATTATGAAACATTTTATATATATATATATATATATATATATATAAAAAATCACTTGGTCATAGCTAAGCCAATTTGATGTGACAATATCTAGATTAACTTGCTTATCAGCACTATATTAAACTACCAAGGGTTTACATTATATAGCTAAAAAAAAAATAAATAAACTTCATTCTTAGGAACAAAAGATCTAAAATATCAAAGGAATCAATGATGCAGCTATATAAAAATATTTATAGCAGCTCTTATTAGCAGTAGCAAATGATTGAAGACTGAAAAGTCCATCAGTTGTGGAATGGCTAAACGATTTGATATATAATTATTATGAGATATTATTTTACTGTAAGAAATGATAAAGGGAATGGTTTCAGGAAAATAAAAAAAACTGTGAAGAATTCTATGGAATAGTATAAAGTGCACTTATTAGAAACGAGAACAATTTATACAATAATGACAATAACAATAATAGTGTAAAGATAATTCTGAAACACTAAGAATTCCTCCTCTTTTCTCTTCTTTTTCCTGTTCATAGCTAGTGCAATAATTTGTTTTTTATGACTATACATATTTGTAAAGAGTTTTGTTTTTCTTACTTTCCCAGTCATTAAGAGACTGGTAAAAAGAAGGGAAAGAATTTAGGACTGAAAATTAAATTAAATTAAATTGAAAAATAAATAAATTAGAGAAGCCATCAAGGAGAAGCATTTTGAAACCATGGATAAGAGAAAAACTCAGGACCACATAGGATGTATCATAAAAGATACAATGCAAATTTTAATTACAAATTTTGTAGAAAGTTAGCATATTTAAAACATTCCTTTATTTCCTTTATACTAACTAGAAATGTAGAAAATATATTTTTGAAAACATTTTTTCTTTCTTAAACAATTTTGATGACACTATTGCACATAGTTCTTTAGATTTCTGTTATCCTTTGATAAGCCTTGTCATTTTTATCTTACACCTTAATTTCATTTTGTATAGAACAGCTTATGCACAAGTAACATTAATTTTGTTATTTTGCCTTTTCTTGACAATTGTACTTATTCAACATTCTCATATTTCTCTTGTTTGTAGTGTTTGCAAGTCAAATATTTTGCTTCATATCTGTAAATTCTGCTCATGTCTGTAATGTAAAATTATGCAATAGAGCCAATATTTGTAGCAATTCTTCATTTATGAAATGGCTCCTTAGGTACCCAGTGAAACAGCACAAATAAAAAGGCACTCTCTAAGGAAAGGCTTGGCTTTAGAGTTATTCTGTCCTTTGCCAGGAACAACCCTTCTCTTTTCAGAGGCTCCCTGTGCTGTCTCAGCTTCCTGTTGCAAAAGGCTATTGTCCAGACATTTCCATAATGCCCAATTCTTTGTGATACCATTTGGGGTTTTCTTTGACAAGATATTAATGTTTTGCCATTTCCTTGTCCATTTTTTTTTTACAGATGAAGAAACTGAGGTAAAACTGTTAAGTGACTTGCCCAGGTGACACATTTAATAAGAGTCTGAGGCTAGATTTGAAGTCAGGAAAAGGAATGGTCCTCACTCCAAGCCCAGCTCTCTATCCAGCATACCATTTAGCTGCCTAAAGAAAGAACACTAGGCAATTTAAGTATTGTTACTTTTCTATCCTACTCTTTCTTTTTTTTCACTTTTCCTCAAGATCAATCTTCATCTTTGGTGAAAAATTATTTTCTTCCATCCCTGCAAGAGCTAATAGACTCTTAGTTTCCTTCCACCCCCAACTGTTTATATGTGTATGTATATAGGTATATACACAATTTTTGTTTATGTATAACTGTATATATACCTATCTACATATATGCATGTATGTATTCATGCATAAATCCACAGATGTTCAAATGCACAAGTGTGTATGTATAAACATACATGCATATACACATACAAATATATATAAATATATGCTAATATAGAAATATACAGATAGAGATTATATGTAGAGATAGATTAGAGATAAAGATATACATATAATATATGTTTTTATATATTATATATCAGTACCATACACATATACATACATACACATACACACACACACACACACACACACACACACACAAACACATATATATGAGGATACAAAAAAGGACAAAAGAGAGTCCTTTTCCCTCAAGGATATATAATGGAGACTATAAAAAGCAAACCAATAGGTACCAAAAAGATATACACAGAATATATAGGAAATAATTTCTTAATTATTTTAATTAAATTTATTTTAAATTTAAATTAAATTAATACATTAAAATAATCTTAATGCTTAAGAAAGCATTATAATTAACAGACATTGGGAAAAATTTATACAAGATGAGATTTTATGGGTCGTAAAGGACCCTAAGGAAGTAAGTAAGCAGGGGTTTAGGGTAAGAACTATCTTGACATAAGGAACTGTCAAAGAAAAGAGACCATTGCTATTGGATTGAAGAGTATCTGCTGAGAAGGAGGATATTAAAAAACTAAAAATGTACCGAGTAGCTAGATTATGCAGGGATTGGAAGGCAAAAAAAAAGGAATTTTGTAATTGATCTTAAAGATCCTAAGGAACCACTGGAACTTCCTAAATAGGGTGAGTTGGTTGGACTTGTGCTTGAGGAAAATCACTTTAATTGTTGAATGAAGAATGGTTTAGAATGGAAAGAGACCTGAAGGAGGCAAACTTACCAACAAGCTAATGTAATAGTTTTGCTTTGAAATAAAAAGGAGCTGTACTAGAACAATAGCATTTTAAGAGGAGAGAAAGAGATTTATCTGAGAGATGTTGTGAAGATGAAATTGAAAGGGCAGTCCTGGTAAAAGGTTTGATATGGGGTGGTGGTAGTTTGAGATGGTGAATAGTTAAAGATAACATCTAGCTTGTGATTCTGGGAGGCTAATGCCCTTGACAATAATATTTATGTTTAGAAGGGATGAAAGTTTTATAGTAAAAGATAAGCTTATTTTTGAACATTTTGAGGTTATTTCCTGAACATCCAGATCCAAGATGTCTGAAAGGCATTTGGATTTACAAGATTGGAGGTCAACAAAGTGATCATGTCAGGATGAATATGTATGAGAATTGGTAACATAGATGAGATGGTAATTAAGTCCATGGGAGCTGAAATCACAGGATGAAGTATTATAAAGGGACAAACTCTATGAGATATCTACAGTTAGAAGAAATAACTTGGAAAATCCAGCAAAGGAACTTGGAAAAAAATGTTATAGAAGTAGAAGTAGAAACAAGAAAAGTAGTTCCCTGAAAATTTAGGGAGCAGCAGGGATCAAGGAAAAGAGAAATGCCCTGTGTCAATAACTACAGAGAGTTCAAAGAGAATAAGGATTGAGAAAAAATCAGTTTGATTTGGAAATTACAGACATCTTTGCTAACTTTGGAGAAAGAAGATTCAATAGGATGTTGAGGTTACAACACAGATTGTTAGGGATTAAGGGGAAAAAAAGGATAGAAAAAATAGGGGCAGCTATTGTAGATGACCTTTGCAAGATGGTTAGTCACAAAGGGTACAAGAGATATAAAATAATTGTAGGGATAGAAGGATTAATTTTTTTTTGAGGATGAGGGATACATGTGCACAGGTTTTGGGGAATGATTTAATAGAGAGTATTGAAAATTACTAATAAAATGTGGGTGGCTGAGGGAGAAATCTGCTGCAGGAGATACTGGGAAAGGGGACTAGTTGAACAGAAAAACAAATTAGCCCTAAAAAAAATTAAGGGCTTTTCATCATATAAAGTAGAAGTGAAATAGGAGATGGTAACAGAAAACTACTTTAAGGTTGAGGTTAAGATTTGGTTAGTGAAGGATAGTGAAGGAATTCTCAAGATACCATATCAGGATTCAGAATGACTGGGATGTATAGAGTATGACTGCATATGTGAAGGTTTGTCATTGAGTGGATGGCATCACTTCTCATTTGGAGGAGGCTGGAGATTGATCCGGAGACAAAAAAAAAAAAAAATAGGATTGAAATGGAAGATACATCATCAGATGGGAGTCCTATTTCCTTACCCCTTTACTCTCTGAAGACTGGAGATTAGTCAGGAAACAGTGCCGCATGAAATAGATGGGAAACCAGCACAGCAGGAAAAGAAACTTCCTCTCCCAACTAACTCCTCTTCTTCTTCCTTCAAGGGAAGGCACAGCAGAAGATAAGATTGCTCCTGGTTGCACCAAATATTCTCTTCACTGTAACTGGGAAATAAGGCTGAACTTTGCTATCCCTATGTGTGTATAATCTCTAGTATCACATAGTTGGAAATGCAATAAGAATTTCAAAGGAAAATGTCAACTGTACGGATTTTGGTAATTCATAAAAATATATGCTGATATTTATAATTGAAATCCTTGAAATAGGAAGTCTGCCACATGTGCAAAAATGTTTGTAGCAGCCCTTTTTGTAGTAGCAAGAAAGTGGAATTTTAGTAGATACCCCCTCAGTTGGGGAATGGCTGAATAAGTTATGGTATATGAAGATAATGGCATATTATTGTTTTATAAGAAATTGTGAGTAAGCTGATTTTAGAAAAAAAACCTGGAAGGACTTACATGAACTGATGCTGAGTGAAGGGAGCAGAGCCAAGAGAATATTGTACACAGCAACAGCAAGGTTATATGATGATCAATTGTGATGGAGTTGGCTCTTTTCAACAATGAGGTCAATCAAGGCAGTTCCAACAGACTTGTGATGAAAAGAGCCATCTGCATCCAGAGAGAGAACTATGGGGATTGAATATGAATCATACCATAGTATTTTCACTTTTATTGTGTTTTTTTTTTCATCTTTTGATCTGATTTTTTTTTTTTTGCAAAGCATGATAAATATGGAGATATGTGTAGAAGAATTGAACATGTTTAACCTATATTGGATTGCTTGTTATCTATGGAAATGGGGGGAAGGAGGGGAAAAATTGGAACAAGCTTTTGCAAAGGTGAATGTTGAAAACTATCTTTGCATGTATTTGATAAAATACAAAAAGATTTAAAAAGAAAAAAAAATAAAAAGTATGTCTGTAAATGTGTCGAGGAGATCTGATCTGGTACTAGGAGTTCTTCCTACTATTTTATGTACTATGAGAACAACCACCCTGAGAGACAATTGGGTTGGTTGGCTCTTTACCCTGTCATCTCTTAGTTCCAGTGGAAACTCAAATAGTTCTTGATAGAGGGAAGCTACCTTTATATTGATAAATTGTTATGACCGAGTATTTAAAATCAGCCGGAGTCAGGAATTCAGGTTAAGGGAAAAATCTTCAATCTTTATTGAAGTGAAGAGGTGAAAAAGGATTATGATAGCAATATAGGCAAGAAAGATTGTGATAGCAATATGGGCAAGAAAGATTGCGATAGCAATATGGGCAGCTGCGACAGGAAACCAGCTAGCAGAGGGGGATTGGAGATCAAAGGCCGTGGCAATGGCAATGTGAGCAGCTGTGTCAAGACGCCAGCCAACAGTCTCTCCTTCTGCTTCCCTTCCCACTCCCCTGCCTCCACCCACCAAAAATGTCATTTCCTATACAACACATCAGGACTTGCCCAAAGAGTGGGCCGGGGCCATTCTTTCTCCAAGCTTATATATTAATAGAGTATGGTTCAATTATTATTTAGGCTCACATGCTTGGGACCTCAGCCCATTACAGCATCAACTCAAGCCTCAGCCCATTACAATAAATAATACAAAATACAAGAGAATCAACTTTTTTTGGGGGAAAAGGGTACCAACAAATCTTTTCTTTTCAAATTTATTTTATTTAAAGAAACAGAATAAGAAAAAAGAAAAAACAGAAAAGGAATACAAAAGAAAATGCAACAAAAGAAAAGAGGTCCTTATTACATGCCCAGCAGAACATCAGGGAGGATTCAAATATATAACAAATACTAGCTCAAGAAAGTATATCTGTATCTATAATTATATCTATAACTAAATCTATATCTATATATTAGTAGAAGAAATTATATTCATGAATGTCTATATTTTCTTTACTTATTGGTAAATTATTACTTTGTTCTCTGCTGCAGATCTTTTTTTTTTTTTTTTAACTTTATTCTTTTTTTTTCTCCCTTTCATCCCCCCTTGGTATTTCTACCAAGCTAACCTGGAAGTATGTCCATTTTACACAAGTTAATCTTGATCCCAGGTCTTTCTTCAGATTTTTTTCAGGTTGTATCTGGAGGACCCCTGTTCTACCCCAAATCTTCCTGATTTTTCACTAATCAATCTTCACCCTGAGTTGCAAATTTTTCTATTTGTGGGGGAAATCGGAAGAGCTTGAAATTTACTAACCTATTCTGTTGGAATCCTTACTAACTGCTAACTAATTAGAGTTGATCTAATCTTACAAGAAGATGTTTTGGGCAGAACCTGAAACAAGGTACTAAGTAGAACTAAGTTCAATGAGTTCACACCTCCCTTGAAGCTCGTTGGGCCAGAGAGCACTATGGGAGAAAACCCATAATCCCTCTCTCTCGTATCCCACAATTCCTCCCTCTTGGATAAAAGAAACAGACAGAAGCTCTCGGTCAGATTTCAGTAGAGTTACGCCAGAAGCCCTCTCTCCCAGGCAAGGCATATTCCACTTGGCTGGCTGGTGGCAGAAGTGTTCTTCGGAGAGTGAAGATGCTACAAGTCGAGATTTCAGCGGAATGACATGAAGAGTTGGAGCTGGCTGGAGGCTGAAGAAAACTGAGGCAGAGGCTGAAGGACCAGACCTTTGGATTTGGTGACATTCGGAGAGAGCTCTTGGAACCAAGCAGAGAGATAGGGCTCTAAGCTAACCAGGCTATATTGGGACAATAAAAGATCTGAACTTTTATCACCTGGCTGCGTTTTGAGAAGAAAAAGCTCACCACACTTTGGCGCCCTGAACGTGGGACAAACAGACCCCTCAGTGGATTTCAGTGGAAAAGCTCCGATCCTGATTCAAGTGGAAAAGCCTCTGATCCTGATCCAATGGAAAAAACTTCAACCCAGAAATTAGGGTGAGTGCAACAAAGAAATTTTGTTAGAAGAGTTAAAGTAGAATTTCATCTAAGATGGGACAGATATTTAGAAAACAGTCTGTTTCTGTTCAAGGAAAATGTTTAGAGAGCATTGTCAAAGTTATGGAAAGCCAAGGTTTAATTATAAGTTTACAGCAAATCAATGAACTTTTACAAACTGTAAAGGACATATGTCCTTGTTTCTCTCTTGATAAGGAATTAGATCTAAATGAATGGAAATTGGTTGGAGAGGATCTTTGTCAATTCTATGATAAAAATGGGCCTAACTCAATAATTAATACATATAATGTAATACAATTGGCTATAAGAAGTTATTTAAGTGATAGAATGATGAAAAGGAAAGTACAGGAGGAAGTGCCAACTTTACTAGGTGAAAAGGAGGACAAATCAGATGAGAATGGAGTTAATTACAATTCTGAGTATGATACTTCACAGAAGGAGGAATTAGGTGATTCCACATCTCATGACCCTCCCCCCACAATTAACCCTTCATGGGTAGAACAAGGGGGAGGGAGAGAGACAGAAACACAGTCAGCTTCTCCTGTAAAGCAGAATTTGACAAGATTAGAAAAAGCATTAATTAAAGCAAAAAATGAAGGAGAAGATATATCTGATTTTATAAATGCATATCCTGTGATTGAAGAGCTCAACTTCTCAGGTCAAAAAGAGAAAAAATACACTCCTTTTAATTTGGGACGCAATAGGCAAAAAGGAGCTGTTGTACAAATCACTTTTGACCAACTAGCTGGTGAAGGTCAGTATGCAGAGAGTTCAGAAAAGCTTGGAATTCTCTCCCTGGACAGAAAGATGGAAATAATGCTTTCACAAAAATAGAGCAAGGTCTCAATGAACCTTTTGCAGATTTTGTGGGACGTTTACAAACAGCTGTAATAAGAACCATTGGAGACAATGCAGCAACAGAAATAATGACTAAACATTTGGCTAAGGAAAATGCCAATGAGGTTTGCAAAAGAATTATATGGGGGCTAGACAAAAATGCTCCTTTAGAAGAAATCATTAGACACTGTGCCACAGTGGGCACAAATGCTTATTATGCCCAGACTATGGTGAACTTGGAAAGACAAGGTCCTTCTTGGCAGAGGAATTCTAGAGAAACTCGTCGATGTTTTCAGTGCGGAAAAATTGGACATTTGAGAGCTCATTGTAGATATGGAGATAGAGTGAGAAGACAGGGTGAGAGAAAACCCAAAACCCCATGTCCAAAATGTAACCGAGGCTTTCATTGGGCCTCTAAATGTATATTGACCCAGAGGAATGAGAGGCAGGGCCCAGCTCCAAAGTATCAATCAAAGGACAGGTGGGGCATGATAGCAGCTGAGGTTACACCCAGAGAGACTTTAGAAATTCAGAACTCTGATGTCATCAACCAACAGAAAAGCAATCAGGATTACAGTTGGGAAGAATACAGGCCTTTTAAGACAACAAGACAATATCCAATGCAAACAGCTCCAATGTAATTACCAGATGATGAGGAGAAATCCCAAAAGTGGTAAATAGAAGAGAATTAGATAGGTTAAGTGCTTGGGGAAGAGGATCTGCTTATATTTCCACAGATGAAGAAAGAATCAGATGGCTGACAATGAGACTGTCAAAAGGATTCTTAAAATCTTCAGAAATCATTGGGTTCCCTGAGATGAAAAATTGTTGATGAGACTTTTTGCAGTACTTCAGAGCTTACAGGAATTATTAGATTCCTGGCACATGAACTAATGGACAATGGATTCCTTATGGACTATTTCTAGGACTTATGGACATTTGTAAATTTTCAGGTCGATTTATGTTGTTACATTACTACTAGCCTGTGTTATATTACTATGTGCTTATGTATTTTAAGCAATTGCAAGAATCATTGGATTTCTTGAGATGAAAGATTGTTGATGAGACTTTTGCAGTAGTTAAATTTTCATGTTGATTCATGTTATTTGTTACATTACCACTAGCCTGTGTTATATTGCTGTGTGCTTTTGTAAATTATGTATAATGCCTCCCATATTGATGGATTTATGTATACCATGTATATCTGTTACAAAGTTCTGGCCCATATTGATGGATTTATGTGTACCCCTTCAGAAACCCCCTATGTTTTAAAACAAAAGAAAGGGGGAGATGTTGGAATCCTTACTAACTGCTAACTAATTAGAGTTGATCTAATCTTACAAGAAGATGTTTTGGGCAGAACCTGAAACAAGGTACTAAGTAGAACTAAGTTCAATGAGTTCACACCTCCCTTGAAGCTCGTTGGGCCAGAGAGCACTATGGGAGAAAACCCATAATCCCTCTCTCTCGTATCCCACAATTCCTCCCTCTTGGATAAAAGAAACAGACAGAAGCTCTCGGTCAGATTTCAGTAGAGTTACGCCAGAAGCCCTCTCTCCGAGGCAAGGCAGAATATTTTCCACTTGGCTGGCTGGTGGCAGAAGTGTTCTTCGGAGAGTGAAGATGCTACAAGTCGAGATTTCAGCGGAATGACATGAAGAGTTGGAGCTGGCTGGAGGCTGAAGAAAACTGAGGCAGAGGCTGAAGGACCAGACCTTTGGATTTGGTGACATTTGGAGAGAGCTCTTGGAACCAAGCAGAGAGATAGGGCTCTAAGCTAACCAGGCTATATTGGGACAATAAAAGATCTAAACTTTTATCACCTGGCTGCGTTTTGAGAAGAAAAAGCTCACCACACTATTCCACCATTTTCCCAGAATTCTCCCCATGAATCAATTTCCTTTTGAAATGATGACCCAGAAAATATAAGCCAGAAATGTTAAGGAGGGGAATGGTTGAGCAACAGTTTGTCTGAAAAAAAGTAATTTAAAGATTTTAGGAGAACACAAGTTAGCAGAGTAATATGAAAGTCAAAATAGTGAACAAGATCTTGAGTTACAAAAAAGTGAAATGTAGATGCCAGGAATAAGAGCAAGACAGGTAATGACTTTACTATTTGTTTGTTGTTTATCCTTTCTTTCTGAAGAGAACAGTAGAATCATGAAGGTAATTTATTTATTCATTTATGAACTGGAATCAAGTGAGATTAAGTTGCACAAAGTTACCCATCTCATGATTTCTTCCAGAGTCATCAAAGTCTAGTAGCAAGACAAAGGTTTAAACAACTGGTGATTCCTGAGATGCACTGAATCACTTTGGCATCTTTGATGTTTCTCCTGAAGAACATCAGGATAACAAAATCTTTGAGTGTTTATTATAGTATGAAAGAAATCAAGGATGTTGAATTTGGAGAAGACTCAAGAAGAATCTATCTTGTAGTGCTTACAAGACTATAATATAGAAGAATTTGTTGTATTTTATTTGACCCTAGACAGCAACCATCATAATAGCAGCAATAATAATATTTATGTAATGCTTGTTATGTAGCGGCACTTTTCTAAGCACTTTAAAATGATCTAACTTGATCCTCACAACAAAATTGTAGAAGTTGCAGAGTCAAATTTAGGATTAATGCCAGGAAACTGAAAGTAATATAAGCAAAAGCAAGCACCTACAATGAAACCAAACTGAACCCCGCAAAACCTCTTCCAAAATAATAATAAAAAAAAATACAAAATATTCTAACAAATAAAGTTATACAAAATAACTCATTCAGATGGTGGTACTCTCTCCCTCATTGGATCTCTTCAATCAGGGGTTAATTAAAGACTTCTCAATTATATTATAGCAAGTATTTCTTTTAGGCTAAAATTTATATTAAATTTTAGGTCTGAGGTCCCTCCCAAGTCCAAAATCCTATGACTTTATGATGTGCATATAAAATGATGACTGAGAAAGATTCATCAAAGGAGAGGGAACAGGCAAAAAATAATAGCAAGGAAACCAAGAAAAAAAGAGTTTCATGACATCTACCTAAAGGAAGAGAGATTGATCGGGGGTGGGGGGGGGGAGTATAAATATCACATGGTGCTTAAAGATCAGATAGAATGAGGACTCAGAAAACATAATTGAATTTAACAAGAGTTTGTGTCTAATCTTGGCAAAATGAGTTGTAGTTTAGTTGTTACGTTGCAAGGGATAGTCAGAAATTAGAGCGAATGAGGAAGATTCTTTCTGGAGGTTTGATAGTGAAAGGAAAGGA
Source organism: Antechinus flavipes (assembly GCF_016432865.1). Lineage (NCBI taxonomy): Eukaryota > Metazoa > Chordata > Mammalia > Dasyuromorphia > Dasyuridae > Antechinus > Antechinus flavipes. The sequence continues at coordinate 634,086,237 of NC_067398.1, forward strand.
AACTGTAGGAAAAGTGTTTAAAGAATGGAAGAGCCAAATAAGCTTTTAAAAATGTGAAGTAGACTTGAGTATACTTTTAGGCACTGACTAAAGAGCTAGTAAATAGGAACATAATAAATATGAGGGAGAAAAGGATCAATGTGGCAATCTCCTATAGAGGAGACGTTATCAGATGCGAAGCATGGAATTGAATGGAGGGGATGCCTTTGTCAAGGATCAGGTGACCTATTTCATAGCAATAGGAATGAAAAAAGTGAAAGAAAGGCTAAAGCTTATATGGAATTTTAGGAAATGAGATAATACATGGGAAATAGTTTTTATTTTCTCAATATAATAGGAATTTAAGGTATCTGCTGAAAAATTGCCATGGGAGGTTTGATATAAGGAAGGAAAAAAGTACATTTTAAACACTGATTATTATGCTAGATAAGGTAAATTATGTCACTTATTCCTCAAAATTTGGGAGGAAGGCACCATTATTATTTCAATTTTACAGTTGAGGAAACTGAGGGAGATAAGTTAAATTACCTACCTAGCAAATGTCTCTGGCTAAATTTAAATTCAATTTTTCCTGACTTCAGACACAATATTCTATTCACTGTGTCACATAACTGACACTGAAGAGGTTAATGAAAGCCATTGATGTGAGAGAGACAGAAAGTCAATCTAGGAAGCATTGACATCCCTTTTGTAATTATTTGATATGAATTTATGGTGGACACAACCAAATGGGATCTGGCTTATTCTAGCAATGTTTTGCAGTTTGGGAATATGAGTACAGAAGAGAGATATTGGAAATGATCGAGTTGAGAAAGATTGCAGTAAAAAAGGAGTAGGAGAAGGGCTTTAGGGAATGAGTCAAGGGTAAAAAAGTGGAATATCACTGAACTGATGAGCTAAAATTTAAGGGTGTGAGACAGAGACCAAAGATCCAGTACCTAGATTTATTTTTTAAAAATAGTATTACTACAAAATGAGCCTTGTGCAATATTTATATATCTATCATCTATCTGACTATTGTTCTAGTTATTATCTTCCTTTTTTCCTTCCTTTTTCTCTCCTTTCTCTCTCACCTCATCTTTTTTTCATGACACATAGATTAACATACTAGAATTTAGATTTGTATAGATCCATAGAAATTATACAAGATAATTCCTTACTTTGCAAGGGAGGAAACTGAGAGCTGAAGTTGGATAAGTAAGTCAGGATCACATTGGCAGAAAGAATAGAGCCAGGACTAGATTCTCTTTCCTCTCTCACTGCAAATCTAGTTCATTTCTCTATCCCTCTAAATGCTACCTCTCTAGAAACCAGGTTCAGAAATGAGATTTTGACAGATACCCACAGTATCTTACTTGTTAAACTCAAACAAGTTGTGCCAAATATTTCTTCCCCAGGCTTTTTTTTTCCTTCTGATAGAGCTTTGTCATGACTTGAAAATATGTACATCTTTAAAGCATCAAGAGGTACACTTACAGGAAATATTTTTACATGAGTAATTCAAACCAAGAGTAGCGCTCAAGGAAAACAATCCCCTGAAAATGAAGTGGTGATAGATCAATTTGCCCTTTTCTCATGCAAATGAGGGCCTGTTTGAGCAGCAGTGCATTACTCCATAAATCATTCTGCTGCGACAGCCATCTGAATTGCTTCCATGTGTGATATTTGGAGCCTTGTTTAATTGCCCAGTAATGAAGAGGTGCAGACCAGTAGGCACTTGGGCACTTTGGAACATGGAAACTGTCAAAAGGTAAAGTCAAGCAATTATAATACCTCTAGGGTAGGGTCTGATCACGAGTGTGAGACTGGTGATTTATAGATTGATTGATAATGAGAGCTGAGAGGAAACTTAAGGGTTATCTTCTAACTCCCTCATTTTATAGATGAGGATAGTGAAGTCCTGAGAGATGAGATGATTTACCCAGTAATATAAAGCTAAGTGAAAATTCAAATCCAGGATGCTTGAACAATAAAAATTAAACATTGTTGATAGCCTGCGGTATCTTAGGTAATACCTCTTAGGTAATACTTAGGGAGTCAAGTCCTCCCTTTTCTTAGCCCAAGCAACCAATCCAAGACAATTTGATTATTATTTTCATTCTCTGACCAGTGTTCTATACCTCAAACTACATCTACCTAGATGCTAGCTTAAAAAGGGACTAGGGTTTGTAGACACAGCCAAGATGGCAAAGTAACAGGATCTCACTTTTACTTTCCCAAATTCACCTCCAAACTACTTTATAATAACAAATTGTGGAGTAGGAACGGGGAAAAGGGCCAGGGTGAAACAATTTTCCAGCCTATAACAATTTAGGAGGTTGGTATGGAAGTTCTGTCTCATTTTGGTGTTTAGTGTGCCCTGGAAGCACAACACATATTGCAACTATTGGACAGTTAAATAAACAGGGCAGCAACTTCCTAAACTCTTAGCACACAAATGATAGAAGAGTTGGACAAATGGTAAGAAAGAAATTATAGCAAACTCTTTTCTGAGACTGCTTTCAGGACCCTGTTGCACTGCCCAAAGTTCTGTGCTGTAGTCCCTCTCTCCTTCTCCCCTAAAAAAGAATCACTAAGACCCTGACACTTGCAGCTACAGAGGGAGCAGAAGCCTGGTCATTTTTACTGCAACTATGAGTTCCAAAGTAGACAAAACTTGTGGTTTATCACTGAAGAAAGGGTAGGGGGTTGTCTCCTGTTAAGGAAAGAAAATAGCACTATATCTTGCAACTGTTTTATATTATAATATAAATAAGCAACAAAGCAACAAAATGTAAAACTTTGAAATAAACATATAAACATATAACATATAAGCTAAAAAAGAGTAATCGAAAAAGCTCAAGAAATATTTTAAAAATTAAATGAGACATAAATGAAAAATGGGAAAAAGAAATGATATTGTTTCAAGAAAATTATGAGAAGAATGTCAATATCTTGGTAAAAGGAGCATGATACTGAAGGAAATAACAATTAAAAAAAACAGAATTGACTAAATGTTAATAGAGACACAAAAATTCAATGAAGATGAATAATCCTTAAAAAACAGAATAGTTTTAATTTCTTCGTCTGAGAATTGTCTGTTCATATCCTTTGACAATGGTCTAAAATTTTGAAGAAATTGAATTAATAACAAAAGGAAATAGACAATAAAAATGTATTAGTGGAGGATTTCAACTTTCTACTCTCAGAATTAGATAAATCTAACCAAAAATTAAACAAAAAGTTAAGAAGGTGAATAGAATTATGGAAACGTTAGATATGACAGCTCTCTAAAGAAAATCGAATTGGAATAGAAAAGAATATACCTTTCTCTCAGTAGTAAAAAGCTTGGGCCTTTGCAATCATCAAAATCTAGATAACTAAGTCATTTACTAATATATATATATATATATATGTATATATATATATATATATATATATTATACCTAATTTGTCACTCCTCAAAAGTGTTTTGCTTATGATCATAGTTTCTCCTAATCTATCCTCTCTTTTATCAGCTGCTCCCCTTCTCTTATGCCCTTACCCTTCTACTTCTCTGCAGTATAAAATAGATGTCTATTACTAACTGAATGAGTATGTTTTTACCTCTTAGTCAATTTTGATAAAACTAAATTAGGGTAAAACCTTGGCTGCCATAGTTTGGAAGAAACTAGCTATAAACCAACATCTCACAATATATACCAAGATGAGATTAAAATGAATCCATGATTTAGACTTAAATGATGATATGATGGAATACTGTTGTGGTATAAGAAAGAACAAATAAGATGGTTTCAGAATAAAACCTAGAGAAACTTACAGGAACTAATGCAAAGTGAAGTCAACAGAGACAGGAGATCCCTTTACATAGCAATAGCAATATTTTGTGATTATCAGAATTCATGGATTCATTTTAATCTCATCTTGGTATATATTGTGAGATGTTGGTTTATAGCTAGTTTCTTCCAAACTATGGCAGCCAAGGTTTTAACCTAATTTAGTTTTATCAAAATTGACTAAGAGGTAAAAACATACTCATTCAGTTAGTAATAGACATCTATTTTATACTGCAGAGAAGTAGAAGGGTAAGGGCATAAGAGAAGGGGAGCAGCTGATAAAAGAGAGGATAGATTAGGAGAAACTATGATCATAAGCAAAACACTTTTGAGGAGTGACAAATTAGGTATAATATATACAAATATATATATAGTAGTAAATGACTTAGCTATTTTTAGTACAGCAATGATACAAGACAATACTGAAAATACTGTTCACTTCCAGAGAAAGAAGTACTGGAGTCTGCATACAGATAAAATCATATTCTTTGCTTTCTTTCCTTCCTTCCCCTCCTTTTTGATTTGTGTTCTCTTTCGTAACATAGCTAATATGAAAATATTTTTTCCTAGGACTGCATGTATGATCTAAATCAAATTGCTTGATTTCTCCAGAGTGGGAGGGGAGGAATATAGAACTCAAAAATTATAAAACCATGACTGTTAAAAATAGTTTTACATATAATTGAGAAAAAATGAAATAAAAACATTTAAAAAATAAAAAGGAATCAAATATGAATCGTGGATTTAGTTCAAGTACTTTCACTAATATCTGCATACATATCATAATTATCATTAATCATTAAATTCAGATAACAATTGTTTCTTAGATTAATAAAAGCAGCACTATTATTATAAGGTTTTAAAGTATTTATTTTTAAAGAAGCCCTTTGCATGGATAGCGCATATAATATTGGATATTATCTTATCTAATCCCCTCTCTACTGACCTTATCTTTTTAATTAATATTTTGTATATATTCATGCATATACAGATATGTATATATGTGTGTATGTATATATTATATCAGTTGTGAAATAGTCTATGAAATATTCTACAACTAGAGTTCCCCAGCTTTGCAATCAAAGAAGAGATGCATTTTCTCAGCTCTTCTCTCAGGCCTAGCTTTATCATTATAATGATACTGCATCACCCAATTTCCTTTTCATTTCTAATATAATGTCCCCTTTTCATATTCTTATTTCTGCTTATTTTATTTTGTATCAGTTCATATAAGTCTTTATAACTTTATCTGAATTACTAAACTTAAATATATATATATATATATATATATATATATAAAAGATTGCTTCTGTGATTTTATTGGCATGAGGAGCTTGTGCTAGGAACCTTCACAAAACAGTTCCATACTCAGGTGTCTGAATGGCCCAAGTGTTGACTTGGAATAATTAAGGGATGTAGAAGAATATTTTTTTTTAAGTTTATAAGAGGGTACTATATTTAGCATAAAACAGGGATACATCAGTTGTTTCAGTAGTGATTCTGATTTTGGTTTGTTTCTGACATAGTGGAACATTAATAAATTATCTTGTCTTTCTTTTCCTCAAAGACAACTGATTTTTGGTGTTAATAAATACAATGTACACAAGTTGAAGAATCTGCCAGGTCAGAGATAGCACTGTGGTTTCTGCAATGATGTTTTTTAAAAACTAAAATGCAGCCCATTTCTCTTCTCTTGGTACATTATTTAAGACATCTTCTCATTGAAACTGGTGAACAAACTACTGAGCTCAAGAAACTATTGCTTTTCATACTTGTTTGAATAGACTTTTTAAGGGTGTTCTAAGGAAATGACATGGAAAGCCAAGGGCAGCCAGGACTTCTGGTCCCACGAACTTCTCCTTAAGCCAGATTATCAGTCATTTAATTAATAAACAAGAATTTATTAAGCATTTTTATTTGCTAGGGATTGTGCTAAGCACTTGGGTTACAATGATAGGTAAAAACATGAGCATATGGCTTCTGTCCTGAAGGAGTTCAGATTGTAATAAGATATAACAGAGGTATTAAACATGTGAATCCTAATACTCCTGAGTGTTTTCTGAACCAGATTATAAAGTAATTGGAGATATTTAACAAAATAAATAAAAATAGATAATATTCAATTTAAAAACAAAGTCAATGTGTAGCTTCTAGGAATTCTTATATAGAGGTTAGAGACCTTTATTGCATGACTATGTACAAATTAATGGCATATATATATATATACACACACACACACACACAAATATATATACACATATACATATATGTACACATGTGTATATACACATGTGGACACAAAGAGAGAGAGACAGAGACAGAGAGACAGAAATAGACAGAGACAGAGACAGAGAGAGAGACAATGAAAGAGACAGATAAAGAGAGGCAGATAGAGAGAAACAGAAAGAGAGAAGAAGAAGAAGAAGAAGAAGAAGAAGAAGAAGAAGAAGAAGAGAAGAAGAAGAAGAAGAAGAAGAAGAAGAAGAGAAGGAGGAGGAGGAGGAGGAAGAAGAGGAGGAAGAGGAGGAAGAGGAGGAGGAGGATTTGGAGGAGGAGGAGGAGGAGGAAGAAGAGGAGGAAGAGGAGGAGGAAGGAGGAGGAGAGAACAAGAGAACATTTCAGGCAGGACTAAGCATATGAAAAGGCACAGAGATAGTAGAGAGATTTTTAGTGTACTACAAATGAAGAATTGCAAGCAAGTTATTTAAGCTATATCTTGCTTTAATATTGACTAAAGTAAGAAATAAAAAAGCCACAAATATAGGAAGGAACAAGATTATAAAGAATTTTAAATATCAAGGAAATTAATTTATGTTTGGTGCTAAAAGTAATAGGGAACTACTAGTATTAAGTGAGCAAGAATTAATGTGCCAGTTGTACAGTTTTGAAAAAAAAAATCTTGACAGATTAGAGAAAAATGGACTAAAGTGTATTATCTAGAGGAAATAATAAGTAATATTTCTGCAGTGTTTATTTTGTGCCAAACACTGTGTCAAATAATTAAAAATATTGTCTTTTGATCTCCACAACAACCAGAGGGTGTGGGGGAGGAATGGGAGGGCAGGGCAAGTTTATAATTATGCTCACTATATAGAATAAAAAACTGAGGCAAGCAGAGATTAAGTGATTTGCTCAGAGCCTCACAGCAGGTAGCACAGTGGACAGTGTTCTGAGACTGGAGTCAGGAAGATACACATTCACATCTGGCTTTCTACTAACCCTGTGAGCTGTGCAGGTCCCTTAACCATATTTTTCTAAGTCTTCTCTTCAAACCACTCCAATATTTCTGCTAAAAAAAACAAACAAACAAACAAACAACAGCAAAGCAAATAGAGTCCCAAGAAATGGGACATGACTCTGTTGAAACAATTGAACAACTGCCCTCTCCTAACTCCAGGTTTTGTGCTCAATTCACTGTGCCATTTAAATGCTCCAAAAATTAGTTAGAAGGCTATTTGAATAGCTAAGGTAAAAGATCATGAGGGATGGAGATATAGTTGTGTCTGAATGAATGCAGAGGAGGCATATGTTGAGAGAAATTGCTAAGGGAAAAACAAAAAAGATTTAGCAAGGGATTGAATATGTAAATGTGAGGATGTACAGATTGGGTGACTGAGAGTATGGTGGTAATCCAGACAAACTTGTTAATAGGGAATTTAGAGAAAAGGAGCATTTGGAAGGGAAAAGTGAGTTTTGTTTTCATATGTTGAGTTTGAAATACCTACAGGATGTCTATTTGGAGCTATCCAGAAGGCATTTGAAGATGACTGACTCTAGCTCAGCAAAGAGTAAGACAAATCTCTCTCCTCTCTCTCTCTCTCTCTCTCTCTCTCTCTCTCTCTCTCTCTCTCTCTCTCTCTCTCTCTCTCTCTCTCTGTCTCTCTCACTCTCTCTGTCTCTCTGTCTTTGTTTTTCTCTGTCTCTCTCTTTCTGTCTCTCAGTGTCTCTGTCTCTGTTTCTGCCTCTCTGTCTCTCTTCTCTGTGTCTCTATCTGTGAGTGTGTGTGTTTTAGAATTATCCTCATAGAAATGATGATTTAACTCATGGAATTTGGTGAGAATACCAGGTGAGACAGCATAGAATGATGAGAGAAGAGGGTTCAGGGCAAAGTCTTGGAGGACACCTACCATTAGTGGGCATGATCTGAATGAAGCAGCAGCAAAGGAGACTGAGGAGATAGGAAGAGAATCAGGAAAGTATAATGTCATGAACACATGGATAAGAGAGTGTGCAAGAAGACAAAGGGATCAATAGTGACCAAAGACTGAAAATGAATCAGGTTACTCATGACATACCTGAATAAACCCCATTAGGCATTTTTGATTAAGAATTGCCACCCAGAATTCCAGAGCTGGAGTCTAAAATGGCTGCTCCATCTGTCCCAGTTTCCCTCAAAACACCACATGAAACCATCGAACAGAGTCTGAGAAAATGATACTCCTCTCCAGCTGAAGATGGACTGGAAAAGCTTCAAGAAAGATTAGTCTCACTGGGTGAAAAGGGTGTTCAGGCATCTCAGACAGACTGTGGGAAAGACGGTGAGAAGGTCTTAGTCACAGCAAATCAGCATCTAAGGCCCTCAGTCATGGCTCAGCACAGATAAAAATCATTCAGATAACAAGGAGCAGCTGTCAGGATTACCTGGGATCTGGCAGCTTTTACAATAAAGGATAGAAAGGTCAGCAATACTGTATTCCAGAAGGCAAAGGATCTAGGGTTACAACCAAGAATTAACTAGTCAGTGAGACTCAGCATCATCTTTCAGGGGAAGACATGGAGCTTCAACGAAGTAAGAGACTTTCAAACATTTCTATAGAAAAAAAAAAAAACCAGATTTAAACAGAAAATTTAAAAACAGGACAGAAGAGAAGCATAGAAAGGTAAAGAGGACATATATATGATATATATATATATACATATATATATATATATATCATATATATATGTGTGATTTAAAGGTTAAACTGTTTATGTTTTTACATGAGAAAACACATATGTAACTTTGGGAATTGTATCTGTCACTGGGACAGACAGACTGAGGAATGGATTCTGATGTGATGACATCAGATTAAAAAGCATTATGGGGTGGAAAAGGGTCTGTCTTTGGAAAAAAGGAAAAAGGAGATATAATGGTATAATTAGTTCACATGAGGAGATACAAAAGAGATACAATCAAGAGAAAAAAAGGAGGGTCATGAGACTAGATCTCATCAGTTTTCCTTTAAGAGGGAATGAGTTAATTATACAGCTGTATATAGAAATTTATCTAATCCTATAAAGAAGTAGGAGAAAAAAGAGGAAAAGAAAATGGAGGACAGGATAGAAAGGAGGGCAGGAACACTAGGGGGAAAGGCTAAAAGAAGGGGAAACCTTTAATAGAAGATAAGGTAGGGGGTGGAGTGGGTTTAAAAATATACTAAGAGAAGGGGAAAGAAGTGATAGGAGATAAGATAGTGGGTGAGATGAGTAAAAAAACACACTACTAAAAACAGGGTGGAAAGAGAGAACAAAAGTATATGCAGGGGACAAAATAGGATGGATGGAAATACAGAATTGGTAATCTTTCCTTTGATTTTAGTCTCTCCTTTGATTTTCAGGACTTCCTACTTGGTGTTTAAGAATTTTTAATTTTTTCTTTTCTATTTTTTTCCAGCCAATTGTTTTCTTCCTATTTATTGACCTTCAGTACACATAACAAGTTTTATTTTTTTTTCCTGCTGAAATACCTAGATTTACATATCATTTAGTGGAAATTCCTTTACCCATTTAAAAAAAAAAAACAGAATTTAAAAAAGAAATAAAAGGAAAAAAAACTAAAATAAATATTGCCATGTACTCAGCAGAACATCAGAGGGGATTCAAAATATATAATAATAATTTTATTTCAAAAAAGAATATATATATATACACACACATACATACATATCTCCCTGTGTGTGTGTTTGTGTAATACTATTTTTCTATAAGAAACAATCAACAGAATGATTTCAGAAAGACATGGAGAGACTTACATGAAGTGAAGCTAAGTGAATTAAATAGAACCAAGAGAATGTTGTACCCAGCAACAACAAGATAATGCCATGATCAATTATGATGGATGTGGCTCTTTTCAGAGATGAGGTGATTCAGGCTAGTTCCAATGATCTGGTGATGGAGACAGCTATTTACACCTAGAGAGAAGACTATGAGGAATGAATGTGGATCACAACATAGTATTTTCACTTTCTGTTGTTGTTTGCTTGTTTTTTGTTTTCTTTCTCATTTTTTTTTCCTTTTTATTCTGATTTTTCTTGTGTAGAATGATAAATGACGAAATGTCAGAAGAATTCTACATGTTTAGCATATATTGATTGCTTGCTATCTAGGGAGAGGGGTGGAAGAAAGGAGGAAGAGGGATTTGGAACACAAAATTTTGTGGGGGTGAATGTTGAAAACTATCTTTGCATGCATTTTGAAAATAAAAAGCTAGTATTAAAAATAATAAAGAAAGCATATATACTAATAGAAGATATATTCATAAATGTATATATTTTCTTTTGTTTTCTGCTGTGCATTTTTTGCTTTATTCTTTTTTTGCCCTTTCATCTTCCCATCTACCCCAAGAAGGCTATATTAAATATATATGTGTGAACATGTACATACATATTTGCATATATAGTTACACATATATACATATATATTCATACCCACCCACAGATCCACCTATATATATATGCATACCTAGACTTACATGAATACATACCCTCACATACTCATACACACACACAGACACACAATATTATATATAAACACATACATATATATGCTTATGCATTTACCCATATGTAAACATGAATCTAAAATAATATTAATATAGTGTCATGTAATGTAGATTTCTCTCTTTATTGAATCTATAAGTTTGAGTTTGTCTAAGATCAATGATTACTAGCTCTATTTTTTTTTTCTAATAAATTCTACTCTTGATCCTTCTTGGAATGTTTCTATAAGTCTCTTCTTTTCTATCCCTGCTAACTCTTCTAATTTAATTCTGCTCCTTAACTTGTTACTTAATCTCCCCGCATCCATGGATCCCTCCTTTATCTTTCCTCTCTGTACCCTTCCTTCCTTCTTTACCCTATTGCTATTTTATCTTATTCCCGCCTTCCTTAATTTTTTATAGATTTTGGAGGATGCTATACCTTTCATGGTGTGTGTGTGTGTGTGTGTGTGTGTGTGTGTGTGTGTGAGTGTGTGTCTGTAATATTAGTACCTATTTAACCCATTCCTGAATGTGAGCAGGTTTTCAGAACTAACAGCCCTCCTCCCTCCACTAATACCTCTGTATTAGTTCTTTCTCTGTACTTTATCTGTATAACATAATTACTATTTATAAGTTTTCTTAGACATTATTTTTTTTTTAGAATCAGATCATGCTCAACTCAGCTCCAATCTTTCTTTTGAGCTATCCAATTACGATAATCAGTCTCTAATATATGGTATACAACACATAAATGATTTGTCCATGTTAAAAGTTCCTTGAAATTAATCTTTGATATTGGCTCTTATATGTTAAATTTGCTGTTATGTTCAGGTTTAGTTGAGACAAAATCCTGAAAATCTGCAAGTTCATTGAATGTCCATTTCTTTAAATGAAATATTATGAATAATTTTGCTGGATATTATATTTTTTGGTCTCAGACAGAGTTCTTTTGATTGTCATTATCTACTATTCCAGGATTTGTGGTCTTTTATTGTGGCTGTTCATAAGCCCTGTGCAATTCTAATTGTAGCTTCAGCATATTTGAATATTTTTGTATTTTTTTGGTTTTGTTCTTGCAAATTTTCTCTTTGAACTAGGATTTCAAAATTTGGCAATAATACTCCTATGTGTTGTTCCCAAAGAGTCTCTTTGAGGTGGTGATCAGTGAATTTTTAATATTTCTACTTTTCCCTCCTGTTATATCACTCCAGAATAATTTTCATTGATTATTTCTTGCAATATTGTGTGAAGATTAATTTTTTTGTCACAGTTATTAGGTAGTACAATTATTTTTACATTTTCTCTTTTTGATCTGTTCTCTGGATCTATTATTTTTCTTATAAAATGTTTTACTTATGTTCTATTTTTTTCATTCTTTATATTTTGTTTTGTCATTTCTTCGCCTCTTATAACTTCCCTAACTTTTCCTTGCTTAATTATCATTTTCAAGAATTATTTTCTTATTTTAAAATTTTTATCTCCTTTTCTAATTGGTTAACTTTTTTTCCCAATAATCTTATTGGGTTTTTTTTGATGGCTTTTATTTAAATTTTTCCCCAATTTCTCACACTTGATTTTTAAAGTCTTTTCTGAGTACTTCTATAAATTCTTTCTGACTAAGAAGCCATTTAACTCTTAGAGGAAGAAAAAAAATTTTTTTTTCTACACTACACTGTCCTTCTCTGAAGATGAACCCTGGTCTTCCTTATTCCCTTTTGAAAGTTTCTATGGTTGGGTTCTTACTTTTTTCCAGTTTATTGTGTATGTGTGTGTGTGTGTGTGTGTGTGTGTGTGTGTTTTAATAAGAACTATTAGTTTAAGCACCTCTAATTTTTGAAAGGGGTGATGATGCCTCTAGCTCAATTTCAGCTTTCCCCTCTGACCTGGAACCCTAAACCAAAAACTCTACCTTCTCACAAGTGCTGCAAGTGTGCCCCATTCCATTGCTTCTGTCCTCACTAAGCATGCTGATTCCATCTCACCCAGGGTGGACTCTCTATAACACAGTTAGACCTGGCATTCCTAATCAACAGAAGTTCTCTCTCCTGAACCTAGAGAGCTTGAAATTTGCTGACTTACCTCATCTTCCCAGAATCATTCACTCTTTTTCTATTTTTAAAAAATCCTATGTGCAATTCATTTATCAGGTATTTATATATTTTATTCATGTAAGTATTGTGACACGTTTCCTACCAATCCCTAACTGGTCTTGGATTGGAAAATTGTTTCATCATAATTTTTTCTATTATTATTTCATTTTTAAGACATTATTTTAAAGTTGTTTGAGGAAGAATGTGAGATAATTCAGGTGAGTTCCTGACTGTAACACTATTTTGACTCTGCACCACGGACATATTAGTGACATGGCTTATGAATTCCCTTTTCCCCTAAAAGAAATGTCAGAAAAAGATAAAATAGATATTAATTAAAAATTAAAATATGGTGAGAAAATATTAATTATTTCAAGAAAATATCTATTCTTATTCATACATTCACATATGCATATGCACATGAAGGCATAAATGTATATATTCATAGATGTACATTATAAATATAATTACATTTGTATTTGTTCAGAATAACAAGCAGTTCATTCAAATATGAAAATGAAAAAGCTTCCCATTTTGTTTTCTAGTATTGAAGACAACCTATCGAGCTCACGTTTCAACAAGATTCAGTTTTCTTTCACAAACTTTTATCAAAGTTAAACTTTTTCTTCAGAGGTCAAACAACCAAATGCAAAACTTACCTTCACTCCTCTGCTTCTCTTTTTAAAAAAATGGAGTACAATGGAAGGCAACCAGGAACCTTTGAAAGATATCCTCTCAGGTCATAGATGCTAGCTGAAAACAAGAATATCAGATGGCTTTGTGTGCACCAAGATTCAGTTCTCCTTTCATCAACATAGCATATGAAGAGCTCTCTCATTTTATCTAGCATTTCTCCCAGAAATCAACAAAGTGGTCTCTCTTTCATTCAGTAAATATTTTCTCTAAGTTATTGATACAATCATTACGATTGAGAAGCAATCCTTAGCAAAATCTCTATAGAGATCTGACACTTTCAGCATGCCTTGTTGCTTCTTTTTATTTGAAGGTTCAGGAAATATTTAATAATGAGGAAAGTATAATATATTGTCCATTGTTGGACATACTTGGAGAGGCAAAGTTGGGGACAGAGTAGACTTCCCCCCTCTAGAAATTCCTTCAATCATTGAAAAGATTAATATAACTAATAGCTCCAATACAAGCTTCTAAAATGTTTTTTTTGTCCCACTGACCTAACTATATCTCTCCCTTCATTGCAATTCCTCTCAGTGTCTCATTTTAACTATTGCTTCCTGTGCCTCCTACCTCTTTTATCTTGGCTCCTTACATCCCAAGAAAGGTAATGGAATATTTCTAGTCCTTCTATTTAGCTCTTACAATCTCTGGTCCTTTCACTGTCTCTAGATTTTTTATTTACCTTTAGTTATTCCTATATGTAAATTAAGTCTTTAAATATTGAAAGTCTTAAATTGTTTTTAGGACTGAGAAGAAATGGTTGTCCCTTGCATCTATCAATCCTAGGTTGTTATTCAGTTTTCAAACCTTTATTATAATGTATGGATTGAAGAGGAGTTCTTTTATTTTTAAAAAGGTTATGTTTTATTTATTTCGACATCAATTTTGTTTTGGCTGGGACAAGAAGTCCCTGTGGTTTTTCATTTCCTTTAAAAAATATTTCATTTTCCCAATTAATTGTAAAAACAATTTTTAACTTTTCTTTTTAAATTTTTTGAGTTACAAACTCTATCCTTCCTTTTCCTCCTTGATGATAAATGATCTGTTATACAAATATAATCATGTAAAATATTTTCATGTTAATTCCTTTATGCAACAAATCACATGAAAGAAAGAAAGGAATGAAACAAGGAAAGAAAGAAAGAAAGAAAGAAAGAAAGAAAGAAAGAAAGAAAGAAAGAAAGAAAAAAGAGGAAGGAAGGGAGGGAGTGAGGAAGGAAGGAAGGAAGGAAGAGAGAAAGGAAGGAAGGAATGAAGAGAGAAAGGAAGGAAGAAAGAAGGGAAGGAGGGAAGGAAGGAGGGAGAGAGGGAGGGAGAAGAGAGCAAGAGCGAGAGCGAGAGAGAGAGAGAGAGAGAGAGAGAGAGAGAATGCTTCAGTATATATTCAAACAATATTAGTTCTTTCTCCGGAGACAGAAAACGTTTTTCATGATAAGTCCTTTGGGATTGTTTTGGATTATTTTGTTACAGAGAATAGCTAAATCATTCACAATCCTTCATTGTACAATATTGTTATTACTGTGTATGGTCTTCTTCTAATTCTACTCACTCCACTTTGCATTAGTTCATGTAAGTCTTTCCAAACTTTATCTGAAATCATTCTGCTTATCATTTTTCATAGCACAATAATATTCCATTACAATCATATACCACAACTTATTCTGTCATTCCCCAATCGATGAGCGATCCATCATTTTTCAATTTTTTGCCACCACAAAAAAGCTGTTATTTTTGTACAAATAGGTTTTTTCCCCCATTTTTAAAAATTCTGTATTATTGAATAAAATGACATGCAAAGTTTTATAGCCTCTTAGGTATAATTTCTAACTTTTTCAGAAGGATTGGATCAGTGTACAACTCCATGAGCAATGCATCACTGTTTCAGTTTTCTCACGTCATCCCCAACATTTGCCATTTTGCATTTTTTTGGACATTCATTAAAATAAAAATAGTTCTAAATTCTGTCCTTCTCTCTTGCTCCTCCCCTACCCATTAAAAATGCAAGAAATATGATAGTAATTATGCATGTGAAGACCTGCAAAATGTATTTCCACATTAGTCATTTTGCAAAACAAACAAGAAAAATTAAGTAAGTGGAAAAAATTATACTTCAATCTGCATTCAGAATTCATCAATTCTCTCTATGAAGGTGAATAGCATTTTTCATCATGAGTCCTTCAGAATTATTTTGCATTATCATATTGTTCAGAGTAGCTAAATCTTTCACAATTAGTCATCATTAGGATATTGCTGGCACTCTGTACAGTGTTCTACTGGTTTTGTTCACTTCACTTCACATCAGTTCATATAAATCTTCCTAGGTTTTTTTGAACACATTCCTGAAAAAGAGTTTAACAGTAATTCTTCATTTCTCATTCTCCCTTGATCCTTTCCTTCTCCATATCCAATCAACTGTCAAATCTTGCTTATTGCACATATATAGCATTTGTCACATTTTTCCATTCCCCCACATCATCTGCTTCTAGGATAATATAAGACATTCTTTATTTTATATATAATGTTCTTCACTCAACTTTTTCAGGCTTCTTAACACAATAACACATTTTTTATTTCAGGTAAAGTTCCCTTATTCTCATTACTATGGCACTTCTCCTTCCATCTCCAAATCCCTGAAATGGAAATAACTTTTCATGATCACAAGTGTAAATTAATAAAAATTCAACTCAACTAGAAACATCCTTAGACACCAATTATATTGATAAGTTTATTTTATGAATTGGAAAATAGGTCAAGACAGTTTAAGTTGACATATCCAAGGTCATAAGATAACACATAGAGGAAGAGGGAGTTGAACCCTGGCCCTTTTAATTCAAATTCATAGTTTTTTCCCTCACTTCTCATTATGCCAACAATGTGGAAGCCATTTGCTCCTTTACCCTTTATGTGGGTACTGTGTAACTAAACAAAACCAATAAAATATATTGCTGGGGAGTTACACTTTTCTCTAATTTCCCCTAGAGCATAAGTAGGATTAGTTGTTCACTTTCTTTTTCAAAAACTGGGGACTGTAAACAGAAAATTAAAATGAATAATGTGAAAAGTAATTTTTGCTTAGAGAAATTAACTTGGTTCTATTCCAACTGAGATTTTTACCTAATAAATACAACTCTTCCCTCCTCTGTCAAGCTCTTGAATGAAACAAAAATAGTTATTTTGGTTTGGGAAATATTAAAGACACTATGCAGGATACTTTTTAAAACCCTCAGATGCCTTTTTAGAAGATCTCCTATAAACAGAATTTTTATTCATGTCATCTGGACAGGCAATTGCATTGTGCAATGCCCTCCTAATTATGAGTAAGCCAAGAGACACACATCTTCTCAGTAAGATATCTTACAAAATATAATATAACACAACTGACTTAAATAAATGTATATTAACAAAAGGACAAATTTCTATTTCCAATGAATTAAAAAATCCTCATTATCATATGGACGTTCCTATTTCATGAATGACATTAATAATTCTTTATAGAAAAGCCATTTGATAGATGGGTCTGGGGACTGTCATATTGGTCAGACATAGTCCTTGTCTGTGGAGAGTTTAACTATACAGTGAGTAAAGTCACATAGATAGATACATAAAATATATGCATATGTGTATTTATATTTGCATATTTGTATATCTTCACATTATTATATTTATGCATATATGTGTGTATATATATCTTCATCACCACCACTATCATTATTAACATCATGTTATTTTTCTTCCTCATTGTTCTATGATCTCTTTTTTAATACTTCATATACATGCACTAGTGATATTGGCCTTTCCTAAAATTAAGTCAAGCAGCAAAGGCTTCAAGTGTACCCCATATTATATCATTTTCTGGGAGAGAATCATCATCAAAAAGATTGTATGAAATTAGAGAGAATAATTAATTATTTCAGTCACAATATCTCACAAAACCCTTTATTAAAACATGGAGGAGTTGCCTGCATTAGTCAAGAAAGAAGGCACTAAATATAAATATGGATCATTTTTAAAATTTGAGAAGAGTAAAAGTAAAAAGACAACAGATGATTAAATATTAATATATCAACATTATCTCCAGAATCTTCTCAACAAGGTACCTGTTGTACACAGGTATTATACAACTTTCTTTAAATTGAAAGACAAGAAAATGGGTCATTCTCCTTTTACATTTTCCAAGTTCTGACGCTTGAGACTGTTGTAAGTAATCTAGATCCTAAATTTGAACCATGAGATTTCAGTGATCATTTAGTTGCACTTAATTTGGTACCCATTATAGACAGATAATTCTGTTGGATGAGGCTTCTAGTTGGAAATAAAGATAGGAAGAGAATGGTCACTTTCCTTTTTTGTCTCTTTCATAGGGAAGTAAAGTTCTTCATTCTAATTCTAATTCTTTTTAGTCATACCCAAAATGTCCTAGTACAGTATCTAGTGCTCTTACCTAGACTATTGTCCTCTAGAATGGAATACAATCTCTTCTCTTGGAAATTTAGAGTCCTGCAGAGTGTTCTATAAGTCTTTTTCCAATTTAATTACAAATAATTCTCTTTATTTAGTTTTCATCTTTAGGAAAGTTGCTCTACTTGTTTTTCCTTATACCTGACATTTTATCTCACAACTTTTCATTTATTTCCATCCTCAAAATGTCAAAAACATTGATCAAAATCAGGTATATGATATCTATTCAATTTTACTGTTAAGCTTAATAATACTCAAATTAAAATAAAAAAGAAATTCAATCTGATAATTATACAAAGCAAATACATTCTGCTATTGAAATTCCATAGGCAAGTACAGGAAATTACAATCTTTAATAGTGACCAAAGAATGACAGCTCCACAAAATTCTATACCATATATTTAATGCAAGGATTTAACTCGATATAAATTGAGTTTCAGCCACTCAGAGAAGGCATCAACATAGCCTTCCTTTTCCCCTTTGATTAAAATAATTTGCTTTACTTTTAATTAAAAACAACAAGCTTGGGAGCTCAGGCATCTTTAATCATCATTTCTCTTAGCTGGCCAGAAAATGAACAAGAATTTCTAACTTAGAACAATAAATTTTGTAAAACTCTCTCAACTCTGAGACCTGCATATCTTTGCTAGCCAGCAGCTGTGGCTTTGAAGAACTAATGCTTTCCTATTCCTATTACTGGGAGACAAAGTGAAATCATCAGAATAATATAGATAGTGTTTATTAGCTTGAGGTATAAGTAGAAAATAAAAGCTTTGATTAACAAATACAATAAAAAAAACTTGAGAATTGAGATAACTAGTGTGCTTGATATTACCAATGACAGTTAAACCAATAAAAATAAAGAAATTTGTTCACATTATAAAGAATATTGAAAACAAAAGAATGAAGAGATAGAACAGGACAGGACTTTTTAAAGGGATGTTAATCATTCAATTTCAGAGCTGTTTGTGTACAAAAAAGCAGTTAGTTTCTCCTCTTCTTAAGCAATAAAGACGGATAACTTCTCTGGGAGGGGGAAAAAAAAAGGTCACTAGAAGTCTTTCAAAAGTACCATTATGGAGTCAACTAGATGACAGAATGGATAGAGCATTATTCTGGTGCCCTGGAGTCAGGAGGACCTGAATTCAATCTGACCTCAGACATTTAATACATGCTGGGTGACCTTAGGCAAGTCTCTTTACCTCAATAGACTCACAAAACAAACCCCTCCCCCAAAACACTATTGGATCCAGATTGCCCTACTCCTATGCTTGCCACTGTGGTTTTAAGCAGAACAGATTTAATCCTTTCACTTAGTAGCCATAAAAGTCATGAAAAAAGTAATCATGTCCTTCATACTTCCACAAAATTTGCATCTTTTCTGCCTTATTGGTTCATATTAATCTAGCTGATATAAAAATTGAAAATTATGTTTTTAGATGAAATAATGGTCATTATCTCATACCTATATTACTACAGTAGCCTGATGGTTGGTCTCTCTATTGCAAGTCCTTCTCCATCCCAGTCCCTAGTCCACTAAACTGTCTCAAAGCGATTGTCTCAAAGCTCAGGTCTGACTACTAATAAATAGGGTCGTTATTACTTACTCACTAAATTTCAGGGGCTTCTTATCATTTTCATGATCAAATACAAAATCCTCTGCTAGGTATTCAAAACACTTTATAACCTGCCCCAAACTTTTCAGTCTTCACCCACAATACACTGTGATCCAATGATAATGGTACCTTTACTGTTCCTTGAACAAGACTGTCTTTTGATTTGAAACATTTTCACTGATTTATGGATAAAGAGCATATTCATTTGTGGTTATATGAAATTTTCACATCATACACCTTGTAAGTAGTTTGAATCCATTTCTTCTGACTACAGAGCCATTGTTCTTAATGCTACACATGTTCAAAGATTTGACTATGGTCCTGACCTTCATCTCAGACTCCTTTTGATAATGAAAACCATAACAAATGAAGAAATATTTCTCAAATACCCATCCTATGCCTTCTAAGTAATATGATAGATTATTTCAAAAATGAAAAAGAAGGGTATGAATTCAGTACTTTTATCTCAAAGAACTTTTACTTTTGGGGGGAAGGGGTCAAGAAAGAGATAGAAGGACATACAAGTTGAACTAATGCTGACACTATTTTTAAGGTTGAGTTAACAAGATATGGAAGAAAAAATTCTGTTACTCTTCATTTCAATTACATGTTTTCACCCTTACTCAATATGCACAAATTTTCCAGAAAGCTAGGCTTCTTAGAACAGGCAACCAATTGAGCTGAAAATTAAAGATTTTTTTTTAATTGTAAGGAGGACAGAGGCAGAAGTTTAAAGTCAATTTAATTTTACAATTTAAGCTCCTTTTGCCTACAAATGACTTTGTGTCCTTAATGAGTATTTAAAGCAGTAACTTAACTTGGAAACATTCCTACAATCTTTTTGCAACTATACCACTTATTTTCCAATTCCTTCAATCATTTTGCTCATTCATTCATTAGTAAGTGATTTTAAAATATGAATCACTACATAAATGTAAAATATCATCAAAACCAGCTACATATATTTATTAAGCACCTGTTATGTATATAGAGTATTATGGTTAAGTGGGGGGATAAAATAAAGCATCTGTTTAAAATATGGTATTTTTTGGAAATTATATTACAGAAACATGTTGTTAAGGGAAATTTTTATTTTTGTTTGACTTTTTGCTTAAGTCATAGTTAGGTCCATCTGTTTTAGGCAATATAGTCAGTGATATAGTTTAAACTTTCACTGGATGGGTAAAAAAAATAAGAGTCAACCATGACAGATATGTATAAGTTTATCTATATATATATACATATATGTGCATAATAATTCATTATTCAATTATAAAATATGCTGATAATTATATTATTTTGAAATTTGCAAAGCAGTTTATATCTATGTGTATTTGTGTGTGTGTTCAAATGCCAAACAATATTTATATATTCTTTGACAAAATTGGACCATGAACCAAATCATAGAAATTAAAACTTCATTACTTATGATTTGTACATGTGTGTGAAAAGGAGGGAGAGAGACAGAGATACATTAACACAGAGAAAAAGAGACAGAGACAGAGAGAAAGAGAGCCAGAGAGAGACAGAGACAAAGAGAAAGAGAGACAGAGACAAATAGAAAGAGAGAGAGACAGAGAGAGACAGAGACAGACAGAAACAGAGCAGAGACAGAGGGAAAAAGGGAGAAAGGGTGAGACTCACAGACCCACAGTAATCCTAAAAGTCTTTGCATTAATATAGTTTATTTGTCCCTAAATGCTTGGTTGAATATACAATGGTCAGACAACTTATAATAAAGGAATGATTTTCATAGTTTTGATGGTAAAGGCACAGGATCAAGACCAAGGCACCAAAGTATGATCAGATGATAAGAAACCAGTTTTAACTTAGATAATATAAGCTACTAAGAATATTGAACAATGTAATTATTCTAGGAGGTGCTTTTTACATTTTTTCTGACTGTCTTTGATAATGAATATAGAGGAGGGAACTCAGATAATTTCCAGTTCTAATATTTTATGTACTAATATTGTTTAAAATCACTTTTCATTCCAGCATTTGAGTATTTTTAAATTCTTCATGGATTTAATATTTTATATTTTAAATTCAAACATTTTAGTTTCTATTTTTTAGCATTCTATGTTTTCAGGTATCTTCCAACTTCATCAATCCATATTCTATGTTCTGCTACTTTATATTTTAGTATGAACCTTATAATTCTATTATTTCATGACTGAAACTATGATTCATTTACATTGAGGTCTTGAACATTTCTAGCTAACTAGGTTTTGTTGCATTTCCAGGGCAACCTCCTCCTTGTCTACCTGAGTTGATTGCTTTTTATGAGACAGATTCAAGGATCATTCTGGAAAAAGGAGATCAGCAGCAAGAGCAAACAAACAAACAAACAATTAAAAAAAAAAGCAAACTAAAATCAAACAAACATAAAAACCAAAAACCAAAGCAAAACAAACCAAAAAAAGTATGCCAAAGAAAAGGAAAATAGTCATGTATTAGACATTTCGGTTGGAACATAACAAAACAAAACAAAAGGCCACTCGTGGACCCCAGAGAAGCAGAAACCCAAACTAAGATAGTTCAAATGAGAGAGGGGCTTCATGGCACTAAAGCTGCTGTAGAATATCAATATGAACTCCACAATGGGGGAAAGAACTAGGATGAAGAGTATACAAATGCTAAACCAGTTCTGAAAACTATGCTCTGTGGGCCAGTATCACTCACAATCACCAGACATTTGATATAATATAGACACATAATATAAAAGAGTCCTATTGGGCCTCAAATCATGGATTTCAGGTATCAAAAATGAAAAATAACCTATACTGCAATTAGTAGAACAAAAGAGTAAACTCCAGATAATAAGCAAGCAAAAGACTCTGGGATCTGAAGAGCTCCAAGGGAACTAGAATTGTGTCTTCTAGAACTTTGAGCAGCTACCCAAGCCTTTCCTCTATAACAAATTGTTCTGGAGGCTACTTCTTTTTCACCCTAATCTTATTCTACTGACTCTGTAACTTGAGTCTCGTACATCACTGGACAACGCTTCCAATCTTAGCCTAACTTATACCTCAGGTAAAAAGCTCCAAATACCACCTAACAGACTTCATATTTCACCCCCATTTCTCGAAGAGTTCAGGGCTGGACTCAAAGTCCATCTCTCCTCCCTGCTCTATGAGCTTATATTAGGGAGTTTTAATATAAATGTTAATATAAACATGACCAGCTTCATCTCTCAGTTCATTAATCTATTTAACACGCATAGCTTCACCTTCATGACACTGGAACCACACAATTAACAAGTATTCATTGGATGACAATTATTCCTCTCCTAGGAATAGAGTCCAAGAAAAAGTAAAAATCATGTTCCCCAAGAAATGAACAAATTAGTTTGAGAGAATAGATTTATGAATCATAAGGAGATGATTTATAAAAGTTTGATTGTTCAGTAACAACTTTAATAAGTTCTGTTTATGTACTTTTAAAAAGTTTTTAATACACCCCATAGACATAATCTCATTGGATCATCAAAAAAAATCTGTAAAATATTACAGGACCTCCTTGGACATCATTTTTCTAATTTTAATGGTATTTACCTCATAATGGTACTACTTTATGTAATGAGGTTCAAATGAGATCTATGATATTAATTATTTAGAAAATCTTATAATATGATAAAGTAGCTACTATTATTGATATTGTTACATATATGTATACATGTGTTATAGAATATGTGCATGTATGTGTAACTACATCTGTACACACATTTATATAGTCATATACATATATGTATACACATACATTTATACATACATGTAGACATACACACACATACACACATGTATGACTGGACAAGCAGTGGTCCAGGCAAGACTCTGCTGCCCTCTTATGGATGGAGGGAATTTCAAGTTCAAGTAATGTGGTCAACACCTTCCTTCCCTCCCCCATAGCTTTCTATGCTTATTGGATTAACTGGGAATTAAAGCCAGGGCTTAGTCCTGAGAGCATGTGTCAAAGGAATTCAAAAGAGGAAAAGATTAGTCATCCTTAATATTTCCTGAACAATGGCTAAGAGTGATTGATGGAGCATTGACTAGAGTTCTTATCTATAAGAAAACAAAACAAAATACTTCCCCTAAGAATCATTTTTATTTTTGATCTTCTACATAAATGGAATAAAAATGTGTTATTATATTCCTACTATGTACACTCATTATGTTAAGTGATGGGAAGAGACCTAGTTCAAGAAGTCCCA
Organism: Antechinus flavipes; assembly: GCF_016432865.1. Taxonomy (NCBI): domain Eukaryota; kingdom Metazoa; phylum Chordata; class Mammalia; order Dasyuromorphia; family Dasyuridae; genus Antechinus; species Antechinus flavipes. The sequence goes on from NC_067398.1 coordinate 634,109,864, forward strand.
GGTTTCCTCCCTTTAAGAGCTCACATTTAAGTGAGAGAAATGAAACACACAGAAAAAAATGCATTAGAATTCAGAAGTCTTTATAAAAAACACACAAAAATTTTATGGAGGTTTAATTTGTTGAATATGAAATGAAAATAAGGGAGATGCTGATAGAATTATAGTAATAATAATAGGGCACATATAATACTTAAGTTTTACAATGTACTTTGCAACCTTCTCGTCAATTGATTGGCAGATTTTTATTAAGGGCACAGTTATTATTGGAGATATAAAGATAAATACAAGACAACCCTTATTGTCAGTAGCTTATAATTCCATTGGAGAAAACAACATTTAGATGTATTTGCATATACATCCATTCACATGTGCACCCATTAGTTTCAGTTGCATTATACTAGCATCCTGAGGGGAGGGTGATCAGAAAAAGCCTCATGCAGGAGGCATCGGATGACCTGAGCACCGACAGAAGAAAGGATTCTCAGAGGCAGAGGGAAAAAGCAAATACATACAATTCATGGTAAATGCACTGAATAAAGTCAAGCTATGGAGCTCTGCGTGCCATTTTGTTTGGACCTCAGGGTTTATAGAGTATTCTAAGTTGGTTACACATTGTCCATGGTTTTAAATATCAAAAAAAAAAAAAAAGTTAGAATTTTATCCTGGATACAATAAGGAGCCACTAGAACTTACTGAGCAGGGAGAATGTCATGGAGAGATCTGTATTTTGGGAAGATCTCCGACAGTAGAGTTGAGGATGGTTTGGAGAATGTAGAATCTGAAAGTAAATCAATTAGAAATTCTAATTCATTCAATTAGAATATTTCAGTATCTAGACAGAGGTGATGAAGGCCTCTAGTAGCCATATGAGTAAGGAAATGAAATGAGTTTAAGAAATATTATAAAGGTAAAATCAACATAAGGGATTTGAGTGAAATTGAGAAGTCAAATAAAGCTTTCATGTTTCCCAACAAGGGAGACGGGAAGGATGTTGCTGCTGCAATTTCTTGACACAAATTAGGGAATTATGAAAAGAGGCAGGTTTGGTGTTAAACATAATACAGTTGGGAATCCTCATTAGGTAGTGAGTAACTCAGGACTGTGTTCAGAAAAAAGACTAGGGTTAGATAAATATATTCATGGCAATCTTCATAAAGATGATATTTCAATTTGCAGAAGTCAATGAGATTGATATTAAAGAGTTCAAAGTAAGAAAATAAAAAGAGCACAGGAAAAATCCTTAAGTTAGAAATAGGGAGAAATGGGAACATGTTTTATATTCTATGTTGATTTATATTACACAATTAATATGCTAAAATTGCAAAAGGTCATGAAATTCTGAAGAAAGAAAATTGTGTATGATTATAAGAATCAGGGAAGACTTCAGCAAGAAGTGATGATATATACGATTTCATCAAGGAGACAGGAGTTGAAAGCAAGTATAGGTATTTAATATTACCTTGGTTCAAATATAGATCTTTCCTAATTAGTTTATGTAAAACTGGAATATAGCTTATCATTCATTTGATTTTTCAGTGATTGATTATATTTATATTTTTTCAAAGATAACTTCTTTGTGGGGTTAAGTAAATACTTGGGAATGACTTAGAGATAACTCTTGTTAAGGTATAGGCTAGAATATATGGACCCTGAGGCCATCCAAAAGTCTGAGCCTTTAAAATTAACCTAAAATTTCTACTAAGAAAGCCAATCATTCAATAAACATTTATTAATAATCTCTTATTAAGTATCAAGCATGGGATTAAACACAAGGCTAACAAAGACAAAAAAAAAAAAATTATCCCTGTTAACAAGGAAGTAACATTTTATTTGGGGAGAAAACATGCAAACAATGTAGATATGAGATATGTAGATACAAGATAGATACTATATAAATACAATTTCAAAGAGAAGTTGCTAACAGTGTGAGGCAACAGTAAGTAGGAGAAGCAGGAGTTGCAAAGTGAAGTTGGGGAAAGATCTTGAAAATTTTTTTAAAATTCACCTTAATTTGTTTCTGGAATATGTGATATTGAGTAACTGGCATTAATATTAAACAAGAGATTACATGGTTAGACTGACCTGAAATCACAAACATAGCCTTTCCTTCAAAAACACAACTTTAAAATCCAAATAAAAACCAAGACAAGTCAAGAGCTGTATAGACACAGTTACAAAACAGTTCTCACACAAATACCAAGAAAATTAGTGGGAAAAAATGTATGGTGACACAATAGTACCAAATTTAAAACTATATTATAAAGCAGCAGTCATCAAAATCATTTGGTACTGGCTAAGAAATAGAGTGGTGGATTAGTGATATACACATGACACAATAATAAGGCCTATAGTAATCCAGTGTTTGATAAACCCCCAAATTGCAGCTTCTGGAATAAGAACTCACTATTTAACAAAATTGCTGGGAAAACTGGAAAATAATATGTCAGAAACTAAGAATAGACTTACATCTCACAACCCATACTAAAATAAGGTCAAAATGGATACATGATTTAAGTATAAAAGATGATACAATAAACAAATTAGGAGAACAGGGGATAATTTACCTATCAGATCTTTGGAGAACAGAAGAATTTATGACCAAAGAAGAACTAGAGAACATTATGAAAGGCAAAATGGGCAACTTTGATTACATTAAATTAAAAAGTTTTCACACAAACAAAACCAAACTAACAGAAACAAAATTATAAGGAAAGTACAAAGCTGGGAAAAAATCTTTACAGCCAGTGTTTCTGATAAAGGTCTCATTTCTAAAATATATAAAGAACTGCATCAAATTTATATGAATACAAGTCATTCCCCAATTGATAAATGGTCAAAGGATATGAACAGACAATTTTCAGATTATTAAATTAAAGCTATCTATAGTCATATGAAAAAATGCCCTAAAACACTATTGATTAGAGAAATGCAATTAACACAACTCTGAGGTACTCTCTCACACCTCTCAGATTGATCAAGATGACAGGAAAAGATAATGATAAATGTTGGAGGGGATTGGGAAAACTGGACATTACTCCATAGTTGGAGGATTTGTGAAATGATCCAATCATTTTGGAGACCAATTTGAAACTATACCCAAAGAGCAATAAAAATGTGCATATCCTCTGACCCAGCAGTGTCATGACTGGATCTGCATCCCAAGAAAATCATAAAGGAGAAAGAAGGACATATATGTGCAAAAATGTTTGTAGCAGCTCTTTTTGTGGTAGCAAAGAATTGGACAATGAGTAAATGCTCATAATTGGGGAATGGCTGAATAAACTGTAGTATATGAAAGTAATGGAATATTATTGTTCTATAAAAAATGATAAACAAGCCAATTATAAAAAGGCCTGGAAAGAGTTACGTGAACTGTTTTACATGAACTAGTAATACATTGTACACAATAACAGCAAGAATGTGCGATGGTCAACTATGAAAATCTTGGTTCATATCAGTAGTTCAGTGATGTAAAACAATGCCAATAGACTTTGGATAGAATATGCCATTCACAGCAAGAAAAAGAATTAAGGAGATTGAATGTAAATGAACACATGATATGTTCACGTCTTTTTTATCTTTTTTCTCTCCCTTTTGTTCTGATTTTTCTCTCCAAACATGATTCAGAAAGCAATGTATATTAAAAATAAATATATTAAAAATAATAAAATCCAAAGAAAGTCAGTTGCTCCTATTCAAACCACTGTAAATAGAGGGAAGCATATTATAGGTAATAAAATGGGATCAAAGAATCTCTGAGGATCATTGGGTTTCCCTCTAGTGTTCGTGCAGACAGTTATTCATCATGGGAAATATTATATAAACCATAAAATCTCAGAGTTAACCCATCACATAGCTTATTATCTATCTGTGGTATGAATTTAACTAAAAAAAACAAAATAAAATATCCCAAACAAATTACTTTCTAGCCTTTCCTTGAACCTCTCTGAAAATTTTATTCTAGGACCATAAAAGATAGGATGTATAGTTCAGTGAAAAAATATCTACACTGCTTTTCAGATATTAAAATTATTTTTATAAATACATTTCACTTAAAGAATCAATGACCTTATTTTCACACATATAGATAATTGAAACCTAGGATCTCAGAATTCAAAGGAAATCACTGCTCAAAAATATTCATTTTATCCACAAAGAAAAAGATCCAGAAAGATGAGGTGACTTAAGGTCACAAGGTAGTATTGCAGCCAGGCATAAACCCATGTCTCTTGGTGGAAATATAAAAATACAGAAAACAAATAACACTCTGCCTTGAATCCCCTATGGCCTTATTTTTCAACACATTCATGATTTTAAACTATGTAATGATGTTTGTGGGGAAGAATCATGTCAAAGCATTTTTTTTCTGAAAAAGGAAAACAATATTGTATCTTACATAATTGTCTTTCAGTACATGATACTGAGAATGGAATGTATGACGACAGATTGGGGTTAATTGTGGGTGATTAAATAATTATAGGGACAGAGTTCCACTTGGCTATGTGTTTAGAATACAGATTTTGTATTGAATATTTTATGTACAATTAAGAATGTTTTTTGTACATCTTAACAACTCACCTCTGATAGTATTTTGAAAGTATAATTAATTAAAATGTAAACAGATAGTTCTATTGGGGATCTTCTATGACTCCCAATTGCCCAGGTAACCAAATAAATGCATATTTGTAGTGTTTTTCACATGCTCATTGCCATGCATTCAATGAACTTTATTATTGAGGATGCAGAAAAACATAATTGTTTAACTTGACTGTCAGTGTATATTGACAGAGGAGAAATGTCTCCAATTATGATGAAGATGTGGAGGTATGTGGTGGGGAGATGCTTAAACTGCGTCCTGATATTAAAAAAGATCAGGATAAAAACATGAATGAAAGTCACTTAAGAATGATTAATATAATTTTGCTCTTAGGGAATAAACATCTATGAGGAGATGAGAATGATTAAAACAAAACAAAATATACTGTGTACCATTATTCCTTTTTATTTGGAATGAAATATGACTGAGAAATTGATCTCATCACCTAGCACTACAGCTTGTACCTTGGAAGATTGGGTTTCTAATTGATGGAAATTTATCATATCTAACACTCCCAACACCCAACAATTAATATCTTTATCTCTAAAGGAAAAATAGTTAAATTAACACTACCATTCCTAGAAAAGCTTATAAAATAATTGTGGTCTCCAAACTTAGCTCCATCATATCAATAACCTCAGACCAAATAAGTATTCCTGTAGCCAGAGGTGCTACAATGACCACAGGGCAAGAAGATCTGAGTTCAAATGCAGTCTCAGATACTTACTATGTGATTATGGAAAAGTATCTAACTTTTCTTAGCTTCCTCATCTGTAAAATGCAATTAATAATAATATTTAATTTCAGGATTGTTGTGATGATCAAGTGAAAGAATATTATAAAAAGTGTTTAGCATAATGCCTGGCATATAGTAGACCTTATATAAATGTTTATTCCTTTCTTTCCTTCCTAAAAGAAATCTCTGAATTAAATCTATCTGAATTCTATCTGAACAAGAAACTTTTCTAAAATATTCCAGATTTTAAAAACAAGGTCATCATAAATCCAGTGAATATACTGCCAGTCTTTGAGTCAGCAAGATGAAAGTTCAAGTCCTGTTTTTGACATATATTAAATTTGCGATACTGTAAAAGTCTACCACCTCTTATTGTCTTAAGATAAAGTAAAGTTAAATTATCTATATTCATGATGGGGATGCCTATACTGAGAGATCCATATATAGACAGGAAAAAGAGGCAGTGGAATCTTTACAGAATTTTGAGTGAGTTGAAAGACACAAGGACATTTCATCTCTTAAAAAAAAAAATTCACAAATCTTGACTAAAGGGAATAAAGAAAAAGAAGAGAAAGAGAGAGATAGACAGACAGAGATAGAGATACACAGAAAGAGAGAGACACAGAAAGAGAAGACAGAAACAGAGGGAGAGAGACAGATATATAGAGAGATAGACAAAATGAGACAGAAAGAGATAGAAACAGAGAGAAAGACAGACAGTGGGAGCAAGACAGACATCTGGAGAGACACAAAGTGAAACAGAGACAGAGACAGAGACAGTGAGAATGATATCTGATCTGGCTACTTTTATGAAGAATTCCAGCCATACTTTTTTAATCTATAAAGTGATATAGAAATATGCAATATTATTATTAATAGTATTGAATTATTTAGCAGTCAATAAGCTACCATTTATTAAGCTTCTTCTGTGTGGTGGTTAAGTATACAAAGACAAAAATGAATGTCATGTGAAATAAGATCCTATGTGATACCCTGAAAAATATCTTGTTTATTTTTCTTTTTGTTTTGTTGTTCTTGTCCAGAAGGTTCTCAAATGTCACTTCCTGCTTAGCCTTTACATTTTTGCATTTTTTATTTTTATGTGAAAGCTAATTATGGTGGGGATTCTGCCTAAGTGCATATCTGAAGATGAAAATTATTCAATGAAAGGTGAAGAGTAACTTTTTTTTTTTTTGCTTGTATGCCCCCAAGGGAGATTAATTTAGCTTTGAGTACCTTGGATCTTCAAAAAGATCAAGAATGACTTAGGAAAGTCACATAAATACAGAGCCAGCAAATGCCAGAAGTTAAGGAAAAATCAAAATGCTATTATCCCATTAAAAGATTACTGGTAATTTTGAAAGTTCACATGCTGCCATCTGATCAAAGGCCTAACTTCATGTTAGCAAGGAAATTGGAATCTTCTGACATTCAGAGGGGAATAGAGTGGTGTCAGTGGCCCTAGAGGAAATTTGATCTATGGGGAAAATAAAAAGCAAAACAAAGCAAAATCTTCATAATTTGAGCTAAGCTGAATTCTTTCAACTTCAAGTTGAAAGAACGAAAGGATTTCTTTCAAGTCCTTTAGGTATTTGTGGTTGGTAAGTTCATTTGGTTTTGTTCAGGTCATAATTAATGAAACTTCTAAGGTCACAAGAGCAATGTCTGAAGCAGAAAAATGTCTTGGATTTGAATCAAGTAGTTCTAGGAAAAACATGAATAACTATTACTGCTTGCTTTTATGTGTCAGTACAGCTTTTTGTAAAAAACCTTCTTGAATCCCATTTAACCTTCATCACAGCCTGTTGGGATAAGGAGAGGAGAAGCTCTAATGTCCATTTAATATCAACAAATTTACACTAAAATTCTCTTTTGATCCCTCAACCTGTTATAATGAGGACCTTTGACTCTTGAGGATGTAATGTAGAACCTGCAAGAAAAGCTCCATCCAGTTGTATTATTTTTATGTTAATATCTACAGTGCTCAGCATAGTATCTGTATGAAAGAGCATACATACATCCATGTGTAGGACTGTCTTCCCATATGAAAACATGAAAGTACATACACACATCCATGTCTGTCACAATTTAGAGTTCGAAGAAATCTCAGGGGTTATCCAGACAAACTCATATCCATAACATATTTGACAAGTGGTCTTGCAGTCTTTTATTTAATGAAAAAGATCCCACCACTTTTCAAAGTAATCTATTGCACTTTTGGACTTACCTAATTTTTAGGAAATTTATTCTAAAGTCTTCTCTCTGAGATATCTTCCACTTACTCTAAATATATCATGCATGTATTTAATGATTTCTTTGGTGTTTCATCACAATAGGAGCTTCTTGTGGGCAAAGACAGTATGATTTGCTTTCTTTTCATCCTCACTACCTTACATTTTTCCTAGCATATAGAGAACACTTAAAGGCTCATAGATTGCTTGGTTGACAGCAGATCTAATGTGGCTCTTTGTAATTTAAACCTTTTGTTTTTAATTCTGTCTTCCAGGGTCATCAAGAAAAAGCTTAATTTATATTCTATAACACAGGCATTCAAATACATAAATGAATGCACCCTGTCTTTATCTCATCCTCCAGTTTACGTCTTCTCTTTATCAGGCTACATAGAATTCTTTCAAACCAAAGAAAGAGTTTCTTATACTGTATATATTCAAGGTCCTTTACTATAGTGATTTATCTCCTCTCAACACTCTTGCTTTTCATCATATATATGAATGATTTAAGCAAGCAAGCGTTTATTAAGTACTTACTATGTCTGTATACATGTGTTCATAAAGTTATATACTTATATATAATATAGATCTAGATATAAAGAACTATAAAGATATAGATGTATTATTTAATAAAGAACTATAAAGATATAGATGTGTTATTTAATATGTATATACCCATAGATATTCATAGAGATAGAGATAAAGGAAAAATTATACCAGAAATTTCATTGACATAGAAAACTATAAAATGAGAAAAACATTACTTTTTATGTAGATTGGGCCTTTTCTGTAACTTCTAAGCTCATAGAACTGCCTCAGAACACTGAGAGGCTAAGGGACTGTCCATGGGTCATACAACCAGTATGTGTGAGAATTAGGACTTGAAACCAAATCTCTCTGGCTATAGACCAGTTCTTTTTCCATCATTTCAAGATATATATACATACATATATATATATATATATATATATATATATATATATATATATATATATATATATACACACACACACACACACACACCTATCCCATGCATGTATTTATACATATATATATATATCTAGTTACATAAATGATAAATATATTTCAAAATATTTGTGCACACATATTTGTATATATTTTAATGTGTAAGTGTTTAAAATATATATGTATATATTTTAAAACATATGAATATATATACATAAATGCATGTATATGTATTCACATATACACACATATATATGCAAAGTACTGTATTGGGTACCAAATATATAAAAATAAAAGTGATAGTAAGAAGCATAAAAATAAACACAGACCCAGTTATTTAATCATTATGAGGAACTCTCAGTGTCATTTTTTTCCCATTAACTCAGATAAGCAATGTATTGGTAATATATTGTTATAAGAGAGCTGCCTGAAGCAATGCAATATTAAGTGATTTGCCCATGGGCAGATGGTAAATATTTATCCAAAGCAGAGCTTGAACCAAAATCTTTATGCCTTTTGATCCGCTCTGTCATAAAGACAATCTATTTACACAGTAGTAATTTCAAATGTTTATTGATTTTAATTGAATTAAATTTGATGAGAACAGGTCTAGGAAGTTGTATCTGTTGTCCTATAACTAACTGAAGTTCATCCTAAAAAAGGTTTTTCATTACTTGATGAATATGCTTATATATCACCTACATTTATTGAATTTTCTCTCTTCCTTTAAGGTCCAAATAAAGCATCATCTATTCTCTGAAATCTTCCTTGATTCTCTATGGGGAAATTAATAGTTCCTTAATCCAAATTTCCTAAAGTATTATTGTTTTTTTTGTCTCTATCCCATTATATGTTGTAAATTCCTGTTTTACTAAGTAAAACCCAGGGGGATTTAGAAAGATCTCCCCAAAGTCATAAAGATTTTAGAGAAACAAAGATCATAAAGATGTCAGAAGATCAATAAATATTGAATCTTGCTGAACTATAATGGTCCAGAAGACACCTTTTCTTAGAGTTCCCAGGTTTCTGATTTCTTTTGGTCCTGAAGGAACTTCCACCAAGGCTTTTAATTCTCAGCAAATTTCTCTTTTAAGACTTATTACTTTCCAGATGTTAATGTATGAAGGAGCTTGCACCAAGATTTTCAGGTGTAGAAGTGGGTAGAAAGGCAGATGAGAAAGATGAAGGACAGTTGGTTGGGGACTCTCCATGCTTGCACAGCCATATTTCAAAAACTGAGATATGTTTCTTTCATTGTAAACAGTAGAATAAGTCAAAACTGTGTGGAGATCTACTGACTGAATCAAAAGCAAACAGAAGTCAGTTGGAAGCAATAGAGAATGGCCCAGTCTAACAAAAATATATGGGATTGGATATAGTAAAACTAATAACTGGTTGGTGAGAGCACATGAAGTATATTTCATAGCTCTTTTCTTAGCTTGGTTCCTCCAGAGTAAGAAGCTTCTATTCCCTTTTATCTGCCCAGTAACTTTCCTTCCTAATTTCCATCTGACCAGTGTGAAGGGGAGAAAAGGGAAACAGATCATCTCTAGTATAACATTATTGCAGACTCCTATTCATTTTTAAATGTCTCTGCTTACTTTGCTAATAATAGTAGCAAATGATACTAGATAATACTAGCAAACTGCAATGTATTAAAAGTAAATTTTCAAAGTTAATTTAATTGGGGGGAGGTATTGGGAAAAAGGTATGAGAATCTGTTTAAGAGAGTAATAAAGAACTACTAGGCTTATATCCCAAAGAGATCTTAAAGAAGGGAAAGGGATCCATATGTGCAAGAATGTTTGTGGCAGGTCTCTTTGTAGTGATCAGAAACTGGAAACTGAGTGGATGCCCATCAATTGGAGAATGGCTGAATAAATTGTGGTATATGAATGTTATGGAATATTATTGTTCTGTAAGAATGACCAACAGAATGATTTCAGAAAGGCCTGGAGAGACTTACACAAACTGATGCTGAGTGAAAAGAACAGGGCCAGGAGATCATTATATACTTCAACAAGAATACTATATGAGGATCAATTCTGATGGACCTGGCCATTGTCAACAATGAAATGAATCAAATCAGTTCCAATGGATCAGTAATGAACTGAACCAGCTACGCCCAGCGAAAGAACTCTGGAAGACAACTAAGAACCATTACAATGAATTCCCAATCCCTATGTTTTTGCCCACCTGCATTTTTGATTTCCTTCACAAGCTAATTGTATAATATTTCAGAATCCGATTCTTTTTGTACAGCAAAATAACGGCTTGGACTTATATACTTATTTTGTATTTAATTTATACTTTAATATAGTTAACACATATTGGCCATCCTATCTAGGAGAGGGGGTGGGGGGAATGAGGGGAAAAATTGGAACAAAAGGTTTGGCAATTGTCAATGCTGAAAAATTACCCATGCATATAACTTGTAGATAAAAAGCTATTAAAAATTTAAAAAAAGAGAGTAATAAAGAAAAAGAGAGACAGAGAAACAGAAAGAGACAGAAACAGAGGCAGCAGGACACATGAAGAGAGACAGAGAAACAGAGATAGAGAGAAAGAGAGACACACAGAGAGAAACAGAAAAGCAGAGAGAGAGTGGGGGGGGGTGTTTAGGTAACCCTAATTTCATTTCAGCTTTGGGGAGTGAGTCAGCCCAGAGAATAAGAATTGTGTCTAGCATTACTGGGCCATAGATCTGTAGCATGAATGGACATAAAAATGATCTGATCCAATTTCCAAAATACTGAAATGCAGGCCATTTTAGTGACTTGCCCAAGACCACACAAGCAATAAGTCATAAAGGCAGGGTTTGAATATAGGTTTATGACAAAAAAAAAATGCTGTTTCTGCTTCTCTTCATATTTCCATTTCGCTATGATGAACATTTTTCCTTCTGCAGTAAAGGTGGCAATATTCTATACATGTACAATTTGGAGTTAAAGGAACTTGGTTACATAGTGTCTTGGAGAATTAATAGTTATGTAACCATGGACAGTCTACTTCGCTATACTTCAGTTGCCTTAACTATAAAAAGAGGGAGTTGGAGTCAATGGGCTTGGGTCCAATGCCCATTTGCCTATTCCTTAGGCAAGTCACTTGACATTGTTGAAATTGTTTCTTCATGCGTAAAATGAGGATGTTGAATCAGACATGACTTGGGGTCTTTCCCAGTTTTTGATTCTTTACTGTCTAAGATCCTTTCCAATGCTAAATCAATGATTATTGAAAATAAGGACTTTTTTTTGAATTCCTGGCAAAGGAAACCTCTCTTTAAATTAAGCATAAGATATTTACTTTTCAACTCCTCCTCTTCCAGAGACCTTAGAAAGAGGATACAGAGGACATATACAACACACTACACCCAAGTAAGGAAACTCCCCAGACAGCTTAGAATGAAGACATCATTATTCAATTCTCAGCAAATTTCTCCTAAGACAGATCACTCTCCAGATGTTAATGTCTGCATGTTATCACTTGGTAGTATTTCCACAGATGGTCTCCTGCATCATCCCATTTGCTCATGCTTTTATGGTTTATTAATGCTGTACTTTAAGCTTTGTGTGTACTTGGCTCAGTTTTCAACACCAACACACAGGAAATGGGTTATTTTCATGTTTCATATGTCATCCCTTTAATAAGGTTTTCCTCCCTAGAATTTTACTAGAATTTGAAATCAAACTTACCTTTGTTCTCCATCTCCCTTTTCTCCTTTGAATATCAGCAATTAGCATACCCTCTAATCCTGTGATAGCTTTCCTATTGTCCATTTTTTTCCTTCCAAAATCAGTTATAAGAGCCAATAATTTAAAGCCTCCCTCCCACCTGAGCACAATCAGTAATTCATGTTATTCTTCTAGACTCTCTTTCTCTCCCTTCCTCTCTCTGTCTCTCTGTTTCTCTTTGTCTCTTTTCTCTCTCTTTCTCTCTCTCTCTCTCTCTCCTTTCTCTCTGTCTCTGTTTTTCTCCTCTCTCTCTGTCCCTGTTTATCTCTCTGTCTCTTTCTGTCTGTCTCTATCTCTCTCTGTCTTTGTGTCTCTTCCCTTCTCCATCTCTCCCACCCTTTTCCCTCCTCCTTCTCCCTTCTCTCTGTCTGATTTGAACTCTTGATGAATAATTTTTATTCTGGGATTTAGGAATGTAGATCAGAGCGATCCAACACATTGCTGCCAGTGAACCATATTAAAAAGTAATTTAGAAATATTTAACAAAATAAACAAAAACAATAGATTAACCATAATGTGAATGTGTGATTTTCTAAGTTTACATGTAGTAGCAGAAATTTTTATGTATGGTTTAGGATATTGTTTCTATTTTATATTTGATGCCAGTCTGTGGTAGTGAAAATATAGAGAATGTTGAATTAGAAGAAACAAATCCTTTTGTGAATGTTTATATAAGAACTTTATATATCCAGAAGATAAATTTAAAATATAAAATATCAAAGGTGTCACTGATTTTAGAATACAAAATATCAGCCCATAGACCATAGATCATTGGAGGAAAAGTGGTTTAAATGAACAAATGGTGAAAAGAAAAACATGAAATGTAGAATATCACCAGTGGAATGGATCTTGGTTCTCATATAATTCAGTCCTCTCTTTTTAGTAATGAGTAACTTGCCCAAGATTATAGTCTTTTTAGTTTTTCAAGAGTATGTGTGACATTTCATCTGAATCCCATATCACAACTAAAAAAAAAAAATTACTAGGTTAGAATAGATCAAAGCTTCTTGCATTTTAGTCAGGACTCCATTTGGGGTCATAAAACTAAATGTAGGGATCATGAAATTATGATTTGTTATCAGAAAATGCTTGATGTTTGATTTATATACCTATATACACCAGGTTGCATAAAAATTCCTTGAGCAAAAAGCATTTATGAGTGGACAAAGTTTAAGAAGCCCTGAAATAGGTGATTTTTTTCCTTTTTTGTTTTTTTTTTTTGTCACTGGCCTTTTTATGACTGCCCACAATGCCTGGACACACCAACGGATTTTGTTTAAAGTTACATTTACTGCTCTGAATCACTATTGATTAGAGAAATGCAAATTAAAATAACTCTTAGGTATCACTACACACCTCTCAGATGGGCTAAGATGAAAGCAAAAGATAATAATGAATGTTGGAAGAACTATAGGAAAACTGGGACACTAATACATTATTGATGGAGTTGTGAACCAATACAACCATTCTAGAGAGCAATTTGGAATTGTGCTCAAAGGGCTTTGAGCCCTTTGATCCAGCAGTGTCTCTATTGGGTTTGTGTCTCCATCATAAAGAAAGGAAAAGGACCCACATGTGCAAAAATGTTTGTGGGAGCTCTTTTTGTAGTGACAAGGTACTGAAAACTGAGTGGATGCACATCAGTTGGGGAATGATTAAATAAGTTGTGATATATGAATATTATTGTTCTGTAAGAAACAATCAGCAGGATGATTTCTGAAAGGCCTGGAGAGATTTACATGAACTAATAGTAAGTGGAATGAGTAAAACCAAGAGCCATTATACATAACAGCAAGGAGATTATATGATGATTCAACTGTGATGGCTCTTTTTAACAATGAAGTGATTTAGGGCAACTCCAATATACTTGTGATGGAGAGAACCATCTGCAGCCAGAAAGAGGTCTGTGGGGTCTAAATATGGATCATGACATAATATTTTCACCTTTTCTGTTGTTATGGATAGCTTGTTTGCTTTTTCTCATTTTTTTTCCCTTTTTAATCTGATTTTTCTTGTGCAGCATGATAAATGTGGAAATATGTTTAGAAGAATCGCACTTGTTTAATCTATATCGTATCACTTGCTGTCTGGGGGACAATGGAGTTTGGAAGGGAGAGAGAAAAACTTGGAACACAAGGTTTTGCAAGAGTAAATATTGAAAACTATCATTGCATGTATATTGAAAAATAAAAAGCTTTTAGCTATGTGACTCTGGGTAAATCACTTAACCCCAATTGCCTCAGCAAAAACAAATAAAAAATAAAAAAAGCTGGAAGTATTAAAAAAAGAAAAAAGAAAATTACAATTAGTGAATAAAATTATCATAAAGGTAAAAGAAATTTAGTATTCTAGCTCATCTTCTCCAATTTTCCTCTCATTTCAAGAATCACCACTGAAGAATTTTCTTTTAATTTTCTTTATTGCATTAAATACAAAATAAGAAATAACAGAATAGAAAAAATAAAATAAGAATGAAACATTGTCATGAGCTTAGTAGATCTTTAGGGAAGATTCAAAATATATAACAATAAATTTCCATTTCAAGATATAATAATAGAAGAGATTACATTTGAGAGTGTCCATCTTTGTTTTCTTGTGGGTTATTTCTTTTGTTTTTCTGCTGCACACTTTTTTTTTCCCCCTTTTTCATCCCCACAACCTTCTCCAAGTAGGCTACAATTTAGTACAAATACATTTATATGTAACTATGTATATGTGTATAGAATAGCACAGTGGGGGCTGGCATTTCTAATCAGCCCAGGTTCCCTCAGTTTGCTGGGACTCAGACCCCTGACTCCTCATACAGACTCCAATCAAACCCAGTTGACCACAGGACTCCTCACTGGGTGTTTCTGTGGAGCTAGCAGGAGGTATTTGCACTTCACACAGGTTAATCCCTGGCCTGAGGTCTATTCTTTGGATCCTCTTATCTTATACCACCAGTACAATGTTCTGCCCCAAGTCTCCTTGATTTTTCATCAGTCTGTGTTTGCCCTGTGGCTCAAATTTGTTCTTTTTGTGGGGGAAATCTGGAAAGTTTGAAATTTATCAATTTATTCTGCCACCTTCCCAGAATCCTCCTTCTGGAGAATTCTTAACAGGTGGTCATAGATTATGTGTGAATGCTTCCAAAGAAAAACAATTGATTGTTATATCATAATAAGTTATTAGAGCCAAAATCCAAAATGAAAATGATTTAATGATTAAATTTGAACCTTTTTCAACTAGTATTGGCCAACTAGAAAACCTTTTGCCCTCCTTTTAGTTAAATATTCTTTTAGTTCAATGTATGGAATAAACTGAATGAAAACACTCCCATGGGAATATAATTGTGATTTGAGACTTTATAATAACGAATAGAGCCATAGCTAAAAAACATGTTGCAGGTGTTTGTCCCTTCCTGTTTCCCACAACCTTTTAATTAGCATTTAAGTATCTCTTTTAAAGGCAATTTATTCTTTTGTTTCTGGATCTAAGTTTTCTATCTATTAGAATGTAAATGTGGACTTCCCCAAACAATGGGAGAAAAGGTCAAGTTAGAGAGTGGGCTTCTGCCTTCGGGCAATTTAATCTTGTATTTTGCAATTTTTACTTTGCATTCCTTTTACTGACAAACACCCAGTCATATGGGAGATGCCCTTTCTCAAAGTATTGTAATTAAATACTTTTTGCTTTTTCTTATTCTGAGAGTCTATGATTGTTTTTGTAGTCGCTAATGTCCCACACAGTTTTGGGGCTCATTCTGGGATATTTCCTGTTCATGAGGGATCTCTCCTGCACTGAGTCCTAGGGCAGGTGTCGAGTTCTTAGGAGGTTCTTGGACTTGGCTCAGGAA
Organism: Antechinus flavipes; assembly: GCF_016432865.1. NCBI lineage: Eukaryota > Metazoa > Chordata > Mammalia > Dasyuromorphia > Dasyuridae > Antechinus > Antechinus flavipes. The sequence goes on from NC_067398.1 coordinate 634,125,960, forward strand.
CTCCAGCTCTGATCAGGTAAATTTTCGAAGAGAGACATTCGGAAAAATTAAAAAAAAAAAAAAAAAAGTGGAAGTAGGCTAGCAAAAATGTTATGCCACAGTTTTCTTTAACTGTCCTGACTCAGTTTCTCTGTCTCAGTTTCCTTAACTGTTCTGTCTCTGACCCAGTAAAACTAAGGATTATTTGCTCTTGGGTTATGAATTAGCAAGTTAAAAGAGTAGATCTCCTGATTCTTTTATGGATTTACAATATTCCTTTAGAATATTCCAAGATAACCCATGATATCTTTACTTCTTTGTCTCTGGAATTTTTAGGTTTTATGGCTTCCCCTCCCTGATAAAAAAAACTTTCCCTCCCTTTCTCTTCTTTGTCTCCAAAAAGGTATTTAAGAAGTTGGGGTTCCTTCATTCAGGGCTGGAGAATGGTGTCTGGCAGCTGTATGCTGGACGCTGGATTCTTTGGATCCTCAGCCCTGGGACCAATATGGATTCCTTGGTCCCAGTATACTTATCTCTGTCTGACTGGATAATCTGAGACGAGAGTCCTGTCCAATCAATCTTACTCTCCCATTAATAAAATATTAAAAACTCTCTAATCTCTCTCCTGCCTCAGTTTCTCCGGCATTACAATTTGGAGGTCCCACCGAGATAATAGAAACTGAGAACTGGATTAGAGATTAGAGATCTCTCGGTCTCCACCTAGGCCTGAGGGGGGCTCAGGACCTGGGTCTGTTCCTTGGGAAAAGGAAGCGGTTCTTCAGCCTCAGTCCGGCCTACAGTGGACAACGAAATCGATTCGGCATTTGATTCGGCATTCGGGAGAGTAAGTCTGTCTGGGTACCTTTTGGTGCACCATCTGGTTTTGGTTCTGGTTCTGGTCTGTTCTGTTGCTAGCAACCTGTGGTCTCAGAATAAATACCGACAGGTTTAAAAATTCTGAGACGGGTATTTTCTGGGACGCTGGAAAATATTCTCTGGGTATGTCATATGTTTGCTTAATGTTGTAACTGTGTAGTCTGTGTGATATATGTTCTATGTTCTGTGTGGTTTGTCTGTTATGTTGTTGGTTGGAAAACAACGTTGCAACTGTGCATAGTAAATTGGAGCTCCATGTTTGTTTCTGTGTGTGTCTGTGTTAAAAGTTAGTAAGCTTGTAAGAGATAAGAATTCAGCCTCTGTGTTGCAGGCTTAGAAAATATCAAGAAGTTTGAAAAATCTTTCACTCTCTTCTGTCTCTAGCTGACTGCAGCAGCCTGTGAGAAAAGGGGGAGAAAGGAAGAAAAAAAAGGAAAAAAAAATAGATTGAAAGGGATTTGAAAGTTCAGAAAGTTATAATATATATATAGAAGAGCAGGTGCTAACATTTTAAAGGAAAGAAGTTTGAATGGAATATCTAGGCATTCTCTGTGAAGGCAGAGAAAAGCACTAAATGGGCTTCCTTGGAAGTTCACAGAAGCCCCTTTGGATTCTGGAATGGGAAAAGGGAATTCAAGGTGAAACATACCTCTCTCTGGGGGTGGAGGTCCTGGAAACAGCCCCTAGTCTGTTTGCTGATTTAAGAGCTTTGCTAAGTTTTAAGAACAATGATTAAGAAATTTGGGAATTAGTGGTTTGAAAAATTTGCTAGTGATTTTAAACTTTTTTTTAAGGAAAAGCCTACTAGAGTAAAGAGCAATAAAATTCAAGCTTAGCCTGGCCTGGGCAATAAAAAGCTCTAGAGATAAGATGCTAATAGCTGTTAGAAGAAATGTGGTAGAAGAAAAAACTTTTAAAAACAGCTGTATTAGTTTGATTCAGTTTGTTACCTTTTGAAATATATTGAGTTATTTGTTAACTTAAGTTATACTTTAAATCCAGCTCTGCTGGACATGTGTGGGTTTTGTGGAGGTTTGGGTTATTCACTATAGGGTGAATCTTACAGGTTTTTGAAGGGAAAAGGAAAGAAGAATGCAGGTGATTTGGGAAGGACTGATTTGTAAGGGAAATTAAAGGTTCACATGGTGTTAGGAAGGTGAAAGAAAGACTTTTGGGAGTAGGTGAAGAGGTGGGGGAAGGAGTCACCCACCCCCACTGCCTTCTGCTACTTTACCAAAGGAGCATCTGGGAAGGAAAGTTCTTTAAGGAGATTGTTTAAGTATGTAGTCAGAAGGAAAGAGAAAGTTGGAAATGGGTGGATTTGGGAAGAAACCTTATATTGGGAAACTGATGGGTTAAATCTTGAAAAGGATTCCCATGTAGGAAATTGAGTGGGGAACCCGAGGGAAGTTTTTTTCCTAGGGGTCAGGAGTGGGGGAAGGGTGGCCACGTGAATCCTCTCCTCCCCTCTCCTCTCTAAGTATGTTCCTGCCGCTTTTTTTCCTTATCTGATTGCGGCAGTGCAGCAAAGTGTGATTTTTAAGGACATGCTTATTTTTAGGTTAATTGATTGAATATTTGTTTCTTCATAAAGGTTTTCTTGGTTAAGAGATATGGTCATAAATGTGATCCATACTTTGGTCTGAGTATTTCTAAAAGTTTAATTGCTATGTTAAAAAACCCTTGAATTCTTTTATGTGGAATTGGGTGTTTTGTATAAGTTTAAATTGATTGTATTGGGTCATCCTGAGGTTATTTAAAGGGCCTCTGAACATAATAGTTTTTTTTCTTTGTCCTTTTGAAAATGTTTCTGTTATGGACAATATGCAATTTGGGATGTTTTTCTATGTATTGGGTATTTTAAAAGCAAAATGATTTGTATGTATAATGTTCACTCATGTAACATCTACCTAGATATGATAATTGTTCTAAGTTGTGAACTTACTGAGGCGAAATTTCTTTCTGTTATTACTGTAAGGTTATGGTAACTCTTTGTTTAAGATTTATCAGAAAATTGATTAATGACATTTGTTATTGGAGGTAAAAGTGTTTGGGCTTAGAGTTAATTAGTTAATGCTATTTGGGAGTTTTAAAGCTCCACCCTCTGACAGTTACTGGGACAATTGATTGATAAGCTGTTAAAACTCAACTGCTTATGTTATGTTATAGTTATGTTCTTGCATTTTTCCTTCTGTAACTGATCTCTATGATCAGAGCAATGGTCAGTAGAATTGTTAATGCAATTCAATTATGTCATGCCTTGCTATTTTCAGTCTGGTCATATGTAATCATTGTATCCTAAATGCTTGGGCAACTATTTCGCCTAGTCATCTGTCTGTTACTGGATATTTGTGTTTTATTTCTAGGTTTCTACATGATAAGTGGACAATTAACAGGGGTCTGTAAGACTGCAGCCGTTTGCTTGGCCTGTAAAGCAAACTCATTTCTTCACATAGGAAACTGCTGGCCAATTATTTTGGCCTCCTCGTATTTTGCAACAGTCTGGTGAACTGAGTCTATCTGAGACTGATCTAATCTTTATGTGTTAGATTTGTGTTTTTGTTCTAGATTTTGATCAAATTACAGATATTGACTTGCTTCTGGAACCGGGATCAGCTTTGATCAGCTTTGATTCTCAGCATGACGCACCCACTCTGCAAGGAATGAGAGCCTCCTATCATTTCACAGCCTGAAGCAGCAGTTTTAAAATGAGACCATGGACTTGACCCTGCATCGAGTGTACTTTGGACTGATATGAGGGACTTTGGGAATGATTGATGACTGACTGTTAAACCTTGCCTTGCCTGGATCATCTATTACTGTGTGTTTAAGATTTGGGATGGGATTTGTTAAAATTGTGTAATTATTGCTGATATGTTTTTAGGCCTTTTTAGGAAATGCTACTGTATTAGTCTGTTATGTATAGGGATTTTGATTTGCTCTTGGGATTTATATGGGGAATGGTCATTTGATAATTCCTTTCTGTGAGAAAAAAAAAAGGGGGGGAGGTAGAGATAGAACATTGGGAAAACTGGTATATTTTTTTCAAAATACCAAAAAGAATGGGAACCCCTAGCTCCTATTTTGCCTTAGGCATCTCTGCCCCACCCCCTATCTCACTAGTTCAGATTGAATTTGGATGCTTTAGTTTTAGAATCCCTTATTTTGTTAAAAGTGCCCTGGCAGACTCAGTTTTTGGGATTATTTTTTTAGAAAAGTTTTAGAAATCAGACACCTGTTGTGACACTGGCAGTCTCTCCGATCTGTTTTTCCATTCCTGTAACCCCAGTTCATTAAGTATTTCAGCATTTCAAAGGACCTTGAAGTTTGGCTTGAGGCACCTAAAAAGTTTGGAGTTTGCCTGCCTTGATGGTCTAATTGCATAATCTGCTCAGAAATCTGTATTCTAATAGCAGTCCTGTTTCTCTGGGTGGAGACGGGTGGAGCTACTACAAGCCTCATCCTTCCCCCGTGGAGAGGGCTGCCTCTCTGAATGGGCCTTGGACCCTGCTGCTTTGTAAGCAGAGACTGAGTTAAGTGCACAAATGACCACAGACCTAATTGTCCATCTCAAACTGGATTCTCTGGATGAGATGGTGCTCCAGAACTGGAGAGGGCCTGACATGCTTGCAACAAGGGAGCAGCTGTAGCTGTTAACTCTGGGGTTATCAGGGAGAGACTTGCTCTTGCCATATGAGTCCTTACATTTTTTTCTAGTTTTATTTTTGGCTCATTTGCTTTACATAAGGTGGGACAAAGACCCCCTGGGTATCTAGAGGAAGGTGCTAAGATTCAAAGGTTTGAGTATTTAGGAGAAAGAGTGTGGAATGTTATGCCACAGTTTTCTTTAACTGTCCTGACTCAGTTTCCCTGTCTCAGTTTCCTTAACTGTTCTGTCTCTGACCCAGTAAAACTAAGGATTATTTGCTCTCGGGTTATGAATTAGCAAGATAAAAGAGTAGATCTCCTGACTCTTTTATGGATTTACAATATTCCTTTAGAATATTCCAAGATAACCCATGATATCTTTACTTCTTTGTCTCTGGAATTTTTAGGTTTTATGACTTCCCCTCCCTGATAAAAAAAAAAAACTTTCCCTCCCTTTCTCTTCTTTGTCTCCAAAAAGGTATTTAAGAAGTTGGGGTTCCTTCATTCAGGGCTGGAGAATGGCGTCTGGCAGCTGTATGCTGGACGCTGGATTCTTTGGATCCTCAGCCCTGGGACCAATATGGTTTCCTTGGTCCCAGTATACTTATCTCTGTCTGACTGGATAATCTGAGATGAGAGTCCTGTCCAGTCAATCTTACTCTCCCATTAATAAAATATTAAAACTCTCTAATCTCTCTCCTGCCTCAGTTTCTCCGGCATTACAAAATAGAGGATTAGTTCAGCTCAGGAGATAAAACAGCTGAGAAAAGTTTGAAATCAGTCAGGTAAGTTATGCAGCGCAGCCCAGAAGAGCAAGAAGTAGTTGGGGGGGTGGGGAGGGGATCTGTAAAAAGGATTTTCCTCTGCCAAGAAACTTTTGAGCCATCTGGATAGTTGGAATATTCTAGGTTGTTCCAGTCTGTAAGGATTCTCCCATTTTCCTTTGATAAGATTGGGTGAGTCCTCCATTAAAAGAAGATAAGATACTGTGAACCTCAGGAAAGGAAAGGGGCTGGCTCTAAACCTATCTGGTGTGCCAGAAAAATAGCTCTTTAGGAAGAATTGGGATGAAAAACCAAAATGTATAGAGAAATACTGTTTTTGTTTAGGCAGCTGCCCGGCTCACTCAGAGAAACTGTCCATCTCTGGAAAATTGGGTATAAATTCAAAGTAGCCTTCAAAACCCACTTGACTCCCAAGATTCCACAAGGCTCCAGAACTTCTCTCCTCCTTGCTTCTACTCCAACGTGGGACTAAGAACAAGAGCTTGACTGATTTAGAAAAGCAGTTTGTATTTGTGAGTGTGTATATAAGCCTGTGTTTTGTCTTCTGTGCTTTAGTCAGCCAAATTACAAAGGAAAAGATCTAGTTATTTAAAATTTTTAAAGTACTTGTTTTATATAAAATTGGACTTCTGTGAATAGCTTTTAGCTAGGAAGAAGGAAGACTAGCTCTGAAATAGAGAAAATTTTTAACTGCTACACCAAAAAGAAAAAAAAAATCTGGCATTTCTATGGACCTAGAACTGGCTAATTTGGGTCTACAAAAATAGTTAAAGTTACAGAACAATTAAAACATTTTAGTAGATACTGGGTACTGGGTAGTGGTGGTGGGGCTCTGTTTAAATTGCTGGGCTCTGTTTTTTAGCAAATTTGAATTGGTCTGTTTTAGTGGGTTTTTTTTTTTTTTTTTTTTTTTGTTTGTTTGTTTTTAGGCAATTGGGGTTAAGTGACTTGCCCAGAGTCACACAGCTAGGAAGTGTTAAGTGTCTAAGATCAAATTTGAATTCAGGTCCTAATGACTCCAGGACTGGTAGTCTATCCACTGAGACACCTAGTTGCCCCCTGTCTATTGTATTTTTAAGTAGGACTAATTTACATGATTAAAAGCCTTTTGAGGGCCAGAATTTTAGGCTTATAGAAAAAAAAAATGCCAAAGCATTTGCTGGGATTTTCCAAGCTTCTTCAGATTTGTGGGATCTACCCTGGCTAGACTGGTGTCTCTGGCTGGCCTGAATTCTTCTAGGGTTTGTGCTGGTGTCCCAACATCTTTGACATGGGTCCCCACTCTACCCCTGACATTTCTGGCATAGAGGGTGGGGTATTCACTAGGTCACAGATCTGACCCATAGGGTCAAATTTCTCACAAACTTCTTCCCCCAGATTCCTAAAGTCCTCTAGTTTCTTAAACCCTGTGCATGGACTTGAAAGGGCAGTTTTCTGCCACCTTAAATTTGGGGGCTGTGTGTGTTTAATTTGGAATTCTAATTCTGAAATTGTATGACATAATTGCTATTAACTAATGCATGCTAAAATTGTGAACTTGTTTATTCTGGTATAAGATTTTGGAAATATGTGTGCATTGATATTGAAGTATTATTACTATAAATTTAAACCTGTATTTGATTTGTTTTGAAATTTAAAAAAAAAAAAATTGATTCTTTGGCAACTTACCTAAAGAGGTCACATGTTTGTATTTCTTAATTTGCTGAAATATATTTAAGCTACTATATTGCTTGCTGAATTGTATATTAGGCAATTTGTAAAAATTATATGAGCTGTGCTTTAATGTTTTGTCAGCCCAGCTGGATATATGGTATAAATTTTGTGAAATTTAGTACAAAGCTATTTAGAATGTTAATCCTTAAGGTTTGTCTTGCTTTCTTCCTTTAACAAAGAAGAAAAAGCAAGAAAATTTGGCATAAAGGGATATGTGTAATTGCAGAACAAATTATATCTGAAAGGTGTGTAATATGTCTAAAGATAAAGAAGGTATTGAGGAGGAGTTCCTCCAGAAGAAGAGAAGCTGATTCCAAAATATTTAGTTAAGTTTTATGAAATGACATCAGTGGAGAAGAAGATAGAGCGGATAGTTGAAAGCTTTCCCCTGAGCTCTGCTGCTTTGAGGAGAATTAGTGGAATAATATTAAAGAAAATTGTATCTAAGTATGGATTGGTAGAAACTATTGATTCTGGTAATGCAGCATACTTTACTTCTAACATCTTTTAAGAAATAATGGGAGGGATTGCAAATTGAGTGGCAATTCCACACACCTGGGCACCTGCCCTCATTAGTGAAAGTAGAAAGAATGAATCAGATTCTAAAAAAAAAAAAAAAAAAAAAAAATGACTAAATTGATGCTAGAGACTAAATTACCTTACAACAAGTAGAAAAGAGAAAGATCAAAGGTAAGCCATAAGGAGTTGATTCACAAAAGATGTAAGGAGATAATATGGGTAACCTAAAATGGTCTGGGCAAGATTAATTTGGGTAATATAGAGATCTGTGTCCCCTATCACATATTGTTCTATTAAAGAATTAAAACTGTACCCAGAAGTGATCTGGGAACATAGGAGATGTTGTTTGATTTACTTTTATTTGAGGATAAAATTAAGACTTGTAGCAGGGTTTGGAAATCCCTCTTCTTCCCCAAACACACACAGACTCCCTTTGCCTATCCTTTTTTCCATCTGGGCATTTAAAAAACAAAAACAAAAACACACCAAAAAACATGTTTGTTAGTTTGACACAAGGTTTTGATCCTTAAAAGCTGACTTCAGAAAATCTATTGGATTTTTAGTAGGGTTTAGAAGTCCCTCTTAGGCAGTTCTAATAATCTTGTGATGAAGAGAGTCATCTATATACCCAGAGAGATGACTGTGAGAATTGAATGTGGATAACAATATGGCATTTTTACTCTTTTTGTTGTTGTTTGCTTCCATTTTGTTTTCTTTCTCATTTTGTTTTTCCTTTTTGATATGATTTTTCTTGTGTAGCATGATAATTGTATAAATATCTATACATATATTTGATTTAACATATTTTCTTTTAAACATATTTAACATATATTGGATTACTTGCTATATAGGAAGTGGAGGGAGAGGAAGAGAAATTTGGAACATAAGATTTTGCAAAGGTCAGTGTTAAAAAGTTATCTATGCAGATATTTTGAAAATTAAAAAAAAAAAAAAGTTTCTCATTCCTCAAACACAGAAATACTCCCTGTACCTGTCTTTTTTCCTCCCAGGATTTAAAAAAAAAAAAAAAAAAAGATAAGCAAGTTTGTCTGTTTAGCATAAAGTTTTGCCTCTTAAAAGTAGACTTTGCAAAATTTATTAGACTTGTAGCAGGCTTTAGAAGTCCTTCTTCTTCCTCAAACACAAACAGACCCCTTTTCCCATCTTGGACCTTAAAAAAAAAAAAAAAGCAGTGGATGTGTTAAGGGCACAAGATTGTGGCTCTTAAAAGTAGGCTTTGGAAAATTTATTGGACTTTAAACAGGGTTTAGAAGTCCCTGGTCTTTTTCAGACATATACAGACTACATTTACATACCCTATTCCCTGCTTGGACTTTAAAAACAGAAGGTCGGGTTTGTCCTGCCCTTGTACCCTCTTTTGAAAAAATGGTAGATAAGTTTTTACGAAATTATTTACTGGTATCTTCATCCCTTTTTAGCCTTTAGGAAATAAAGATTGCCGATAGCCTCAACACCTTTGGAGTTTTCAGTTTATAGAAAAGTAGGTGATTACTAAATCCTAGAAGAAGCAGAGTGGAAGTACCTTACCAGACATTACAGATGAATTAGACTGCAGTCTGGAAGCTGGCTTAAAGGAATTTTGTAGGAACCGCTAAAACTGACTTTCAATTAGGAATGTGTTGGTTGGAGGTGAGAATGTTTGTGCTTAGAGGAATTTTAACAATATTGATGTTGTACCTGTTATTATATATATACATACATATATGTATGTATGTATGTATGTATGTATATAAATAATAGGGATTCTTTGGAGAAAGTTGAATTAACACTTTTTTAGGATAAAGAAATTATTGTTAATTCTGATAGGGTTCTTTAATGTGAAATTAGTATAATATATTCTATATTCTATGTGAGTTTTAATTGGTTGTATTGAGTCATTTTAAAACTGTTCTCATTGTTTAGAGAGATTTTCAGAACAGTGGTATATGGCTGTTCCTTTGAACATGGTTAATAACATGTTTGGATATAGATTGGTTATTGAGCATCTTAAAGTAAAATGATATGTGTAATGTTGAATTTAAAATCTATCTAGTTAGATTTAAAGATAAGCTGTGAACTTTCTAGCATGTATCTCTTACTGTTATCAATCTATGAAATCATAATCAATACTTATTTAAGATATGTGATTCTTGAAAGCTAATTTCACCTAAAGTTTTGATTAATGAGACTTGTTATTTGAGATAAAGTCTCTTGGGAGTGTAACTGACATTATTTGGAGTTGTGAGTTCAGATACAATTGTCTGATGGATCATCAAGCCAATAATTCACCATCCGAAAGGATTATGCTACAAGCTACTCAAAGGAATGTGATCCAGAATGGTTAGCATCTGGGCAAGAGTTGGGAGGACATACTTGGCCTCTGCTTAAGGTAGGATCCTTCTGACTCAGTTTCCCAGTGGTGTTCCTTTGAATAAGAACCTGATTATTTCCAAATCTGGCTGTAAGATGCTTATTTCCTACAATTACCTCAGGATGCTTTATTCTGTCATGTATGTGCTCTTAGGCTGAGGTCTGAAGGACCAGTTTTTTATTGTAATAATGTCCCTGCTTTTTCCTCTTATAGAAAATTCCTATAATCAGGGCAAGTATTCAGTAGATGTAAGATCTTGTAGTTTTCTATCTGAAAATATATATTCATTAAGAAATTAAGTGAGTATTTGGCCTAATCATTTATCTGTTGCTGGTTGCATATATCTGTTTCGTTTAGTATTTTGCCATTGCTGATAGATAATTTTATTTGTAAAAGTTTACCTATTCTAATTACAGGTGGACACAAATGGTTGGAGTGATAAGTGAGGGTGCAAAACCATAATTTATATGTTGAATAGGCTCATTAGACTATAGGTCATGGTCGAAATAATTATTAACCATATAAAGGTCCCTGGATTTATTATTGAATTGAGAGAGCATATGGTTAGCGAGGAAAGGCTTTTTATAAGTTCCTTATGAGAACCCAAAATTTCCCAGTAGAAAAGAAGTACTCCATGAAGTTGGGACATGCCTTAGCTGACAGGCTAAATCCTGAAAGGGACTTAATATCCTAAAAGAGTTTAGGGAGAAGTGGGATCAGGAAGCATGGTGCAGTTAAGAGAAATACCACGTGGTATGGAGGAAGGGAAAAGACACTAGGCAGGATGCTGTGGTGGGTTAATCCAGAAGAATGGTGGCCATGGGATGGCCCACAAGCAGGTTTTACAAGGAAAATTTAGCCTCAGGGACATGACTGGGATTTCCACAGAAGAAAGACTGAACAACTGGAAGGGAAGTCCAGTTAGACAAGGATGGACCCTGGTAGAAGAAAAGGACAAACAGGTCCAAAGGAATTAGAGACTGAGAACAAAATGTTGAGGAAATATATCAAGAATGGTGTGAGAATGGTATTATCCTTTGAAGATAATAAATAAAAAGAGGAGGGATTATGTGGAATTAATTAAAGATATTCTCATGGGTTAAAGCCTTATATAGCTTAATTGTGACTTGAGACTTTATGATAACAAGTAGAGCTATAGCTAAAAATGTTGCAGGTGTTTGTCCCCTCCCATTTCCCACCACTTCTTAATTAGCATTTAAATACCTCTTTATTCAATTTATTCATTTGTTTCTGGGTTAGATTAGAATGTAAATACAGATTCCCCCAAATAATGGGAGGAAAGAATAGCCAAGAGGGTGGGGGCTTCTGCATTCAGGCTATTTAATATTGTGTTTTACAGTTTTTATTTTGTACTCCTTTTACTGACAAACACCTTGTCAGATGGGAGATGCCCTTTTTTATGAGATCTTAATAAAGTTCTTTTTTGCTTTTCCTTACTCTAAGAGTCTCTGATTGGTTTTGTGGTCTCTACTGTCCCACATAAAGCCTAGCCTAATTCAGGTAGTCTGAAATTCTACCTTCAATAAAATTCTTTAGTTTTTAAAGCATCTGTGACTGATGGAATGACTACTCTTTCTATTAACGATGATAATTAACATTTACAAAGCATTTTTAAAATTTTATTTTATTTTCTATTAATGCTTTATAAAAAAATCAATAGTATTTTATTTTTCCAATTGTATGTAAAGATAATTTTCAATAATTACTTTTGTAAGATTCTGAGATTGAAAAAAAAATTTTCCTCCATCCACAAGACAGAAAGCTAATATAGGTTATTTATGTTCAGTCATTTAAAAAAAAGCATTTTCCTATTAATTATGTTGTGGGAGAAAAATCAGAATAAAAGGGAGAAAATCATGAGAAAGAAAAAGCAAACAAAAAAGGTGAAAATAATTATTTACATAGCATTTAAGACATGTTAACTAAAAAACTTTAGATGTCACTTCTTTTGATTTTCTCAACTTTGTAAGTGATATATTTGTTGTATAGATAAGAAAATTGAGCCATAAAGAGTTTAAGTGACTTGCAAACAAGGTCACACACCTAGGTAGGAAATTGTTGAGATAGGATTTGAACACAAGTCTATTGAGACTCCATTTCCATTGCTCTAACAACTATTCTATCTAGCTGAGGTAATGAGAAATTCTTTTATGACTTCATAAGTTGCCATGGACAAATAAACTCATTTGTTGTTCAGTTGTTTTCAGTCTTTTGATTCTTCGTGACCCCATTCACATTTTATTGATAAATATATTGCATTGTTTGCCAATTCCTTATCCAGTTCATTTGACAGATGAAAAAACTGAGGCAAACAAGGGTAAGTGACATCCAGGATCATGCAGCTGATAAGTATCTAAAGTCAGATTTGAACTCAGGAAGATGACTCTTCCTGATTCCAAGCTAACTACTGTGGCATGTAGCTGACCTCATAAACTCAATACTTGGGGCTAACTTGCTCTTCACTAACAAAGTCTTATTCTTACATATCAGATGCATGGTCTATTTCTAACTCTTTATATAATATAATTTATTTTTAGATGGCTGGATCTGTTAGAACTTGGAGAGCTCTGGTATAAATATAGAAAACCCAATGACACTTTTATTCCAGGCTGATGCCCTGGAAAAGGGCATTTGTGGAGGTCACCATAAAATATCTATAATGAAATATATGAAACTAAAATCTTGAGTTTTTTCCTTGACAATGGGTAGACCCAAGAAAAGTGTGAAATTCCCCAAAGAAGAAATTTATAGTGTCAAGTTTGTTTTCTGTATTCAAAGGAGAAACATTCAGTGACCTTCCACTTAAAAAATATGTTGTCTAAATTTCTTACACTTTTTAAAAAAAGGTTTTTCTGAACATTGTCTGTTAGCTCCAGGCTTCCAGTTTCCCATTTCTTCCCTGGAAAGGAATAATTCACTCTTAGGAGAGGTTTACTACATCCTTTATACAGACTGGGATCACTTAACTTTCTTAAGGGTCTGTCTTTCTAACCACTCTGTGAAACACTAGAGAAAGAAAGAAATATTAAAATAGTTTATGCCTTGATGGCATAAGAATCTTACATTCTAATGGTGGAAAGCCTTACAGTTGTAGATATTTAGATGATACATACAGAGCAGTTGATGAAAGACAACTTTTAAAAAGTTAGTAAAAGTTGAGAGGTTAAAGCAAGGCTCTTTGCAGAATATGTTATTTGGACTGAGCCTTGAAAGAAGATGGGGATTCTAACATATAGGTACAGAATTCAAAGAGGGAAAGGAATCCAATGCAAAAAATGTAAAGACCAACAATTGAATGCTATGTGTGAGAAACATAAATCAATGAAGTTGGATCACAGACTATATGCAATATATAAGACAACTAGAAAAGTAAAAAGAGGCCAAGTGGTAAAAATCTTAAAATTTTATACAAAGGAGTTTCAATTTAAGACTTCTAACAAATGGGGAAACAATAGAAAAGGAATAAAAGATGGTCAGATCTCCATTTGGTATCTCTATTGAGGATGAATACTAATGAGGAGAGTTTAGAATCAAAAAACAATAATAGTTCAATCAAGAAGTAATAAATTCCTGAAATATGGTGGTGGATTAATGTATGGAAAGAACTACAACCAAAGATGTTGGAAAAGTAATGACAAAAATTGTCAATGGATTTGACAAATAGGGTAATTAGGAATGAGCAACTGTAGATATCATGCAGTTGACAATCCTAGGTGATTAGAAGAATGGTTGTTCTCCAAAGTGAATGAGAAATGCAACCAAAGGGTTTGGTCTGGTGTGAAAAGATCACTTCACTTTGGGACATGAAAAGTTTGAAATAACTATCATACATTCACCTTGAAATGTCTAATACACAGATTATTATGCAGAACTGACATTCAGAAGAGAGAATAAGGAAGTATATATAAATCTGATAATCATTTGCATACAGATTATAATTGAACTCATAGGAACTCATATGATTACCAAGCATAATATTATTTAGACATAACCAATATCTCCAGGGAAGAAGCTTCAAGGATCTGCAGAATCAGTGGGAATGACAGCTGAAGATCCAGCAAAGAATACAGAGAAATTGAAGAGAACCCAAAAAATCACAGCCAAGTAGCAATCTATAGTCTCAAATGTTACAAAAGTCAGAAAGAATGAGGACTGAGAAAAGACCATTTAATTTAGCAATCAATATATTACTGGTGTATTATAGTCTAGGTTGCCAAAGAATCAAGAACATTCATTATAACATTCAGGATAGAATACTTTATTGCAGTTTAATTAGTTGGTATAATTTTAAATTCTAGATTCTCTAGAATTTGGAATGGAAAAATACCTCATTCTTAAGACATAAGAAAATATTCTAAATTTCCTATTCTATTCTAAAAGTTTTAGGCTTTTCTTTTGCTCAAAATCCATTAAAGGGTGTGCATTGTCTCCTGGAGGAAGTCTCAAATGCTCAATTTGATATTCAAGTCCTTCTATGATCTCACTTCAATCTACCTTCCCAATTACTTATCCCAAAGGGAAGAAGAAATGAGGAGAAAGTCTGTTCAGTATAAGAAAATGCATGTTAACATTTTTCTGTCCCAAAACAGTTGTGAGTTTCCCAAGACCTGGAGATTTTCTCATCAAACATAACTTAGATGAAAGGTATCAACCACATTTGCCCCACAATACTCCTGAAAGAAGTTTGTCAAAATTAAAACATAATTGGGAAATATTTAACACAATAAATAAAATATACTCTAAAACACAGATAACATTACATTTTAAAACTAAGCAAATATGCAGCCCAGAGGGATCCCGAGAGTAAGGAATACTGGCCTCCATTTCTTTTTGAGTTTGATCCCACTGGCTTATAAAAGAGTCATAAACAAGATTGATGGTTAGAAAAGGGTGATGGATTAGATTATCTTTGTAATGATTTCAATCTCAAATAGGTCAATGTTCATATGTTCTTTGACTTTATGTCCTTCCACTCTCCAATATGATCAGAGTTCATGATTCAACCAAGCTGATCATGCTTTCTTCCTGAACTCAAGTTGCTTATTGTAAGAAATGCTAACGTTTCCACAGATAGTAAAACAGGACAAGGAGGAGGGAGGTGAAAACGCCTTGTTAAAATATTTCCAATCAATCACTTTGCGAGTCAAGAAATTTGCTACACTTCAGAGTTTGAATAAAGGATATAAAGTATTAAAAAAAAAAATCAGTCAATACATCTTGAGGGCAGGGTTAGTCAGCATCTTTGAACACGGGATCTGTGACCAGGAGGGGCAACATGTCTAGGAGCAATATTTAAACCATGGAGCAAGGTGGACTCAAACCAAACCAAGCTGCAGAGGGGAGGGTAAGAATAGAATTAAAGTATAAAGCTTGCTCTCACTTCTGTGTTAGCTCCCAATAGGGAGCATACCCCCTTCTCCCAAGAAACCAATTAAAGAATTCTTTCACTCTAAAAAGCCTTGGTTATTATTTCACTTCTGAATGAGTTTGCAACTGGGGAAGCAGTGGGCAATGGCAGCTCATACTGGGCTCATTCTCCCACCCTGCTGGGTTCTACGGGGTCCTTTTGGATGACACTTATTCTTATTTCTTTTATTATGCCTACTTCATTTATTTAGTTGGAATACCTTTTTTTTTTTTTTTTTCTGTTTCCCTTAATATTCTCTTATCCTTTAAAATCCCAAGTCTTATAGAGGTAGGTTTCCACAATGCAACTATGTGGGTAGCAATAGGAGGTTATCTCACTTTAGGTAAAAATATATGCATTTCATATGGTATAGAAATTATAAAAGAAGTCATCTAACCCAAATCTCTCATTTTACACAGAAGGAAATGGGAGATCTAGTAAGAGGAAGTGACTGTCCCCATAGACAAATGGAGAATAAGTAGACTATCTCACAATTAAAAGTTCTCATCACTGTCCTATTCTCTTCCTAAAATTCAGTAGGCTTTAAGAATGTCAGGCCATAGGAAACTCTAATCAGAACCAAATGGAAAAGATGTCATCATCAAACTTAGCAATGGTGCTAATCAAGATCCAATATTCAAAAGAAATTGTTGTTTTGGATGCAGATTGTGTGGTTCCTTAAAAGACACATAAGCAAGACCTAATCATAATGTAATCACTTTGAATTTGTATTGTAAACACTTATAACTATCAATTTTAAAAGTGCCTGCAAACAACCATTGCATATTCACATCCTTTCCTCTCATTACAAATTTTAATGAACTAGGAAAAAAAAAAAAAAAAAAAAGAAACTTCCTTGGTACTGAGGTGTCTGGTGATGTTGAGAGAAATATTGCTATTTTGGTGGCTATTTTAAAATAGCTAATCATCAGAGAGCAATTGTGCTTCATTTACCAGAAAAGATCTTGTTGTAAGCTGATCAGTATTAGGGTGAAAAAATGACCCAAGAATATTTAATTTTATGTGAAAGAAAAAAAGACAATCACGGTGTAGTAAAATTAGGATAGGTCTTGGAAATAGGAGGCCTGCCTTCAAATCTAGACTTTCTGTTTATTACCAGTGTTGTATTTGATTTCCTTTAATCTAAATTTTCTTTTTTATAAAATGAGAAGGTTTGTGTATGTGGGTCTTTGTCACTGTAAAGTCTATGGTATAGAATTACTTCCAGTTTAAACATTTCATGAATTTTTTTTTTTGTCTCCAGAAGTTTAAAACAACTATCCCACTAACAATACACCATAAGTTCATGTAATTGAAGATTGATTGGATAAAATAAAAATCTGTTTTAAATTAGTACTTGTAAGCATGTTATTTGATATAATTATACATAGATCACTGTAAAACTTATTAAACGTTGATAAATATGTACTAAAGTACTAAAGAAACCAGGATGATCATTCAAGGAAGAGAAGTTATCTTTTGTGTAGACTTTGTATAGAAGGTAGTAACCTGATCTGAGCCTTAGAATTTGTGTAAGGTTTCAATAATTAGTCATGTAGAAGATAGAAAATATCCTATGAATAGGAAGTGAATTAGGCAAAAGTACAGAAACTGGGAAAGGTGGTTCAAAATGCAAGAACTGTGAATTATCCAATTTGGTTGAAGTATAAAAATCAGTAGAATAAAATTCAAATAAATAAGTGAATAATTGAATGAATAAATGAAATACTAATCATAAAGGCCCAAGGGAGGAAGATGATCTTATCTAAAACTAAAAATCTTGGCAACCTTCTTTGTCCAAAGGAGATTCAGAGGATTTGGGGCTTCTTATATTTTTATCAGCCATATAGCATCATTTGCCCTTCATCCCTGCCTTCTCCTTTCCTTCTCCCCACCCCGCAATGCACATACATAGAAGATTG
This sequence comes from Antechinus flavipes, assembly GCF_016432865.1. Taxonomy (NCBI): domain Eukaryota; kingdom Metazoa; phylum Chordata; class Mammalia; order Dasyuromorphia; family Dasyuridae; genus Antechinus; species Antechinus flavipes. Next base: position 634,143,201 of record NC_067398.1, read on the forward strand.
CAGAATTGGGAGAGGTACCAGACATTCTGATGATGTCTAAGATAGAAGGTCTTCCTCCTTATCTGAATCATCATGATTAGGAGGAAAGAATTATGCAGTCAGGAGCCAACCCTAAAAGATACCTATTTCAAGAGGCAATCAGTTTTCATGTAATTGTATTTTATTAAATTGTTATTGGATGGTCACATATTTATTTACTATAGCAAGATTTGTTGGGTTGTTCTTTGGGGAGGTCATTGTGTTTTTGTCTTTTTTTCCCCTTTCAGGGTATATGTTATACTAAATGATCTCTTTGATACTTTTAAATCTGAATTGATTAAATGTTAACTAAGTAATTCCTCCAGATTATATGAATATGCATTTTGCCTTGCAAAAGTTAAGGATTTACATTATCTAAATTGTCTTTTGTATTTCTGGAACCAGAGACCATATGAAAATTGTGAGGAGAAATCAAGATAGAGACAGTCCTTAGATTCACAGACATGTGTGCCCACATTACCAGGGTCTACTTGAATGAACAATTCTAGATCAAGTAAGTAGAGTTAAGAAAACCATATGTTCAAGGATTACAATCATATGAATAGGAAGCATAATAACCACAGTCTAGTCAAAAGTAAATATTGCAAAATAAAGAAGAACAAGCATGTTCCCAAAGAAAGATTTCTGCTTTGCAGAAGTGAGAGGTTGACAGGTATGCAAAATTTTCTACATTTTCTTTTCTTATGTATTTATTGGTTTCACTAATGTTTTCCCCTCTTTTTTATATATTTGAGATAGTTTTCTGGAAGGTATGAAAGGGCTACAGTTTGAAATTCAGATTCTATAAAAATAAAAGTACTGAATAAAATACATTTTAAAATAAATTCTAAATTACTCAAAATTAGGAACTTTTTTTCCTTTTGTTATGGTAAATTTTCTTCATTATTATTTCACAATTACTATAAAATATGAATGGGAAAGTGATTGAATCAGAAAGTTCTCTGATTAGTAAGATAAATGGTGTCCAGAATCTTTTCCCATGATTGTAAAATTGCAAAGGTGCTTCAAACATACTTTAACTATTAAACAAAAATGTAGATTGTTTTCTTCCATAAAATAGAGGTAATTTTGAAATTCTAATTCTCTCATTGGAGCTCAAGATGAAATTAGAAATATTCAAAACTGGACAGCAGTATTTATGTCTCAGCTAATCACCAATCTAATTGGGTTCAAAGAGTTTCATCACCTGAAGTTTAATAATCAGGTGATTATTTTGTTAAGCAGGCGAATTCATAGGGACTTACAACTTAACTATGGAAGAATTTGAGATCTGAAATAGCTATTTATAATATTTACGTGTGTGTGTATGTGTGTGTGTGTGTGTGTACACACACACACACACACATACACACACACACACTCCAATCAAATAATAGGTCTCTTGAAAAATGGAGTTTAAAATGTTCTATAAATAAATGCCTGGACCATGATCTGTATATAAAGCAGTTGGAGTAATCACTAGATGCTTTGTTTTGTTGAAGAACATACAAAGGATGAATGAAGGTAACTAATTTTTAATTGATTTCTACATCTTATCAGCATATTTTATCAGCACATATGTTGAGAAATGACATTTTCTGTACACAAAGAAAATTTTGCTTTTTGTGAATATGAAATAAAACAGATGGTTCAACATGAAGTCTTAATTATAATAATTATCGCAACATAAATAATTTAGAACACACATAAAGTGTCTCAAGGACTGAGAACTTTTTTCACAACAATTACATATAATCAAAATGGTATAGTTGACAGGGGACAGCTAGTTGACATAATGAATAGAGTACTGGATTTGGAATTAGAAAAACTTATCTTTTTGAATTTATGAGTATATATAAATTAAAAAAAAGAAAAAGATAAATTAAGAAAAACAATTTTAAATAAAATTGAAATACCAAATTAGAAATTTGGAAGAGTTTTAACAATATCAAAAGTACGTAAAATGAAATATCAAACTCATAAATTAAACTAAAGACTTAAAAACTTATAAATTATTTTATTTTTGCAAGGCAATAGCGATTAGGAAAATTGCTCAGAGTCATATAACTACTAAGTGTTAATTGTCTGAAGTCAAATTTGAGTTCAGATCCTCCTGACTCCAGGTTTGGTGATCTATCCACTATGCCATCTAGCCGCCTCTATAAACTAATGAATTAACAAAATGTTTGATATTCATAAAGAGCAAAAGTGAATTCTCAATATAAAAATGAAAAGGAATAAACCAAAAAAATTTCAACAAAACTGATAGATAAGATTATTAAATGTATACAAAATGTATGAAAAAATAAAGAACTCATATTAACAGAAAAAATAAATACATAGTTTGTGACCCATTTTTAAAAATAAACATATTATAAATAAATGTCCAATGGGAGAAAGCAGTAAAAATTAATTTATAAGATTTTCAAAGAACAATTAATTTCAACATTATAGAAAGTATTTGCAAAATTAGGAATAAACGATCATCTACAAAAATTCTTTGTTGCTTTGTGGTCTTTATGTCTGAGTGATGGAGAAAAAAAGCAAAAGCAAACAAACAAAAATTAATAGATAAATATTCATCATATACATTGATACAAAATTACATAGTTTTTGGAAAAATAGTTATAGAATATTTTTAAAAGATTAGTCACTTTTCTCAGGGTTGATTGCATCATGAATTCAGGATTGGTTCAAAATAAGGTAAGTTGTTTATAACTTATGATAATGATAAATACAAATGATAAATACAAAAATAATGAAATCTAATGATTATGTCAATTATAAAATACTTTTGTCAAAATTTAACAGTAATTTCTTTTAGAAAAATGAAAAAAATAACCTATCTTTAATATGGTAAAGTGTACCAATCTAAATGAAAGAATGTCTTAGATTGTTCAGAGTAAAGGAAAAATATTCAGTACCACTACTATTACTTGAGGTAATTGTAGAAATGAAAGATGTAGGAAAGAATAAAGGTGGGGAAATAAGGAGACAATATTTGGAAAAGGGAGGAAAACATTGCTGTTTGCAGATGATATAATAAATTATTTAGGCTATCCTAAAGAGTCAACTAAAACTTAACGTAAAAACAACTTAAACAGAGCTGCATTAAACAGAATAAATCGTACCTTTTTTTTTTTTTTTTTTTTTTTTTTGGTATATCACCAACAAAACCTAGTAGGAAAATATAGAGAAACTCTATTAAAAATACACAATTATAAAATTTTGATGGATGTATTTAAAAAGGTCTACATGTCTACATAAAAGACGACTGGTATACAAAATACTTTATAGAAAATAATTGTAATGCCATTAATTGTCTATGATTAGGCATGTCAATATAATTTTAATTGTTCATGCCAATAAAATAAAATTACAAATCTACCTAATTTAATTATATAGAGCTAGTGTACATAGTTAATGGAGACCTAGACATGGAGTCTGAATTTAAGCCTAGTCTCTGACAGCCATTGTCTTTATGATCCCCAGAAAGTCATTTAACTTCCCTCTTTCCCCCCAAGCATGTCTTTAAAACTACAACATGGAGAAAATATGAAAATATGTCAACAACCTATATTGGTAGAGGAAATTTCTTCAGCTGAGAGCTATCTAATTCAATGAAACCACAGATTTAGTTGCTATCCCTGTTCTGCTTTTTCCAATGAAACTGCTAAAGTGTTACTACATGAGATAGGAAAAAAAAAATTGGGAAAAATAAGAAGTCAAAAATTTTGAGGAAATAACATTCCATAAAAGAAAAAAAATTGCAGAATAAGTTTCAATAATTTTATAATATATAACAAAGTAATAATCACAAAATTGATAGCATATTATTTGATAAACATAAACATAAAGATTCCAAGTAATGGGAAAAGCAACCTCACTGAGACAAAAACTACTAGGAAAATACATACACACACACACACACACGTACACACATACACACAGAAAACATTACAAAATTTAGCTTTATGCAATCATTTCATTCAATATTCAAAAATAAGCTTGGTAGTTGCATGACAAGTTAAAAGATAGGAAATATAAATTAATAATAATTACTATTAATAAATTAATAAAAATAGAAAGAAATAAAATACTTTTCTATTATGGATAGGGAAATGATATGGAAATAAATAGAAATAGAAATAAATTCATTGAAGTATTAAAAATTCACAGGAGAAAACAGAAGGAAGTACAGAAGGAAATACAGACAAGTAGCCTGACTTCATATTTTCAAATATTTTTCATATTTTCAAATGTGATCTCAGACACTTGACACTTCCTAGCTGTGTGACCCTGGGCAAGTCACTTAACCCCAATTGCCTCAGGGAAAAAACAAACAAACAAACAAACAATAAAACCAAGTGAACTAAAGGTCTGTATATAGATTTCAGGATGTAGATTAACTTGAATGGGGACAAACAAAAGCAAAAATAATCTTACATTTTTATTCACATTAATCCTCAAATAAAATTAAGTATTTCTTGAGCAGGACCAGGAGATCATTATACACTTCAACAACGATACTGTATTATGATCAATTCTGATGGACGTAGCCATCTTCAGCAATGAGATGAACCAAATCAGGTCCAATAGAGCAGTAATGAATTGAACCAGCTACACCCAGCGAAAGAACTCTGGGAGATGACTATGAACCATTACATAGAATTCCCAATTCCTATATTTTTATCTGCCTGCATTTTTTATTTCCTTCATAGATTAATTGTACACTATTTCAAAGTCTGATTCTTTTTGTACAGCAAAATAACTGTTAGGACATGTATACTTATACTGTATTCAATTTATACTTTAACATATTTAACATGTATTGGTCAACCTGCCATCTGGGGGAGGGGATGGGGGGAAAGAGGGTTGAAAAATTGGAACAAAAGGTTTGGCAACTGTCAATGCTATAAAATTAACCATGCATATAACTTGTAAATAAAAAGCTATAATTTTAAAAATTAAGTATTTCTTTAATTTTTAAAAACATTACATGCAAAATTCCTGTTTATTGACTTCAGAAGTTTTTTTCCCTTAAATTGTTTAATTTGTCATTCTACAGCTTCCTATATTGTCTCACAAAAAAGAGCTAGAATGTGTATTGGGTCATCTTAACCCCAGGAACACACATTTTGATAGAACCTCAACAGTTTATTGCATTCCAACAATTGAATGAAACAACTAATTTAAGCATAATTATCCTCATTTCAAGAGGAGAAAATTATGGGTCAAAATGGTAGAGTGACTTGCTAGGATTATACAATTTATATTTGCTAGAATTTACAATGATCTAAGAATCTGAGAAACTTTTGACTTCAAGAAGTTGCAATAAACCCTGGACATTGCAATTGTTCTCTGACTTTTTGTAGTATTTTGGGCTTTTCTGCCTTGATAACGATTGGAAGTTCCCTCTGGCAAAACTGGCCTGTCATTCCTGTTTCCTAAGCTGATCTCCTTGGTAATCACCCCAGCATATAACTTGACTGGGGCCCTGTAATCCTCAGCAAACTCCCATCTGATATTGTTTTCAATTGGCAGTCAGTCAAGGCAACCTTGGAAGATGTCTAAAAAGGGCAAAATCAATGAATTGATCGACATGTACTTCCTAGAGACCCACCATAAAAAAACATTTCTATAATTCTTGCATGTGTGCTTGTACTAAACTTAGCCCAGCCACACTGATTGACTTATGCTCTATGACTCTCTGCATTCATTTAGAGAGATTCTGTGGATGGACTGTCATTGCCTTATTTATCCTAAAGCATTCTTTGAACTTTGTCATTCTATCACTACATGCTATGTGAACATATTGTAACTGATAAGGCCATCAAAACAAAATCAATAAGATTTCCTCAATTTTAACCAGAAAGAATTATTCCCCAAGAATTTCCCATACATGTGTGTATGTGCATGTACATGTATGTGGATTTTTACACTATAAGGTAAAAGGGATTTATATTGAAGACTTCCTCTGGTAGATTAATTAGCATAAACTAGTTAAATATTTGAAAGGTACAATGCTAAGAACTTGTGATTCTTTGACCATAGATAATTCACTTTAACTCTCTGCACCTCATCTTCTTCATGTATAAAAATTAAATAAGATACTTTTACTATTTATATTATGAGGGATAACTAGGAAATTATATTAAACATATTTATTTTATACACTCTACAGTATTTTATAACATGCATTTTGAGTATTTGTTTTATTATTACATATATATAATGCAATCATTGTATACAGAGATATCAATAAGTGCTTTTCTCTTTTTTGCCCCTAACACTTTAACTTTTCTAAATCCTCTACTCTCTAACTTTGCTCCAAAGACATCAAATTAACCGGGTTTTTTTTTCTTTCTTTCATTTAATCTTTGACCGATTTCTATTTTATTAATATGGGTAATCCCCAGGGTAGGGATTAATTTTTGTCTATTTCTTCTTAAAAATATTATTTATTTTAATTTCTTTAATTGTGACCTCCAAGCAGATACATTTCCTTCATCTTTAGGTAATAACCTTTTTAGAGTCATAATAATCTATCATTATAATTTTGGATGTTTCAATAAATAGACAAAATTAATGAATATTAACTGGTTGGTCAAAGCAATAACAGAGAATATGGACAAGTTCCTACCCTGTATTAATTACAATACTATATCTGAAAATGTATTTGCATATTTGGGGCGATGGGAGGTAAATGAAAAACAAAAATAACAACTAATAAAAACTGTTTTGTCTGGTTCTGAGGATTCCTAGAATTAGTGGCTTTCCATTTTTCAATATTATTCTATGATGCACAGAACAAGACATTTAACCACATTTAGAAATTGTTACTTTTAAAAGAGCAGCACATTTGTAAGTTTATTTTTAATACACATTATTTTGTGAGTCATATTGGGAGAAAAAAATCAGAGCAAAAGGGAAAACCAAGGGAGAGATTAAAACAAACAAACAAACAAACAAACAAAAACAGAAAAAAAGAAGGGAACATAGCATATGTTGATTTGCATTGAATCTCCTTAGTTGTCTAGAAGCAGATGACATTTCCTGTCCAAAGTCTATTGGAATTGCTTTGGATCACTGAAGCTTTGAGAAGAACCAACCCCTTTATGGTCATCATTGCACATTCTTGCATTGTGTACAATGTGTTTCTGGTTCTACTTGTTTCACTCAGCATTAGTTCATGGAAATCTTTCCAGGTCTTTCTATAATCAGCTTGTTCATCATTTTTTATACAACTATAATATTACATTCCTATCATGTACCACAACTTTTGTTTAGCCATTCCACAATTGATGGGCATCCATTCATTTTCCAATTCTTTGCTACCACAAAAAGAGCTGCTACAAACATTTTTGCACATGTGGGTCCTATTCAAATGATTATTGCTGGGTCAATGAGTATACACAATTTTATAGCCTTTGGATATAGGTCCAAATTGCTCTCCAGAATAATTGGCTCATTCCACAACTCCATCAAAAATATGTTAATGTTCCAGTTTTCTCACATCCCTCCCACATTTATCATTATCTTTTCTTGTTATCTTAGCCAATTTCAGAGGTGGGCAATGGTATTTCAGAGTTGTTTTAATTTGAATTCTCTAATAAACAGTGATTTAGAGCATTTTTTCATATGACTATAGATGGCTTTAATTTCTTCATCTGAAATTGTCTGTTCATCTTGTACCATTTATCGATTGGAGAATGACTTGTATTGTAATAAATTTGAGACAGTTCTCTATATATTTTAGAAATGAGGCTTTTATCAGAAATCCTGGTTATAAAAGATTGCCCCCCAGTTTTCTGCTTCCCTTTTAATCTTATTTCTGTTGTTTTAGTTTTGTGCAAAACCATTTTATTTAATGTAATCAAAGTTGTCCACTTTGCCTTTCATAATGTTCCCTAGTTCTTTGGTCACAAATTCCTCCCTTCTCCCAAGATCTGATAGGTAAATTAGCCCTTATTCTCCTGATTTATTTGTGGTATCATTCTTTAGGCAAAATCATGTATCCTTTTTTACCTTATTTTGATATGGTGTGTGAGATGTAGGTCTATGCCATAGGTATATTATTTTCCAGTCTTCCAGGAAATTTTTGTCTAAGAGTGAGTTCTTATTACAGAAGTTGAAGTTTGGGGGTTTATCAAATACTAGACAGCTATAGGCCTTGATTATTGTGTTATGTGCATCTAACCTATTCAGCTGATCCACCACTCTATTTCTTAGCCAGTACTAAATGATTTTGATGACTGCTGCTTTATAATATAGGTTTAGGTTTGGCACTGTTTAGCCACCATCCTTTGTAATTTTTTTTTTCTTTAATTCTCTTGATATTCTTGACCTTTTGTTCTTCCAAGTGAATCTTGTTATTTTTTTCTAGTTCTATATCATACTGTTTTGGTAGTTTGATTTGTATGGCACTGAATAAGTAGACCAATTTAAACAGTATTGTCATTTTTATTAATTCAGCCTAGCCATTGGCAAATGATATTTTTCCAATTGTTTAAATCTGACTTTATTTGTGTGAGAAGTGTTTTACAATTGTGTTCATATAGTTCTTGGATTTGTCTTGTCAGGGTAGACCCCCAAGTATTTTATTTGGCTGCATTAATTTAAATGGAATTTCTCTTGCTGATTGGCTGTCAGTAATATATAGAAATGCTGATGATTTATGTGGATTTATTTTACATCTTGCAACTTTGCTAAAGCTGTGGAGTATTTGTTTTTGGATGATTTTCTAAGATTTTCTAAGTATATAATCATATTGTCTGCAAAGATGATAATTTTGTTTCATCGTTGCCTATTCTAATGCCTTTCCTTTTCTTTTGTTATTGCCATTTGTTATTTTTATTATTGCTAAAGCCAACAAGTACAATGTTGAATAATAGTAATGATAATAAGCATCCCTGTTCCACTTTTGACTTTATTGGGAATGCATCCAGCTTTTCTCCATTACAAATAGTATTTTGATGTAGGTTTTAGATACATATTGCTTACTATTTTAAGGAAAGCTCCTTTTATCCCTATACTCCCTAGTGTTTTTATCATGAATAGGTGCTGTATTTTGTCAAAAGTTTTTTTTTTTTCTGAATCTACTGAGATTACCATATGATTTCTATTGGTTTTGTTATTGATATGGTTAATTTTGGTAATAGTTCTCCTGATATTGAAACAGTTGTCATAGTATTTTATTCTGGTGATAAATTGCTATAATTGCTTTATTAATATATATTTTAAAATTTTGCATCTAAATTTGGAATTATACTCAGAAAGTTACCCAACTGTGCATACCCTTTGACACAGCAGTATTTCTACTGGGCTTATATCCCAAAGAGATCCCAAAGGAGGGAAAAGGACCCACATGTGCAAAAATGTTTGTGGCAGCCCTTTTTGTAGTGGCAAGAAACTGGAAAATGAGTGGATACCCATCAGTTGGAAAATGGCTGAATAAGTTATAGTATATGAATGTTATGGAATATTATTGTTCTGTAAGAAATGACCAACATGATGATTTCAGAGAGGCTTGGAGAGACTTACATGAATTGATGCTGAGTGAAATGAGCAGAACCAGGAGATCATTATACATGGCAACAAGAAGACTACACCACGATTAATTCTGATGGACATGGCCCTCTCCAACAATGAGATGATTCAAACCAGTTCCAACTATTCAGTGATGAAGAGAGCCATGTACACCCAGAGAGAGGACTGTGGGAACTGAGTGTGGTTTACAACATAGTATTTTCACTCTTTCTGTTGTTGTTTGCTTGTATTTTGTTTTCTTTTTCAGGTTTTTTTTTTTTCCTTTCTAATTCGATTTTTCTTGTGCAGCAAGATAACTATTGGATTTAACATAAAATTTAACATATTTAATATTAAAAAAATTTGCATCTATATTTATTAGGAGATTGATCTGTAATTTTCTTTCTCTGTTTTGTTTCTTCCTGGTTTAGATATCTGTGTCTGGTTTAGATATTTGTGTCATAGAATGAATTTGGCAGGACTCATTCTTTACCTATTTTTCCAAATAGTTTACATAGTATTGGAATTAATTGATCTTTAAGTGTATGCTAGAATTCACTTGTGAATGTATATGGCCCTGGACTTGTTTTTCATACAGAGTTTATTAGTGATTTGTTCAATTTTATTTTCTAAATGGGACTATTTAACTATTTTATTTCCTTTTCTGTTAATCTGCACAATTTATATTTTTGTAAATATTTATCAATTTTAGTTAGATTGTCAGATTTGCTGCCATAGAGTTGGGTAAAAATACCTCCTAATTGTTGTTGCTTTTAATTTATTTTTTATTGGTGGTAAGTTCATCCCTTTCATTTTTGATGCTGATGATTTGGTTTTTTTCTTTTCTTGTTCTGATCAGATTAACCATAGGTTTATCTATTTTGTTAGTTCAACTCTTTGTTTTATTTATTAGTTCAACAGTTTTCTTAGTTTCCATTTTATTTATCTTATTTGAGTTTCAAAATATCTAATTTAAAATTTATTTGGGGGTTTTAAATTTTTTCCCTTAGATATTTGGTTTTAGGCCTAATTCATTGATCTCCTTTTTCTCTAGTTTATTTATGTAGACATTTAAAGATATAAAATTTCCTCAAAGAACTGCTTTGGTTGCATTCCATAGATTTTAGTTTATTGTCTCATTATTGTCATTCTCTTGGATGAAATTATGAATTTTTTTTCTGATTTGTTGTTTGACCCACTCATTCTTTAGAATTAGATTTTTAAATTTTCAATTGGGTTTTAGTCTATCTTTCTCTGTCCCTTTATTGAATATAATTTTATCGCATTGTGGTCTGACAAGAAAGCATTGAATATATCTGCCTCTCTGCATTTAAGATAGTTTGATTTTTATTACTTAATATATGGTCAATTTTTGTGTAGGTGCCACATATTCAAGAGTAAAAGGTGTATGCCTGCTCCTGTCCCTATTCAATTTTCTCCAAACGTCTATCATATCTAGGTTTTTTAAGGATTCTATTAATCTCCTAGTTTCTTTTTTTTGTTTGTTTGTTTATTGTGTAGTTAAATTTGTTTGATTCTGGAGAGGAAAATTCAGGTCTCTCACTATTATAGTTTTGCTGTCTATTTCTTCTTGCAACTGGCTTAAAATCTTCTCTAGGCATTTGCCTGCTCTACCAGTAGGTGCATACACATTTAGTATCATTAGTTACTATTTCATGGTTTACAGTACCCTTTATTAAGATGTGCTTTCCTTCCTTATCACTTTTAATTGGAGAGATCAAATTTCAGACAAAGTTTACCCCATTCCTTTCTTTCCCTCTATTCTAATAGGTCTATTGTGGGTCTTCTTGTGATCTAATGTGACCCATTAGATTCTCTCCATTATTCTTCTTCAAGTACAGTTGCTTTTCCATACCTTAATTTCTTTTTATTTGATGTCATCACATCAGAGTTCATTCACAACCACACACTGTTCATGTGAGGGCCCCTTCTCTCTGCCTCAGTAATAGATACAGTTCTCAAGATTTTCAGATATTTTCCCATCTAGGAATGTAAAATGTTTTAGCCTTTAAATAACACATATTTTTCCATTTACCTTTCTATGCTTCTCTTGAGTACTGTGTTTAAGATCAAATTTTCTGTTAATATTCATTTTTTTCAATAGAAATGATTGAAAGGCTCTTACTTCATTGAAGATCATTCCCTTGCCTGAAAGATGAAGCTCAGTTTTGCTGGATAGTTAATTCTTGGTTGTAATTCCAAGTCCTTTACTTCTGAAATATGGTATTCCAGATGCTGTGATTCTTTATTGTAAAAGGTGCCAGATCCTGGGTAATCCTAATAATTTCTTTTTGATATTTGAATTGGTTTTGTGTGATACCTTGTAGTATTTTTACCTTGAGATTGTAGTTCCGGAGTTTTGCAATAATGTTCCTTGGAGTTTTCATTGTGGGATTTTTTTCCTGAGGTGATTGATGAATTCTTTTAATAACTAATTTTTTTCTTTTCCTGAAATTTTGGGGCAGTTTTCCTCGATAATCTCTTGAAGAATGCTATACAAGCTGTTTCATGGCTTTCAGGTAGATAATTTTAAAATTGTCTCTTCTGGATCTATTTTTCAGGTTGGCTTTTTTTTCCAATGAGATTTTTTTTTAATTTTCTTCCATTTTTTTAAATTCTATTTACTTTGAGTAATTCTTGATATTTCATACTCATTAGCTTCTATTTGCTCTGATGTAGCTTTTAATGTGTGGTTTTCTTCAGTTAGCTTTTGTATCTCTTTCCATTTGATTGTTAATACTACTTTTGAAGGTGTTGTGTTCCTCAATGTATTTTTGTGTGTGTGTGTGTGTGTTTGGCCAATTGTATTTTTTAAAGAATTGCTTTCCTTTTCCAAGCTATTGACTCTCTCTTGCATACTTCTTGTTTCTTTCCTCATTTTTTCTTTCTACCTCCCTTATTTCCCTTTTAAAGTATTTTATGAGCACTTCCACTTGAGCATGAGACCAGTTTATGTCACTTTTTGAGATTTCCTCTATGGACATTTTGTCTTTGTCTGAAATTGTGATTTGATTTTTCCTGTTGCCTTACTAGCTTTCTGTAGTCATGTTTCTTTTCTATTTTTTGCTTTTTTTTTTTTTTTAATTTTCTTCTGGTATTTCCTTTTTTTTCTTTTACTTTTATGGTTAAGCTCTGCTCCTAGGGCAGAGGGGGTATTATCCTAAACTTCCTGTGAAGCTCTGAGTCTTGGTTTTGAGCACAGGGGCACCTTGTGTTTGCAGGGAGTAGTTGTATTTGCACTTTCTCTAGTTTCCCAGAATTTGCCTTCTGAATTGGGGCTGGAGGTTGCTGCACTTCTCTGCTCCTCTACTGAACCAAGACCAAGGGTTTTAGTTGGTGATCCTCTGTGATTAAGATACTATCATTGACTTTCCCAAATTCTGTCTGAAATGGGCTGAGCACCCTCTCACCCCAATGAGACTGACCTTTCTTGATTTTTTTTTTCTATTTTATCTGGAGCTAGGGAGTGGCTTTATTCTGTCAGACCCTGTTTACAGGTTTGCTTTTGTATGATTTTTAAAGTAAACTGGCTAACTTCCACTAACAATAGCGCTTAGAATATTTTTCCTAATTTTTTTAGTTATCAACTGGCTTGAGTATGTGATAGACACAACTGGTAGCAGCTAAGTATCCTTATTCACTCAATCACATAGAAATTTGCATTAATTTGTTGCCCATTTCACACTTACAAATTATTATAATATTATATACATATAATATATATTATATCTATTATATGTAATATATAATAGAATATTATTCTAATGATGATCAAAACAAAACAAATGGCTTGAAGCCATTCTCCTGGTGTTTATGATAGAGATCGAAGGATGGGATGTACAAGAGGATGAAGATTAAATTCTGAATCCAAGTGACTGACTTGATCTTGCAAATATAAGTCAATTTTTTAAACAACTGAGCAAAATCAATAAAACTAGTGACAAGAATCAAACTGTGTTTGTGTTCAGAACTCCAAAAATTTGAGGACTATGTAGTGTCTTCACGTTCAGAAACTCAAAAGATCTGGTCTAAACTCAAGTTTTAGCTTTGATTTATTAAGATAGTGTTCAGAAAAACGTGTCCTAATCCTGTAGTCCACATGGAAGAACCTGAGTGAATACCTGAGTCACAATGTGGATTCCTATCGAGTAATTTTTCATTTGAGGACACTTAACATAAGCCTAAGCCTATATGAGACACCTGAAAGACCCCAGTCTAGAGATCCCTGTAATCTTTATGTTGTAATAAAAATAGTGTTTCTAATAGTGTGGTGATGAACCTAGAGTTTGAGCAGAAGATCAATATGACATTGCATTAAATGTGATTATATGTGGTGTTTTAAAATCTTTATACTTTATCATTTTATGTCAATTTTGATCTTCCCACAAAGTAAACAAATTACCTGGATGCATCTAGTTGATTAAAAGGACTATTTCTCAATATAAAGTTAATTTTATTTTATGAATTAAAAAAATGTTTTCTGTTTCTAAACTCCTTTGACTCTCTTTTAAAAATTTTCATTATATGTAGAAAAAAGGTTTGTGAATAGTCTACAATTTTTAAATTTACTTATTTTAAACTATATTTCCAAATATTCTAATACTATATTTCCACATAAACTTCATGTTCCTGGTTGCCCTCACATGCATCAGAATCTACAAGTTTCATTTTTTCTAATATTATTAAGATCATTTTTATAGCACAATAGTGTTCCATCACCATCATATAGCACAATTTGTTCAGCCTCTTCACAATTTCCATTTCTTTGCTACCACAATGAGAGGTGCAATAAACTTTTTCAAACATCCATGTTCTTTCCCCTTTTTCTTAATCACTTTTAGAAATAGACCTAAAGCAATATTGTTTTAAGATTGGAGTGAATAAGTCATTTTGATTATTGTGAATATCCAAATTAACTACAAAGGAAATATGAAGAAAGATAACATCTCTATCCAGAGAAAGAACTGATTAATAGATGTATAGAATAATGTTACATACACATATACATATATGTATATTTGAGGGAAAAAATAAAAGAAAAAAAAGAAAAAAAGAAAAACTTACATGATAACTTTATTATATATTTTTAAAAGAATAGTAATTTGTTCTTAATAGATTTGCAGCTTCATGTTAAATCTTGCTTTTATTATGCTGTTTTATAAAGATGTTTGTTTTATTTATTAATTAAAATAACAATAAACAAGTTTCAAATTTCAAATTATCCTTTAATTATTGATTCTTTTAACATCTCCTTTCCATGTAAGATTCTTTGTAATAAAGTAAAACACTTAAGTACAAGTAAAAATGCTTGACATTTGAAACCGCATTCACCATTCATATCTGTAGTAATTCCCAGATTTTTTTGGAATTAAAAGAAAACTAATTTTCTCCCCTTTGTTCATCAGTCATTTTAAAAAAAAGAAGACAAGAAAAACAAATTTATTACAAATATCCATAGACAAGTATGGGGGGAAATCCCACAATATATAAATTTAGTATTACTAAAGCTTTAAGATTAAACTAAGATTTTTGGGGTACCTTGTATATATGTTTTATTCCCTGCCAAAATATCACCTCTTTGTTATTGATAAGATGTTTCATTATGGATCCCCTAGAATCATTAATAATCAATGTAATAATCATAGGTCTTATAGCTTTCAGGCTGTTTTTATTATTTTCTTGTTATTGTATGAATTGTTTTCCTAATTTTGCACATTTCATTCTTCATCAGTTTTTAAAAAAGTCTTAAGATAGTTCATTTTATGTTACTGATGTTCTTTTGATCCTGCTTCATTTTTACTGAATTAAGTCTTTCCATTCTCTTTTAATTACTCTATTTTCTTACTTCTTACAGAGCAAAAGTATTACATCACATTCATATACCATCATATACCACATTCATATGATTTACCATCATTGTTCATGTAGATAGGCATCCTTCAGTTTCCAATGTTTCCACCACAGTAAGAACTATTATAAATATTTTGTACATATATGAAATTTTCATCTTTCTTTGAAGCCTTTTTAGTTGTAGAATTAATAGTGGTATAACTGGCTCAAAGAACATGCACAGTTTAGTAATCTTTTAAATAGTTCTAGTGATTAAATCTATTCAATGGTCCACTGTGTCTATTTCCCCACATTCCTTCTAATTTTTTTTTGTTGTTGTTTCCACTCCTTTTTGTTATTTTATGTCTTATGAGTTTGTGATATGAAATCTTAGAATTGATTTAATTTGCATTTCTCTATTTTGAAGTGATTTGAATTTTTTATATGGCTACAAACAACTAGTTTTTTTTTTCCTTTGAACACTGGCTATTCATATTCTTAGACCATTTATTAATTACGGAATGGCTTATTCTCATAAATTTTAATCACTTATATGTCTTGAAAGTGAGATGCCTGAGAAATTTGTTGAGAAAATAGTGTTTTAATTGTTCCTCTTTTAATATTAGTTATAATATATTTGTTTTTAATCAAACTTTTTAAAAATTTTATGTAACCAAAATTATCTACTTCATCTTCTGTGATCTCCTCTACCCCTTCCTTGCTTTTGAACCTTATCAAAAGATCAGATAAAGAGCCGCCATTTTTTCCCATTGTCTTATTTTGGAGAATCTTGTCAAGCTTTTAATAAACATTCATTGTTTCTTACCCTCTATAACCAATAACAGTTCATTTGTTCAACATCTTCATTTATAGAATCAATTATTATTATAGTTGTCTATTTATCAAGGACACTACAAGGCAAAGTGACCAACTATCTCATTAAACAATATTATAAAGATAAAGGAGATGGTTGCAATTGGGTTCATTATAAAACATGCTAAAGTATCTTTTTTAGCCTTTCCAAGCAAAACTATTCACTAACTCCATGTTCTTTATGTCTCTTCATTTCATATATTGAGAATTTTAATGTGGATGGAGAGAACATCCTTCCAGCAGCATGAATGCTTTGGTCGTTGGAAAAAAAGTCACATTAACAATAATGACAATTAAATGTTTGTAGAGACTCTAAGAACAGTGTATTCCATATTACCCTATTCCCTTTTATAGTCACTTTGCCACCATTATTGCAGAAGAGAAGGGCTACATAAGCTACATAAATACCAATTACTTAATCCTTACTCTGAGTTATTTTTCATTAGAATTTTAAAAAATAGCAATAAATCTGTCATCTTAAATGGTTCTTCTGGGGATGATTCTTCCCATAATTAACTAGGCTGGTTTCCTGGAAGAATGTATAATCTGTTACTGGCCCCATACTTGAAATCTTTTATGTTTAGTTGAACCTTTGAGTGATACTCTGACAGAATAGTATTAAGAATGCTACATTCTCTTCATAAAGAAATAGAAGTATGATTTTTATGACAGATATAAATAATTATAGTTTGAATAATAGCACATAAAGTAGATCTAAGGTAAGTGCTAGATGAAGTTCAAAATGAGTAATCAATCAGTTAACAAACATTTATAAATAATAGATTCAATACTGATTTCACATGATATAAACACAAATGTGAAATAGTGTCTATTATCAATGAGTTTATATTATGATGGGGAGTATGAGTGTTATCAGTGATGCCTTTGTAGCCATCCTTCAATGCTTAATCTGGTTAAGTTTAGGAAAATTCATGAGCAGAAGTTTTTCCACAGATAATAACTTTTTTTTTTTAGCATTTTTAAAAATTATGCTAAAAAAAACCTCTTAAACATTGCATAATATACTATAACCTATTTAACATGTAAAAGACTACTTGCCATCTGGGGGAGGGGGTGGAGGGAGAGAGGGGAAAAATCGGAACAGAAGTGAGTGCAAGGAAAAATGCTGTAAAAAATTACTCTGGCATGGGTTCTGTCAATAAAAAATTATTTTAAAAAAATTGCATGTCAAAACAGAGATGTGGCGGTGTTAGTGGAGGTGATAAAAATACAAACTTCTAAGTGTAGAAGCATATATCCCTTGTCTTCTCATGAAGCTTACAACTTCCTTGAGAACTGGGACAGTACCTTTTAATTTTAGTGACTCCTCTAGCATCTGGGCTTATTTGCAACATAAAAAGTACCCATAATTGCAATCTTATTATATCCCTGCCCTCTTTAATGTGGTAAAGCACCTATTTTTAGGAAGCACTTTTGTGAGTTGCTGTGGTTGAACAGTGTTAATCACTTACAAGCTATCTTTTTGATTCTGAATTTTAATTCTGAAATTAACTGGCCCTCAAAGTACTGATGTACCTCTTGTTGTTTTGTGTGAATGCTAAGCTTTGCTTTTCTTTTTCTCACCTGACAAATTATACTCTAAAAGAATACCTTTTCTGAATACAAGTCCACTCCATATTATAATGAAGTTTGGAAACAGAATTTTGTTGGAAGACTTCAAATAAGGTAGCATCTTAATATATGCTTGAAGGATGAATGAATGAATGTCATCCAAGAACTAAAAAACAACTGGTCAGCTATTGA
This sequence comes from Antechinus flavipes, assembly GCF_016432865.1. NCBI lineage: Eukaryota > Metazoa > Chordata > Mammalia > Dasyuromorphia > Dasyuridae > Antechinus > Antechinus flavipes. The sequence goes on from NC_067398.1 coordinate 634,161,234, forward strand.
GATAAGAAAATGTCTTTTTGGTATTTACTTACCAAAAACTATTAGAAAGCTGTTGTTATTGGATGTTTCAGGTAAAAGATAGCCAACAGATTTGTGCTTCCAGATTTTTTCTGTCTGAGCTTCATCATCTGCCAAGTAAGATCCAATCTGGTTTTTGATCTGGCAGAGATGGTTTTTCCATTTCAGCCCTACTTACCAGGGCAAAATGGACACTGCATTGATTTCCATGAAAACTCTGCTTGTCAAGCCCATAATTGTTTTTGAAGAGAAGGCCAAGGAAGAAAGCTGTCTGCCTGGAGAACTCATAATTTTCCCATATCAGGAATGCCAAAGGAGTTAAATGGTGCAGAAGGATGACAATTGTCCACTCAGAACTAAATAGTCAGCAGGTAACTGCAGGGGGACTGCCATTTGGGAGGGGCCCTGTTGTAGTTTTGACAGCTTAATTATGATAGCTGACATATTTATGAGGTGCAAATCTGTCAAACATATGGATGCTAAATTGGGTCAGAATAATAGCATGTAATCATTTCTGCCATTGTTGACTGATCTGAACCTTTTTAACTCTTTCCTTTTCTTTGAGGCATCTAGGCTAACTCTGGTTTTTGGGATGTGACTTTCTCAATTAAAATAATAAAATGTCATATGTTTTTCTAATTTCATATTCTCATTTTCTCATTATTCATACCTTTTGCCCCATGGATTCTCTATCCTTGATGGTTGAGTTTATTGGCTCTTCCCCTCAGTCCATCTCTCTCTCACTAAGCCCTATTACTCCTCAACTTCATTTCCCCTTTACTCTATGAGTTTCTTCTATTGATTCTGCCTCACCTTACATTTTGTTCCTCCTGACCTCATTTGGCACTTAACATAAGACATAACAAGAAATGATTTGTTCAGGTTGACTGCCTTCAAATTAACAAGATGGTATTGTCCCTATTTGATTAATTTGGCAAATGAGACTCAGTGAATATTTGAATTTTTCAAAGAAGCATAAGTAGGCTATAATTGAGACTTCCAAGATTCACATTCCCTACTCATAGTGAAGTATTAATTCTCTTACCCTGCCTCCATCCCATTTCAGGTAACAAAATATACCTAATTCTACCCTGACATTTCTTCTGTAACAATTTCATATAGGTATATATATATATATTTTTTTCTCTCCTGTAAGATTATCTTACTAGTTCAAAGCAAGAATGATGTCTTTTACTTTGCTATATTCTTCAAAAACATGTAACAGTTTTGACTAATTAGAAGTAACAAATATAAATTTTTAAAAATTATTATTTAAAGCTGCATGGGATATTAGAACACAATGGGTTTGAACATGTTCAAACTCAAAGGGACCTTAAAACATAAGCTATTGGAACAAAGAACAGAAAAATAATGTTTGCCCAAGGATGGACATTAGGATGCATAATGTTTGAACCTACTAAATGTTTGAGATAGAAGGGACTTCAGAACATACAGTTTTTAAACATACAACTTGAAATGTTGAGGTTTGAAGAGGGTTTTTAAAACATAGAATGTTAGATTATAGAGTATTCTAGAGTATAGAGTGGATCTTGTAATACACAATATTAGCACATAGCGTATAGAATGTTTTGAAGTCATTAATTACCAAACTTCCATTTTGTAGAAAATCTTACCTCAGTTTCCTGAGATAACTTCTCATGAATTGAAAAATGCCCCAGAGACTATCTTACCTGAATTTATTTTTGTCCTTCAAGGATACAAATGAGAAAGTAATGCCCACAAAATAGTTCAGTAATTTTGATTTCTCCAGGCCTTTTTATTTCGAGTGCTTACATTGATTCAAGCCCATTATGTGCCTGTTAGTAATTGTAGCTTTTATGCAGCATGGAAAAAGCCTTTCTTAAGCTCTGCCCTGTAGCTATCAACTCTTCTGGCTACATAGAAAGAGGGAAAAAACAGAAATGGAGAAAGTTATCAATGTTTCTGAGCATAATCACATTTGACACTTGCACACAGCTATCCTTTTGTGAATTGGAGCCATATTTCTGATTACCAGTGGGAGCTAAGGAAGTGGGGAAATTTTAGAATCCCAGAGTGAGGAGGTACTTTATTGTAAAACTTACACAAAACTTAAGCCTCTCTAACAATTACTGACATTTACATGTCACTTTAAGTTTTGTGAAATATCTTAAGATGTAGGATTCCATTTTTCTTTTCAAAACAACCCCTTGAAATAGGTGTGAGTATCTTCACTTATAAATAATGAAACTGAGACTCAGAGAATTTAACTGACTTGCTCAGGATCACACAAGTAAAGGATCATAAAAGTGGATTTGGATCCCAGTCTTGGGTTTTAAATTCAAGATCCTCACTGGTAATATGACAGTTCTTCTGTACCATTACCAATTCCTAAGTCTTTAGATTCTGCCTTTATACTTATAAAGGCAGTGAACTTATAACTGTTTAGAAGCCTGAAATTTGGTGTTCTGCTGAAAATATGCATAAAGAATGGGCCAGGTATGTGAACACTATTCTTTTTTTCAGAAAAATCCCTGAGTTGTTTATTGGTTCTAAAGCCTTTAGAAGCCAAAATAATGAATTAAATAAATCTCTGTTATTGTTACCCCTTCCAGAGAATATATTAGTTTAAACAGATTAAAATTCAAATGTATTCATCCCATTCAGAAATTCTACAAGGGTTTATTGAATATCTTCCATTTTCATGGCACTATGGTAAACACAGAGGATGATTCCAGGATTATTTATTTTATAATCAGGTAGAAAGAATATGTAAAATTATTTAAAATATTAAATAATGTGATGACTAAATTAGTTGTATGAACATACTTTTAGAAGTAAGGAAAGATGACATCAGGAAAAGGAATTAAAGAAAGCCTTTTTACATGAGATTGCATTTACCATGGGCTTGAAAAATGGTCTCAAATACTGTATGAGAATTGGCAGAAAGAGCATTATAGGCATAGAAAAAAATATATAGGAAGAGAAATTAAGGTGAAAAAAAAAAGGATGCCATACATGGAACAGGCAGAGCGTTCTAGTTTTCTTGGAAAATAAAAATCTTTGAGAGGTGTGGTAGCTGGCCTTCTAATCAGGAAGACATGTCTAAGTCCTGACTTTGACACTTACTGGGCATGTAACAATAAGCAAATTATGTCATTTTCTAGCAATTCTCCAAGACTATAAGTTTGAGTTTTCTTCACTATGTGTTTCCATTACCAATGAAATTAGGCTTTCATTCTCTATCACTATGCTAGCTTAAGGACAATAATGTGATTTTTAAGCTGAAAGTTGCTTAAAACCAGTTTTTCAAAGTCTTTAATGGCAGAGTAAGTAGTTGATTGAATTTTATCCATCCATCAACCCATCCATCTATTCATTCATTTTAAAATATTTATTTATTTTTAGTAGGTGACTTGAGAGTAACTTGATACAACTTTCACCTTGTAATAGTAAATTGAAAATATTTTCAACATCTATGAAGAGTCATGAAAAAGTGGCATAATATTATCTTTCTCAGCAAGAGATTATAATATCTAAACTAGCATGGTAAAAATGATATTAGTGGAGTGGAATGGGAGGAAGAACAGGAGATTAAATGTGAAAGTAGATTAGAAATAGAATCATAGAACTGTGAAAGCAAACAGCCCCTATAATAATACTATTCTTGCTTGACATGATTTGGAAATTTTTTATTTGCTAATTGTAATTGGCTTTTAGAGAAATTACTGCTACTACTACTACTACCACCACTACTACCAGCATCACTACCACAACTACCACAATTAAACAACTAACATTATGTTACATAAATATATAAAAATCTTTAAAGACATATTTTTCATTAGATCCCAATTCCAACTTTGTAAGATAAGTATTATAAATTATATTATCTCCTTTTTTTTCAGAGCAGAAAACTGAGTTTTTGGAAGATGAAGTGATTTATCCATTGTCACATACCTAGGAAGTATATGAGACTGGATTGAAAAGCAGGTCACCCAAATTTCCTTAGTTAATTAAGTATCATAGAGATATAAGACTATAAAAATATCCAGTGAATAAATATGTGGATTATAGCATGAGTAAACAAATGCAAAAATAAACAAATAAAGGAACACATAAATAGTAATAAATATCTAACATTTATATAGAACCCACTATGTTCCAGGAATTTCACTAATCCCTTTACAAATATTATCTAACTTGATCCTTACAACGACACTTCAAGACACATGCTATTATAATCTCCATTTTACAGAAAAGGAAAGTGAAGCAAACAAGCTAAATAACTTGGCCAGTCATCCAGCTAATAACTGTCTTTGTCTAGATTTTGACATAGATATTTTCTGACTCCAGGCCCAGCACTCTGTAGGATACTAAATATGCCATGGCTATATGTATCCTGTAACTGCCAAATAGATAGATTAAGCAACTAGATAGAATAATGAATGAATAATATAGTTTTTCTTGACAAAGAAAAACCCAGAAACAAGGAAAAGGCTTGTCACTCCTTGGCACTACAGATCCTATTACAAGATTTTTTGTTGTTGAAAAAGTAAGGAATTTTATTTAAAAATTTCCTTTTTTATTTTTAGCTTCAAATAACTAGAAGAGAAGAGCTAAAAAGGAGAAATAAAGCATGTAGGGAATCATTTTCAGAAGCAAAGTAATTAATTGAAAATCAGGACACAGGTGGTCTTGGTTGTTCATTTGCTGTCTGACCTTAAGAATATCACTTCCTCCATTTCATCTGGGACTTGACTTTCTCACCTCTTAATATCCAAGAGTTGGACTCCATGGGTTTCAATCATTTTTATAGCCTCTTTTCTATATTGTATGATAAAAAATGGATTGCATAACTTGTAATTTCCTTCACAATCTGGTTCCAACGCACCTTACCAGCCACATTATATATTATATTCATTCTTATATTCATGGATCTAAAGAACAAACTGATGTTTTCTCTGTTTCTCACATATCACTGTCATTCACTAGTCATAGAGTCCTTGTGCCTTTTCACTGACTATGGCCATGTCTGAAATATTCCCTCTTCTCATTTCTGCCTAACAAAATCCCATCTTTCCTGACTCAGATTAAACACCACCTACTGTCTTTTCTAATCTTCCAAATTGCCAGTTCCCTCCTTCGCTAAACTTCCTTTTATTTATTTTGCATGATTCTATATATAATTTATATATTCAAATGCTGTAATACAAGTTTCTAAAAAAGGGCCTGCTTTATTTATTTTTGTCTTTGCATTTTCACTGTCTAGAAAAATGTCTAATATATGGTAGTAATAAAGGCCTGCTGACTGTATGATTAATTGATCACCTTTGAGTGATCAGAAGTTTAAGGAACATTTCTGATCAAGCCAATGCCAGATTTCTTCAAACACCTTTTTACTACAACCTGAGTTTTAGGTAAAAGGAGAAAAGAATACTTAAGAATTCATTAGAATATTCATAAAGGTACCTTAGGGATGAATTTACATCTTTTAAAATAATTCTAAAATGTCATTGTTAAATAGATAAAGCAATTGCCTAATTTTGATGTTCATTTTTTATTACTATGACAAATTTATTATTAAAATCTATGAGTTCCTAAAGAGAGAACTGCATCCGAATTTCTGACAAAAGTGCTCTCTCTGCCAAGTCAGCAGAAAACTGATGACAACGTTTGAAATTCAAAACATTGAATTTCCAAATCTAAAGATATGTAATATCCACAAAATTACATGTATACACATCTTTCACATATTATCAAAGAGTAATTAATAGAATTAGGGACAGCCATATGGTGTAGTAGATAAAAGGGCCGTGTCTGGAATCAGGAGGACTCATCTTCTTGAGTCCAGAACTGGCTTCAAAAACTTGATCCTGGCAAGTCATTTACCCCTTTTTGCCTCAGTTTCCTCATATGTAAAATAAGCTGAAGAAAGAAATGATAAACCATTTCACTACTTTTGCCTAGAAAACTCAAAATGAGGTCACAGAGTTAGATACAACAACAAAAACAACAAAAAAAAAACAGAACAAAAAAAAGAAATTAATATATTGAGAATGTTAAAAAATATTGTTAAGTATATTGGAGATTCTGCATGGTGCAGTGATTGGCACAATGGAGAGAATGTTGAACTTGGAGTTAAGAAGATTCTGGATTCAAATACTACCTCAGAAACATTATCAGTTGTATGACCCATGGCAAGTAATCTAACCTCAATTTGCTTCAATATCCTCAATTATAAAATGAACATAATTGTAGCACCTACTTCATGGTTGAAAAGATCAAATGAGGTGATAATATTTGTAAAATACTTTTAAAAATAATTAAAGTGCTTTATAAATGTGAGCTATTATCATAGATCAGAATTTAATATTTTAACTTCATCTAGGATACTTTTTAACTGAATTGATTCATTGATATAACAAGAGGATCTTGATTTTGATAATAGAATCATAAGATTTAAGATGTAAAATGATTTTAGAGCCCATTTTACAGATAAAATAATTGACTATCAGAATGATGAAGTGATTTTCCCTAATCACAAGGTTAGTAAATGACATAGCTGGGAACCAGTGGTTCCTGGCAATCAGTCTAGTGATAGCCCCATTACAGAATGCACACTTTCTAAGTGCTGTTATTTTGTATGATTCTGTATATAACTTATATATTCAAAATTTCTAAGAATTGGGGGGTCAGTAACCATTTCTCAAGATTTATTTTCAATTCAATGATTTTTCTTAGATGTATGTAAACTTTATGAGTGGAAAAATTCAAATTGGTAAGCACTGGCATGTCTTTCATTTTGTAAGAATTTAATAAATGATTGATTTTGATCACTAAAGGTGGGAAAATGGATACCAGAGAACATAGTATAACTGAGTAGGATACTGGGAAAACAGAAGATGAGAATATAAGTGGAGAGGAATCGAAGCAGAGCAGCAGAACCATCGTTCCCTTCCCCCAACTGAGAATGTTCTGAAATGTGCAAGTGATTAAGCAAAATTATAGATAGGAGAAACAGGGAGCAAGGCTTTATGGTAGATAGAGTTTTAGGTTTAGGATCAGAAAACCCGAGTTCAAATCAGATCTCAGACACTTTCCAATTGTGTGAATTAGGACAAAACAATTAACTACTTTCTACCTTACCTTTCTCACTTACATAATGAAAGTAATAATAGCACACCACTCTGAGACTTCTAATAAGGATCAAATCAGATAACTCTGGAAAAGAATTTCACAAAGATTAAAGAGTCATATAAATGCTAAAGGGTGGTAATCTTAGTCTGAAGAATAAAATACAGAGTCCAATTCAGCAAGAGAATAATCTTAATCCAAAAATGCTAGGTTAAAGCCATATTTTTACAATATCAAAATCCAGAGGTGAGTGACTGAGTGTGGTTGTATGCATGTGCTATTGGTGCTTCTATAAGATGGTAAATTAATTATTAAAGAAGAAATTTAATTTGAATATGGGGAGATAGAGGGGGAAAAACCAAAACAGATCAGAAGACAAAATGCAAGGTGTCTGTCTCCTCAACCTGTGGTTCAACCTGTCTTCTTAAGATCTTTTCCTTTACTTATGGAGGGTTTTTTTTTTTTTTTTAATTCCCCATCTTTCAGTACTAATAGATTATTTTGGCTGGATAAAGTCTGCTATTTTATACTAACTCAGCTATTTATACTGGGCCATGAGTTTATTGTTCTTAATCAATGCAACTAAAGTTGGGATTATACTTTATTTAAAAAAAATTAGAACTCTCATTCTGTTGTTATTCTGTGTTCTCATATTTTTTTTTTTCTACTTCTTACTACAACCTTGATTCAGAGTAAGGTTGAACAGAGGCTTTCCCTAAAACCTTTCTCCCCGTATATACCTTTGAAATCATCCAGTCCCACATAGTCTCAAAAAAAAAAAAAAAAAAAAAAAAAAAAGATTTTTATCTAACATTTGATTTCTCCCTATCTAGTAACTTCTTCACTGTTGCTTAGAAATAGAATTGTTTTTTTCCCTTAAAAAATTTATTAGATCCTTCCATCTTCTCAAGCTTTCACCTTTTTATAGTTCTTTCGCCTTTCTAAGTTCAAAATTCTAAAAATTATGTTTATTCTTACATTTCTTATCTCTTCTCTCACTCATTCCTCAAAGTTTTGCATTTTGCTTCTAACTTCACTACTCAAACAAAACTGATATCTATAAAGTTTTTAATGATCTCTTAATTGCCTTTTCTCAATCCTCATCTTTCTTGATGTTTCTACAGCATTTGGTACTGACAACCACTGCTTTATATCTGGGTTTAGTGATGATACTCTCTTTTTCTTATTTCTCTGCTATGTCTACTCTGTAGTTAATAATCAATATTATATCCTATAACCATTATCCCAAAGACCTGACATAACTTTCTTTCCTTTTCTGAATTTTCTTAGTTACCTCATCAGCTTCCATGAACAAATTCTCATCCCTATTAATAATCTCATATCTCTGTTTCCAGCCTTAGTCTTTACTGTCCTGCATGACTGCCAATTGTGTATTTTAAATGAGATGCCCTGAAGGCATCTCAATTTCAACATATCCAAAACAGAAACCATTGTCTCTTTCCTGCCTTTACCTATCCAGTTCCAAAAATCTCCATTAACACTAAGGATACTAACATCCTTCTACTGCCTCAGGTTTTCACTTTTGGTGTTATCTTTTACTCCTCACTCTTATTCAATCCACATATCAGATCATTTCTAAACTGTATGTTTCTCAGCCCTGTTTGTAGTGGCTAGAAACTGGAAAATGAATGGATGCCCATCAATTGGAGAATGACTGGGTAAATTGTGGTATATGAATGTTATGGAATATTATTGTTCTGTAAGGAATGACCAGCAGGATGAATACAGAGAGGCTTGGAGAGACCTACATGGACTGATGCTAAGTGAGATGAGCAGAACCAGGAGATCATTATACACTACGACAACGATATTGTATGAGGATGTATTCTGATGGAAGTGGATTTCTATGACAAAGAGACCTAACTGAGTTTCAATGGATAAATGATGGACAGAAACAGCTACACCCAAAGAAGGAACACTGGGAAACGAATGTGAACTATTTGTATTTTTGATTTTCTTCCTGAGTTATTTTTACCTTCTGAATCCAATTCTCCCTGTGCAGCGGGAAAACTGTTCGGTTCTGCAAATATGTATTGTATCTAGGATATACTGCAACATATTTAACATATATAGGACTGCTTGCCATCTTGGGGGGGGGTGGAGGGAGGGAGGGGAAAAAACGAAACATAAGTGAGTGCAAGGGATAATGTTGTAAAAAAATTATCCTGGCATGAATCCTGTCAATACAAAGTTATTATTAAATAAAATAAAATTTAAAATAAAAAAAAATAAACTGTATGCTTCTATTTTTACAATCTACATAAAATTAATTCTCATCTTTAAGCTCACACATCTACCAGTAGAATTCAGGCCCTCATAACCTCTTGTCAAAACTTTAAATGACTCATTGGTTTCTCTATCTCAGGTGTCTCTTCACTTTTGATACATCTTACATATAGGTTTTAAAGATATTTTCCTAAAATTCTGAACACATGTTACTTCCTAAGTTTTTAATTCGCTTCCTTAGTTTTGTAAAGTTTTGATCATGAAAGATAATCATTTCCAAGTTGTATGCTCCAGTTTTAAACTGTATATCTCTCAGAGAATTCCTCCTTTGGGTAATAAATATGAAAGGATTTGATCTATTATTATGTGTTACATATTTTTAGTAACATTTGCTCTTGTCACTGAATGACTTAGCTCAAGTCTGACAGAGATGCAAACATCAGTAAGATCAAAGTAGCCAACAGCCATGTAGGATCAATAACTGTGTCCTCTGTTGCTTCACCATATATCTAAGACATCTACAAAATACGCTTTTTCCTCTCGTGAATAGCCAGTAATGGAAGAAGTCACAACAGCATTCACAAGGGGTAGAACTCAAACTATCTTCTTTGGTAACTCCTGGGCTCCAACCTCACAACTTTTAGATATGGAATGAACATTAATGTGTAATGGTCATAATATGTGTATTGAGAAATTATCCATATTGGCCCTATTACAGAATATCCCCTGTAAACCCTACCTCTTCTAGTCACTGTCACTTTCTAGAGTCTCACATCTATTTCTAGCTTGCAGAACAGAGCTCATCTGAATTCCCCCCTGTGAATCAGACTTCATTCACCTATCTTTTTAAAACAAAGGAAAGGCTGAGTAGTTTCTTGCATATCCCCTCACCCCAAATAAAATAAAATGTCATAAATATTCATTGATATCATTTGTCACTCCCACATCCTCTATTTAATGGACTTACAGCTACAACATACTATTTATCACACATTCCTAATTAACATCTAATTTTGGATTAATTTCCTTTTTTCTCCTCTGGGTTTTTCTAATGAGACAATAAGTTATACTTGCAAAAGACACATATTAAAAAACATAACTTTATTGTAGCACCTCTTAGGTAGTTAGCCTATAATAGTTTTTAAATTCTATTTGTTGAACATATGTTGATACTCATGTCACCTGCTGCACTATTCTCAGAAGCATCAAAGGGAGTGAATTGCCTATCATTTTCAGAATATTTCTACAAAGTGAATTTGGAAAAAATTGAGTTACTGTAGAGGAAATAGTGATGGTCTGTGATTCAGATGACCTGGATTCACATACTGGCTAGAATATTTCCCACATGTATGACTTGGAATAAATTTCTTCTTTTCTCTGTGCCTCAGTTTTCTCATCTAAAAATGGGAATTAATGATATTCACTATGTACCTTATAAGATTGTTATGAGAAAAATACTTTTAGGGACATTATACATCATATCTGGGATCTAGAAGTTCAAGTTTCACATATTGCTATTTGTTAGCATGACCTAAACAAACTATTTGGTTTTCTGAGCTTTGTTTTCCTCATTTATAAAATGTTGGGTTCAACCAGATGGCCTCCAAGGTACCTTCCATTTCTAACTCTATGATTCTAAGTTGAAAAGTAAATTATATAAATGTGAGCTTTTATTATCTCCGAAGAAACAGTCAAATTATGGCTTTAAGTAGTGTGAATGATGCTGATTACCATAGGTAGCGCCCTTAGTCAATTTCCATTTTTTCTCAAGTAAAAGCAAAGCATCAAATTACTGAAACTCAAAGAATCTCCGAGTCACATCTCCTCACAGCCTAGTAATCTCTCTCCACTTCAAAGGAAAACACTTTGGAATAGGGGTAAAAAGACTAAATTTGGGCCCAGAGGAACTCCTGGTTACAAATTTTGAATGTATTCTATCTTTAATAAGTACTTTTCTTTCTCTGAGCCTCAGTTTCTTCATATGGAAAATAAAACAGTTTATCTTAAATGAATTCTGATGTTTCAATTAGCACTAAATCAAGGATCCTAACAACATTTTGAAGAGTCCATTCATACTTTTAGAGGAATTCAGAGTTAAATGTGATGAGAGGACATAAAGATCAATTTTGTTTCAACATATAGCAGATTCTCTCTTTCTTTTTCACTTATAATAAATATCTTCATATATCTCACAGGAGATGTAGAAAAAAGTGGGGTAGTCCCTACCTGATAGGACTTGACTCCCTTGGGTACAAATAGAGCAAAACAACTATGATTGAATTTTTTGGCCTATTAAAAGTAGGAAAGTTAAAACTCATGGCACATGGGACAATTACCATTGGCAATTTTGAAGATATTTTGACAGCTAATAATCATATGATTGTAACCTAGAAGAGTTCTTTAGAATCATAAAATTCAACCTGCACATTTTACAGAGTTTAAGACCAAAATAATTTTAATAATTTTCTTGACATTATACTCCTAGGATTTAAACCCCATCATCAGACACTTCAGATTCTTCCTACCAAGATTCATACAATACTGAATTTAAACTACACTGGTGTGGATTAGAAGTCTCAGAAAAATATTGCTATTAGGTGTGCAGTCCTGGAAGAGTTAATGATATTTTCTTCATTTTAATTCCCTGATTTATATGTAACCTGGAACTCAAGTTTAGACATTTATTTGCAATTCTCATTGCTAGAGAGAACAATTCTTCTAAGATGTGGAAACAGTGAGCAAAATTAGCTAGAATTTCAAATAAAAGAGATGTTTCTTCTGAAATTGAAAAGGGATTCCTATGGAACTAGGTTTCCTTTAGGAAGAAGCACCTTAAAGGAGAGAAAGAATTTGGATAGAAAACTAAATGTAGAGGAGATATAGACTCAAATACATCCCAGTTCCCAAGGTGTCACACTAGAGAAATTGAGGGATTTCTTGATTGAGAGATCAAAGAGGATTAAAATTGCTTTGAACCATCAATACCTTCACATCAGTGAAACTGGCTAATGTTTTCAATTTAATACAATAAATTTAAGCCCCTAATATAAACATGTGTTTATTAGAGATGCAGGCTTAGATAGAAATGAATTAAGCCTGTGTATAGCCTCTTAGATGACTTACTAGGTAACAGGAAAGCTAAGGCTGAGGCAACAATATGGTGTTATTTACAGTATTTTAAGTAAATGGGAGACACAGAAGGTTCCAGGAAAAATGGAATAAGAGGAATTTAACTGAGTCTTGAATTAAGGATGTGATTTCAATAGATGATGTCATATGTGTGTGAGGGTGGAAAGTTATTTTCCAGGTGTTTGGGAAAATGATATGAGACATAGTATAGGTTATGAGTTTGGGAAACAGTAAATTCTCTTCTTTTCTTAGAGATGGAAGAGGGAAAGTATATAAAGTCCGAACCAGAATGTGGAAGTCTAAAATGCAAAGTGAAAGAATTTCAGCTTTATTTAGGAGACAATAGGGAGTCACTGAAGGTATTAGAACAGATCCATGAAATTATCAAATTGGTGCAGTGGGAATTTTCTTTGAGAGAAACAATATTTAAGAAGGTAGATATAAGCTCACTGGAGGCTATTCTTTCACTTGAAGGGAACTGCAGTTTAAGGGAAGAGTGAATCAGTTCTTTTACTATAAACATCATATTCTGTGGATATTTCCTCTAATGGATATTTAAAATGTAGGATCACCCTGAAAAAGGCTTACACTCTCGGCTTATTCATTCTATGAATGTCCCATGGTTCAAAAATTCATTCACCCAAAGGAATGGCTGAAAACAATTCCAAGCTTGCTAATGAAGAAGTATCTAAACGACTGCTCAGAGAAGGCATGAAGAGAGAAGATCATGAGTAGGACTAGATTTATTTTATCAACTATTCAGCAGCCTGGGCTCTTTCAATGAAGATAAATGAAGAACTCCATCATCTTACTTTGTAGACTTATTTAACCAACAAACTGTCTGCTCTATGATTTGTGATTGCTTTACACAGTAGAAACTAACTGAGATACATCATGACTGTCAAATTGCAGTATTCCTGTGGGTTTCACACACAGCACAATAGAACCACCTTCATTATCTCTGTGTTACAGATAATGGATAATAAACCAGCTTACAGTACCCACAGGAGATCCCTGTGAACCCTAGAAACAGCCTTCAAACATGTTGTATATAATTTAAACTATTTTTTTTCTCTTTCTGAAGATGTTTTTGTATCAAAATAGACATTGTCTTACTTTTTAAAGAAAGAATAAATTTTCCAGGATCTCTGGATTGAAAGGAGACAGACTCCCATTTGTGATATTATTCTACCCTAGTGAAATTGTATTTTGCCTTTCTATAGGTTTCTCTTCCCTACAGAGATTTCTTTTTTCTTTTCTTTTTTTATAATTTTACAATTATAAATTTTCATTTAGTATTTTCTTTTCCCCAGTTACATGTAAAAACAATTTCTAACATTTGTTTTTAAAACTTTGAGTTCCAAATCCTCTCCCTAATTCTCTCCCCACCCCTTGCTCCTCACTGAGAAGGCAAGCAATTCTATAAAGGTTATACATGTGCAGTCACACAAACAACAGTCATATTGTTAAAGAAAACAGAACTACTATTCCCCACTTAAAAAAAAAAATACCCTGGGTAAAAATAAAATTTGAAATTATGCTTCGAAATGAATTCAGATACCATGGGTACTTTCTTTGGGGACAGTTAGCATTTTTCATCATATGTCCTTTAGCATTGTCTAAAATTATTGTATTTCTGAGAATACCTATGTCATTCACAACTGATTATCTCATACTATTGCTGTTACTTTGTACACAATACATTTCACTTTGCATCAGCTCATGGAAGTCTTTTCAGGTTTTTCTGAGAGCATACTGTTCAGCATTTCTTATAGTGCAATATTATTCCACCACAATCATATGCCACAATTTGTTTAGTCATTCCTCCACTGGTAAGCATTCCCTAAATTTCCAATTCTTTATCTCAGAAAAGAACTGATATGAATATTTTTGTACATATAGGTACTTTTACTTTTTGTTTTTTAATTCCTTTTGGGGTATAAATCTAGTAGTGGAATTGCTAGATCAAAGGATATGCATAGTTTTTTTAGCCCTTTGGGCATAGTTCCAAATTGCGCTACAGAATGATTGTATTAGTTCACTATTCTACCAATAGTACATTAATGTCTAATTTTTTTCTGCATCTCCTCCAACATTTGTCATTCCCTTTGTCTCTTATTTCCCAATCAAATAGAGATGAAGCAATACCTCAGAATTGTTATAATTTGCACTTGTTTCAGTCAATAATGAATTAGACCATTTTTTTATATAGCTATAAATAACTTTGATTACTTCATTGAAAACTTCAGATCTTTTAATCATTTATCAGTTGTAGAATGGCTCCTATTTTCGCCCAGAAATTTTATTTATTTCTCTATATGTTTGAGAAATAAGACCATTATCAGAGAAACTTGGGAATTGTATTTCCCTCCATCCCATTTATTATATTTTCTCTCTCCTTTCACCCTGTCCCTCCTCAGAAATATTTTGCTCCTGACTATCTCCTCCTCCACCCTGCCCTCCCTTCTATCACTAGCACACTCTTTTTTCCATTTCCTTCCTACTTTTCTATAGGGTAAGAAAGATTTCTATACCCAATTGATTGTGTATGTCATTCCATGTTTAAGTAAATTCTTCTGAGAGTAAAGTTCATTTAATCCTTTTACTTCTACCTCTGTCCTTTATGATTTCCTTGGGGTATAGACCCAGTAATAGCACTGCTGGATCAAAAGATATGCACAGTTTTATCAAACTGACTATTGCTTTTTGGGTATAATTTCAAATTACTCTCCATAGTGGCTGGATGATTTCACAATTCTACCAACAATGCATTAATGGCCCAGTTTTCTCACATGGCCTCCAACATTTATCATTATCTTTTCCTGTCATCTTAACCTCGGAGAGGGAGTTGTTGTAAATTTCATCTTTCTAATCAAAAGTGATTTAGAGCAATTTTTCATATGACTATAGATGATTTTAACTTCATCTTCTGAAAATCTTCTGTTTATATCCTTTGGGTAATGACTTGTAGCCTTCTAATCTTTTAATATGGAAGCTGCTAAATCTTGTGTTTTCCTGACTGTAACTCCACAGTGCTTCAACTATGTCTTTTTGGCTGCTTGCAATATTTTCTCCTTGACCTGGTAGCTCTGGATTTTGCCTCTAATATTTTTGGGACTTTTCATTTTGGCATCTGTGTGATCTATACTGGACTGTGCTTCAGTCTCACCCAAGAGTGACAGACTATTCCTGATGACCACCTAAGATTTCTTTGCTGTGGACTGAGCAGTCTAGGAATCCCCACTACTGACACAGATTTAATTATTCTGATCTCTGCTCCTGATTTGCTGGGTCCTGGTCTGTGCTGGTAATATCTGAGTTGGACTGCACTCCATTCAGTCTAGATGAGTTTCTAAATTATCTTGAACTGGAAATTTATTCCGCTTTATCTTTTTGTGGGTTCTGCCACTTTAATATTTCTTTAGAGACATTATTTAAAGGTATTTGGAAGAGTTTAGGGGAGAGCTCAGAAAAGTTTTTACCTTAACTCTGCCATCTTGGCTCTGTTTCACCATCTACAGAAATTTCTACTTGCATACCTAGCTGCCTCTCCCTTTTTGTCTTGCTCTGTCCTCCTCTTCCAATTAAACTGAATTAAAGATACTGACTTGGCCATGCCATTCATAACAATATGAATGGGACTTGATTTTTAGCACTACAAAATGAAATATCATATAAGTGGATATCATGAAGAACCATTAGTCACAAATTTATCATAGCACTTACACATTCTTCAAATAATGGCTCAAATCGCATCACCTCCTAGAAGAAATCTTCTATGATCCACTTCCACAACAATCCCTTTTACTTGTCCCTCAAGTGACTTTCCTACTAGTTCCAAAAGCACTTTAGCACTCACATATTATTTCAATCTATACATTCTTCCTTTATTAACATCCCATCTTGATATCACATATTATGGTAGAGGGGATCCTGGGAACTTGAAAGCTATTTCCTTTTCACTCAAAGTCTCCAGTATAAACATTGGAAAGTTTTGTAGATTGAAACTCAATATAAGCTCTGTGTCTATCTGAGGTTCAGACAAGGGCAATGAAGTCAGACTCATCATCAGAGTTCCTTTGATGAGTTACTGGTTGGACTTAATAATTTCTGAGGCTTTTTAAAGCTCTAAGATTTAGGGATTCTCTGATTCTTTGGTGGAGCTAATAAGAATTATTATTTTTTCATCCCTAGCAACTTAAAATAAAAGCAACACACATACACATGTATACAACCTACTAATGAGATAATATATACAATCCTCACCTATTCACTCATTCATTCAACAAAAATTTACCATGTACTTGCTGTGCGTAAGCAAATTAAACAAACAAATGTGAATTAGAGCTAGAAGTAGAAAGAATCTCAATGATCATTTAGTCCCTCATTTTAGAGAGAAAATAAAAATAAAAATAACCAATTAGTCCCAGCAATTGACAAAAGTTATTACAAGGCATGGTGGTGACATTTCAGATTTATAAAACCCAAAATGGCCTTTATTCAAAGAGATTTGCTCAAAATGGAATAATTGCAGTACAATGCTAAGTGTTAGAGAAAATATAAAGTTTAGACAAGATATTGTTTTGTTTTTGGAAGTTTTAGTACTTGAAGTTATACTCAGGAGAATGGTTTGGGCCATTGTTGGAATTGATTTTTTTTTTTTTTTCAGGAGAATTAGATAAACTAGGAAATGTTGAAAGCAAAAAGTTCTTTAATTTGTTGGGTTTTGGGGAAGGCTACATAGGTTCACTGGAGGAGCCTTATGGAGCATAGAGAGTGGTAAATGGGCTTCAAAGCAAGATCATTAGGTAAACCAGGATAGTTCAATAATTGTCCTTTCTTAAGAAGTCCTGGGGTTGATATTCTCATTTAAGCTCTGCCATTTACTATCTGTATAACTTTGAGAGTCCATTAATTCTCTTTGGGCCAAAATTTTCTCACCTGTATAATGAGAAGGATTGGACTAATGACCTTTTGATTTTTGATTTTTGACCACCAAGTTATCACTAGTGAATTACCTGTTTATTACAGGGTTATAGTATACCATTTTACTTGAATAAACATATGAAATTTAAATATTGTGTATAAAGCACATAGCAAGCTTAAAATTTAACAATTGCTTAATTTCAGAATTTTGCACTTGGCATGGTCTTGAAAAAATCTAATCTAACCATACCTGGATAGGAATTTTCTGAATAACATCCCTCACAAGTGACTATCCAACCACAATTCATATATTAAAAGCATTTTACATTATCTTATTTCATACATAATAAACAGAGAATATAGGTGACTTTCCCAAGGCAACACAGCTAATAAGAATTTAAGATAATATATGAAGTTGAATTTAACTGAGTACAACCCAACTAAATGGGCCATCTAGCTGATTAAAAGGCAAAATGCATAATTTTAGCATAACAGTAGCTAACATTTACATAGATAGCATTTACAATGTTCCAGGCACTGGGCTAAGTGTTTTACAATTATTATTTCATTTGATCTTCAGAACAACCTTAGGAAGTAGATGCTATTATTATTCCCATTTTACAGATGAGGGTACTATGACAAATAGAGTTTAAATAACTTGCCCAGATTCAGCCAATTACTGTCTGAAGCCATAATTGAACAAAGGCCTTCTTGATTCTGGGCACAGTATTCTAGCCATTGTACCACCTCACTACCTATAAAAGGGATGACAAAATAGTAATTCTTTTGAAATAAAATATCCAGATGTCTTGATAGATGCTAAGATATAAATCATTATGACATGAAAAACAAAAGGTTGACTCAGTTTTAATGAATAAATTTAAATCTGGAAGGGATCTTCGAGGTCATTGAATCACAGAGGTAGAGCTAGGATTGATTATTGAGTCCATAAGATCTTAGTTGGAATTCTGTCTCTAATGCATGCTATCTAAGTGGACTTAATAATGAATGGATTTAATAGAGCTGTACCAGTCAACTAAGAGTGTAAATTATAAATGGTTGTTTATATCTACTAGTTGGGAAAACAGGTTTTCACAAAGGTAGTTCTATGCACTGATGAAACCATAGGATAGTATAGGTGTTCAAAACAAAATTAGAGAATTTTACAGCAGTAAATTAATCATGAAATTAACTAATTTAACCATTTTATTTTATTGCCATAATATAACATGCAGTGAGTGAAAAATAGGATCAAGAGTTAGGAGATCTGACTTTGCATTTTAGCTCAGAATCCTATTTGCTCATTCATGACTATAACACAAAAGACAATGACTCATTTCTAAAATAGGCACAATGAAATTTAGACTATATTGTTCACTAGAGAAAGAACAATGAATGGAAATAAGATTTCATAATTCCCAATACTGTATAATTCTTTTTTCCAATGCAATAATATGTGTAAATCATTTAGCAGGGTGCCTGACACATAATAGGCACTTAGTAAATGCTAATTCCCTTCTCTCCCATCTTCCTTTCCAACAGAATAAAAGGGTCTTTTCTTATAGTTGCAAGGTGCTCTTGGTGATATAATAATGACTAAAATTTCTATAAAACTTTATAGTTTGCAAAACATTTTTCCTACACAATTTCACAATACTTCTATTAGGTAATTACTATTGGTACTACTCTCCATATTTTATACAACTTGAAGAAAGCTGAGGTTGGCAGAAGTTACTTGACTTGACCCATGCATGATCAAACAAGAGATTAGTAGAATACAAATGATTTAAATTACAGTCATCCTGATTCCAATTCAGATTTTCTATCCTACCTAAGAATAACCAAGGCCATTTGTCTCTTCTTCATTCCCTCACACCAGGTGTTTTCATGACGACAATATGTTTGGTGAATTTGGTCAAAAAAATATTTATTTGTATAAAAAACAAAAGAGAATTGATCAAGTGATTATTTTTTTTCTTTAAAGAGATTACTTAATCCAGCCTAAATTACAGTTTCAGGAACCCTTGAGGGGGCAAAAACAAATAAACAACAACAACAAAAAAAAAAACATTCTACTGAATTGTTTGCTGTTGCTTATTCAACTCTTATCTTTTAGCATCCATACTGACTATTACTCAATTGCTTCCCTTTGAAATCCTAGACTTTCTTAATCCCTCAGATATTTACTAGCTTTGTGACCCTGTGAAAATAACTTAACCTTTGTGTGCCTCAGTTTGCTAAAGTGTAAACAGGGAATAACACCTTTTCCCAGTTTATGAGGATTCAATGAGATAACATTTAGCACAGTATCTGTAATATGATAAGTCTTTAATAAATTTCTTCCTTTTTTTCCTTCAAGATTGAGCTCCAGTTCTGCCTGTAATATAAAGTCTTTTCTAGTCTCTTTGTGACTACACAAATCCCCTATCTATTTTGTACTAATTTTGCATGCACTTAAAGTATGTGCTTATATGTGTGCATACACACACATATATACATATGCAAAGATAGATATAACACATATATATTATAGTCAAACACATATACATAATACGCATGTGTATATACAAATGCAAACATATGCACATATGTGCATTTTTACACAGATATGTATATGTTCACACACACATACACACACATATATTGTCTTCCCAGGTAGAATGCTGGGTCTTTGAGAGCAGAGATGATTTCATTTATTTTTAATTCATTTTGTTTAACACAACATCTGGGATATAATAGATGCTTAATAAATGCTTTTTGATTGATTGATTTAGTTCTAAGCACTGTGATTGACTCTATAGTAGTCAAGGAAATAGAACAACACATAAAAAATGTTCATTAATGAACTTCAAAAGTATTTATTCTGCCATTTAGCTCTGGAGGGAGATGCTTCTAAATGAAAGACTAACCAAATTTGGAATAGGAGGCTTAGGGTCTCAGTCTCTGCCATTATTTACCTATCAGGCTATGAGTAAGGTACTGAACACCACAGGGTTCCAGTTTCTTCCTGTCTGATATGGAGAAAATAATGCTGACTCTCTTCCCTCCCAGTTTTATTGTAAGAACAATTCTTGGTAGTCTTTAAAGCACTAAAGATTGTGAGTTGCTATTAGTTTCAATCCAACAGTCACCAACTATATACCCCATATTCTGCTAGAGAGTAAGAACACAAAGACAAAAATGAAAGAATCCCTCCTCTCATGAATGGGAATATAGTAGAATATAAGAATATAAGAATAAGAATATTCTACTGAGAATATACTTGTGTGAGAATATATTGAGAATGTATCTACTATGAGTGTACACATAAGTAAAAACATAGTAATCAAAAAAGTCTCCTTGAACTGTTCTACCTCAGTTTCCCTGCATTAGTTTCCCTGAATTATATCTCCATTGCCCTGAGTTAGTATGCAACCCCCACCTTTTTTTCCCCTAAACATTCCAAAAGATAAGGCTTTCTCAGGTACATCCTGACTCTGGCTTCCCGGTTAGTAAGAATTTATAGTTTTTACCCCCATCCTGTTAGAATTGAATTAATGTTCCATCCCTGAAAATTCCCACTCTGTCTCCTGTTTTTGTTTCTCTTCTTACTAGAATCTTATAAAAAAAAAAAAAAAAACCTGGGAGTCTCATATTCCCCACTGGATACTTTGAGACAAGAGTCCTGTCCAGTCAATCAATTAAGCTCTCCAATAAATAAAATATTAAAACTCTCTAATTTCTATCTTGCCTCAGTTTCTCTGGCATTACAGTGGGTATAATATTTCATGGACAATTTTTTTTTTTTTTTTTGCTTTCACCAAGAAATAGTCATTATCTTTCCTTGCATTGTAGTTACTATTTTATGATTTCTGGATATATATGTATGTATGTATGTATAATTGAATAAACACTTTCATTGGGGAAAAGTACAATTATTAAGTTATATAACTCTCAGCCCGCTTATCAATCAGTATTGGGGAAGCTGGGGTGTGAGGGAAGGAGACACTAAAACCACAGTTTTTGTATTACCTGCTCTTTGTCATTTTCCTTACCTTCAAATTGTCATCCTAAGTACTTTGGAGAAGAACTTAGGTTCAGGGGCCCACCCAAACTCTTTTGCTGAAGTGGATTTACATGGATTGTCTTAAAGCTATCTATAAAAGCTGTCCCCCACCTTGAAGTCAATGTTGATTTTCAATGATCATTTCATCAATATGTTACTAACTGGACATCTTTATAAGAAAAGCCTGTTAGTTCTCTTTGTCCTGAGTTTTACCTCAATAATCAAGGTGAAAACCCAAATTAAGAAAGAATTTTCCTTTCAACCCTGTTTCTTCCTTCCCTCCTTCCTTCCCTTCTTTGTTCCTTCCTGCACTGCTTGCTTCCTTCCTTCTCTATCTCCTTCCTTCCTTCATTCTGAACGAGATGAGATGAGATCTCACAGGATAGTTGTGAAAACTGAGTAAGGCATCATCTACTTCAGAGTCTGAGTAGGCCTGAAGGACTTTGATCATTGATCCAAGGGCATACTTAAGTCCCTTTCCTGCTATACTCCCATGACATAATTTTCTCCCTATTTCAATCAAATACCAGGAATTATGTACTTATTGGCTAAGTTCAATTTCTTGGGTAGTTCCTAAGTTTAGAATGTAAGAACCTCCACCAATGAGGATGAGGGTCAGTGGTGGGAGGGGTATTTGCATTAGGGATTAAAGTGTTAACCCTGCCCCCAGGGGGTGCTTCCTCCCTTCAATTGTTTGCTTAAGGGTGGGACTCCCTTCTGTGAGAAGGTATAATAAACTTTGCTTTGCTTCTAGAGATCTCTCCAGCTTTTTTAAATTAAATGGTGACTTCACCATTTCTGAGCCATGTAGTTTTTTTCCTTGCTTCTTTCCTTCCCTCCCTTTTCCCTCTTTCTCTCCTTTCCTTCTTCCTTTCTACCTCCCCTCCTTCCTTGCTTCCTTCCTCCCTTCTCTCTTTCTTTTCTTCCTTCTCTTCTTTCCCTTCCTCCCTACTTCCTTCCTTCCTTGTCAAATCTGATTTTAAAATTTCATAGCATTTCAATTCCATTGTTTGTTTGTGTGTTTGTTTTGTTCCATCTATTGACATTGTTGTGGTCACTTTGTATTTGTTTTTGATTCTGCTTAAATTACTTTGGAAATGTGTCATTGATTGATGCATATGGTAGTCTTGGAATGCACATCCCCTTAGGTCAGTGGTTGTTTAATTTCTTTGCCTCTGTATTCACTGCATGGAAGAATGGCATGCAAACATTAAGTATTTGTGTAATATTTGTTGAACTGAAATTAATTTAAACAAATGGTTTTAATGATTTAGTTTCCAAGATCCCAAATAGCTTTGACTTTTTCTCCTCAATCTGATTATTTCAAGAGGAAGTGATTTATGAGCCTAAATTAGCAAAATTGGTTTACTTTTCTTCACAGAATGAATTATAGTCGGGAGTCATAGAAGGATAACATTTTGTAAAAAAAAAAAAAAAAAAAAAAAGCTGTGGGTATTTTAATGTACTACAACTCATTGGGTATAATAAGATCACAGGATCACTGATTTGATAAGGAAGAAAATTGATAGGCTATAAAGTCCAATTCCTTTATTTGATAAGTGGGAAACTAAGGTTTAGAATGACATCAAAAGTTATAAGTAACTAAATAATTAAAGTTATAAAGTAAATGAGTTAAATGAAGTTATAAAAGTACCACGCCAAAAAGCATGGCTTTAAGCCCAGATTCTCACATTCAACATCAAGCATATTTTCTTTTGTACCACATTGATCCAATAACACTTATATATGAGAATATCAACACACACACACAAACACACACACATACTTGTGTTTTTATATGTGTGTGTTTGTAAGAAGGCACTTCACACAACTATGGTTAGAGAGCGGATTCTTAAAAAAGAACAAATATGATTTTTAAAGGCTAGAATACATAATTTAAATTATATAAATTAAAACACATTGTTATGCCACAGTTTTCTTTAACCGTCCTGACTCAGTTTCCCTGTCTCAGTTTCCTTAACTGTTCTGTCTCTGACCCAGTAAAACTAAGGATTATTCGCTCTCAGGTTATAAATTAGCAAGATAAAAGAGTAGATCTCCTGATTCTTTTATGGATTTACAATATTCCTTTAGAATATTCCAAGACCAACCCATGATATCTTTACTTCTTTGTCTCTGGAATTTTTAGGTTTTATGGCTTCCCCTCCCTGATAAAAAAAACCTTCCCTCCCTTTCTCTTCTTTGTCTCCAAAAAGGTATTTAAGAAGTTGGGGTTCCTCCATTCATTGCTGGAGAATGGCATCTGGCAGCTGTATGCTGGACGCTGGATTCTTTGGGTCCTCCAGCCCTGGGACCAATATGGATTCCTTGGTCCCAGTATACTTATCTCTGTCTGACTGGATAATCTGAGACGAGAGTCCTGTCCAGTCAATCTTACTCTCCCATTAATAAAATATTAAAACTCTCTAATCTCTCTCCTGCCTCAGTTTCTCCAGCATTACAACATTTGCACAAATAAATCAATACACTTAGAACAATAAGATAAGATGTTCATATGGGAAGATATTCCACAGCAACTATATCCAAGATATATTGGAATTAATAACTAAATAAATATTATGAGTGTATAGATGTATATGTGTGTGTGTGTGTATGTATAAAACTAATTTTTCATCAGACATTTGGGGAAATTGGTGGGATGAATAAGGTAGCTAGGTGGGCCATAGGAAGGGGCAAATGGTGAAGAAAAGCTTTTGTTGAATTTAAGTGGAATTTAAATGGGCCTAGTGGAAGTCACCCAGCTGCTCACTGTAGTAAGCAGGGAGGAGAACTGATTTTGTTGTCTTTCACTGGTTCTTTTGCTATTCTTTGTTGGAATCTTTACAAACTGCTAACTCATTAGAATTGATAGATTATTGATCTGATCTTACAAGAAGATGTTTTGGGCCAGAACCTGAAACAAGGTACTAAGTAGAACTAATTAGTACAACGCTTCTGTTTACACCTTTACTCATCGGAGTTCACAAGTATGGGAGATTCACAAAGTAAACTTTGTAACTTTGTGAATTCACACCTCCCTTAAAGCTCTTAGGGCCAGAGAGCACTATGGGAGAAAACCCATAATTCCTCTCTCTCATGTCCCACAATTCCTCCCTCTTGTATAAAAGAACAGACAGAGGCTCTCGGTCAGATTTCAGCAGAGTTACGCCAGAAGCCCTCTCTCCAAGGCAAGAAGGAATATTTTCCACTTGGCTGGTTGGTGGCGGAAGAGAGCTCAGCTGGATTGGAGAGGAGCACTCTGGCGCAGACACAGAGCACTTTGGGAGATTGAGAGCCAGAAGCCCTCTCTTGGAGGCAAGGCAGATTCATCTTGGAGCTGGATTGAAGGCTGAAGAAAGCAGAGGCAGAAGCAAAGGACAAAAACTGCAAGAGCTCTTGGAACCAAGCAGAGAGAGAGGCCTCTAAGCTAACCGGGCTATATTGGAGATAATAAAAGATCTGAACTTTTATCACCTGGCTGCATTTGGGGTAATTATTGATCTGAATTGATATTAAAGCGGCCTCCAAGAAAACCTCCCCCGAGAAACCTACCCTCTCCCCCAGAGAGAACTATTCTACTTATTTTAAAAGAAGATCACCACATTTCTTAAATAGGCTTTTATAGCAGTAGCCCTTGTTGATGTCCTTGCATTGACAAAATTATCATGACACCATTGTTACTGTATCCAATCAGAAAGCCAAGTTATGATGTCATCCCTGAGATGGTTTTTCTTCTATTCAAGAATCTACTGGTATCCCATGTCTTTGCTAGTTGAAGTTAGCATGAAAATGGTGGGTTGATTAGGAACTTTGCTCATATTATGGCGGCAAGTTTTCCAGGGAAGTGAGCCCTTGTCTTTCCTCTTGTTAATTACTAACTTCTCTTTGGGAACTTAGCCTGTATAATAAAATCTTTCCACATTGATTTGGAGATGGCTTAAGTCTACAAATGCATTTGAGATACTTTGTAACACTGGCCCCAAACTTCAATATATTTGGGGATTCAACCTCTGTGTTGCAACATTTATTGGCCTGTAAAGGGAGAGTCCTTGAACCCCAATATATTTTTGAGAGTTCAGTGCTTCTGCAATTCCAGTAAAATTAAAAGAACTACAAATTGTCAACAATTATTTCACAGACTATTTCAAATCACTAATTATGAAAAATATACACCCTAAAAGGACTCTAAAACTTTTATTATACAACTAGTAGGTTAGCAAAGATGACAAGACATAAAAATGGCAAAAAATAAAGGGGATGTGGGTAGACAGGCACACTAATATGCCTTTAGTGGAGTTGTGAATTATAAAGAGGTGTTATTAAGGGAAGTTTTCATATTTCTATGAAATCTGCCCCAATTGTACGCGCGCACACACGTATTATATGTATGTATATCCAGATGTATAAAAGAAAAGCATTAAAAATAGATTGTTTTGTTTCTAGTAAATGGTTGAATGAATAGAGGAGAAAGAAATATGCTTTTATTAAGTACTGCATGTGCTAAGTGCTTTATAAATTTTGCATCATTTTATCTTCATGTCACCCTCTGAGATAGGTAATATTATGATTCTAATTTTATAGATAAGGAAAGTGAGGCTGGCCCAGACTCATTAGTAAATGTTTGAGGCTGGATTTGACATTTAAGACTTTTCTGACTTCAAGGAATTTTGTGCTATCTATGTGCTCTGAACAGAAAATATAGACACATGGAGAAAAGACAAGAATGTGTCACTAAAGACCGTTGCAATGTCCTAATTTTATAAATGAGTAAACTGTGGGCAAGAGGAATTCATTCATTTATATACAGTTTAAGAGACATATGTTATATGATCAAGGATTTCCAGGACCACATTTAGGTATCACAAAATTTTGATTTGGAAAGGATTTTGAAGGTAAACCATTTAACTGATTCTAAAACATGATTTTCTCTATATAACATCTTTGACAAGTAATCATCTAGAATTCAATTAAAACACTTTAAGGAAAACAGAACTCTCTACCTACAAGAGAGTGAATTTAATTTTATGAAAGCTCAAATTGTCAGGAAATATGTACATACACACAAATATGCACACACATATGTATGTGTGTGTATATATTATATATATGTGTGTGTGTGTGTGTGTGGGTGTGTGGGTATGATTAGGGCAGATTCCATAGAAATATAAAATGTATTTTTCTATAACCCCCACCTATTTGCTTGCTATTTCTTTGTTTTGTTACTTCTAGATAGGGAAATAGTTAAAGAGAAGTTGAATATTTTGCCCAAAGACATACAGATAATAAGTGACCAGCTGATATTAAAATGAAGGTCTTGTTTTATGTGTCATTAATGGAAGTTTTATAATGACCAAAAATATTTGACCATTACTCTTCCTTTTGACTGGTTATCATTTAGACACATTAATGAATTTGTGAATTCAATTAATGTGAATTTTCCCTTCCAAAGTGGACTTTATAACTATTCCATGATTTTTTTAGGCTTTGTAATTTTTGTCTATATCTTTCTGCAAAATTTTTCAAGGAAGTCTCATTCAAAATATTGGAGATCTGTATATTTTTATATCTTTGTATCTTGAGAACCAGCATAATATTCAATCTGTCTTTGTGTCATCTTACATTCTCCCTTCATGACCCTTCTGCTTCCTTTTTGCATCTTTTGCAAAGTACTATTACAATCCTAATTTACCAATAGAAGTATAGAAGAGACATTTCAAAATAAGGATGAACAATATTATCAGTACAATTCAACAGAGAACTACAAATGTTACCAGTGAGAGAAAAATCCAAGGAGTTAGCATACACAAAGCATAATTAAAATTTTCTTCTTTTGAAAATGGACATCTGCACCCAGAAAGAGGACTATCTGAAGTGAGTGTGAATCACAACATAGTATTTTCACTTTTTTTTGTTGCTGTTTACTTGCATTTTCTTCTTATTTCTCATTTTTTCTTTTTGATCTAATTTCTCTTGTGCAGCATAATTGGGGAAATATGTATAGAAGAACTGCACATTTAACATATATTAGATTACTTGATTTCTAGGGGAGAAAGAGATTGGAGAGAAGAAAGGGAAAAATTTGAAACACAAAGTTTTGCAAGAGTGAATGTTTAAAATTATCTGTGCATATGTTTTGAAAATGAAAAGCTTTAATAATGTTTTTCATCTTTTAAACACGAGATAGTGATTTATTTAAGTAGTCACAACTAAAATTAATTGAAACAATAAATTCAGCAAAGTGGAAGGATAAAATAAATCCATAGAAATAATCGACATTTCTATGTATTCCTATAAAAGTCAATAAGAACTAGACAGGGAAATTCATAGAAAATAAAGATCTCTCACATATGTATTATATATGTAATATATGTTATACATATATGTATGTATATATATATGATTATATTCACAAAGATACATAAAGAACTAAGAACATAACTAGAGAATACTCTTTGCAAAGACAGACAATTAGAAAAAAATTACTTGCTCATGTGTAGGCAGAATAAATAGAATATAAATGATAACTTGATTAAATGAAATTATTTATTTATTTTATATCAATAAGAAAGAATTATTTTATCAAACTAGAAAAAATCTAACAAAATTGCATATGTATCATCACAAGAATTTTATACATGTGCACATATCCATATATCTATACACACACACATATATGTATTTATGAAATGAGGAGAGGGAAGGGTATGTAGCAGAAATAAATCCCCAAATGTGCCATAAAACAGTAATAATTAAAATGATTTAGTATGTATCAGAGAGGAAAAGAGAAAGACCATTTTATATTAGATATTCAATATATAGAGAGAATTTTAGTATCCATGTTCTTGATAATCCAAAGACCCCAGTTACAAAAATTAGAATTCACCACTTGACAACCAGTGCTGGAAAAATTAAAAAAAAAAAAAAAGACATTTTGGTGAAATTATAGTTAAACATTTCATACTAAATACCAAGATAAAATTTAAATTCTAAATGGATGAATAGTTTAGATCATAAACATCATAAACATCATAAAAACAAAATAAAAAAGTAGGGAAGAAAATATTCTGATCTAAGGACTGGAGAAGACTCTATGACCAAAAAAGAAATGGAGAGGATAACATAAGTGAAAAACGACCATTTTGAATTGCCTGCAGCATCATCGTCCATGAAAAACCCCTGTCATGGCTACAGAGGAAAGTTGGAAAAATCTCTTCTGTTCCCTAAGAGCAGACCTCAACCTTTAAAAATGAGCAAAAAAAGCAAAAAATGCTTTGACCATAGAGAGCTAATGTGGAGACAGGGAAGATCATAATACAAAACTAGAAGAGTACAGCAAAGGCAAAATGCTTTCAGGCAAAGCCTCAAAGCTGTATATGAAGGTCTTCAGTTAAAAAAAGCTCTCTTGGAATAGTTTAAAAACGATTTTTAAACAGAGATAGAAGAAAAATGGGGAAAAGAAATGAGATCTTTGCAGGAAAGTTATGAAATTGTTTGAGGAAAGCCAATACCTTGCAAAAAGAAGCACAGAAATAAAAAACAAACAAACAAACAAACAAACAAAAACAAATTGCACTCTTTCTTTGATAAATGCCTGGCATCCTTTATGTATAAAAGATGAGTTCAGATTTATTCTTCTGAGAATCATTTCCCAACATATAGTTAAATGATATTAACAAGAACATTTTTAAAAGATGAAAAAAGAATCAAAAGATACAATAACCACAGGAACAAAGTGCTTCATATCATTGAGAATTAGAAAAATGCATATAAAATCATCTATGTGATTCACCTCACATCTATCACATTGACAAAGATGAAAAAAGAGAAAATAGTGAAGATTGGATGAAATGTAAACACATATACATTAATGCATTACTGATAAAATTGTAAACTTGTTTGGCTATTGTAGAGAGAAATTTGCCCAAAATGTTCACAAAATGTCACTAAACTGTCCATATCCTTTGATCCAGGTATAACACTATCAAGCCTCACACAAAAGAAATCAAAGAAAAAGGAAAGGATTTATACGTACAAATATATTTTTGTCGTTCTTTTCAGAGGAAAAAAAAATGTAATACCTGGAAATTAAGATTATTCCCATCTACTGAAGAACGATTGATTAAATAATAATATTGTATCTCAACCAATGAAAAAATGAATTATCTTTGAATAAAATGGGGGAAAAACAATTACAACCTGAAATGAACAGAAGTAGAATAACATACTGAAAGCATTATAAAGAAAACATAATTTTAGAAAATTTTTAACTTTTATCAATGAAGTAACTACAAGGCCTTAAGTACTAATGGAGATACAAACTACATACTGCCTGAGAGAGAGGTGATAAACATAATATGTATAATGAAACATATACTATACATAATGAAAATAGTGAATGTGGAATTTGTTTTGCTGGACTATGCACATTTTTGTGAGTGTGTGTTTTTTTTTGTTGTTGTTGTTGTTAATAGTTCAGTTACGGTATAGTAGGAGGGAGAGATAACAAATATATAAATAAAATTTTCAAATGGAAAGAAAAAGAAGAGATACTCTAACCATTTAGGAGTATCTTCTAAAAGTCTAAGGGTGGTAATAGCCAGCATTGCTGTGGAGAATGAACAAGGGAGTGTTATTTATATTAATGCTTTAATCTGCACTAAAACTTTTGGGCCACTTTGCATCATTTAATTTAATTATGATGTATTAGCAAAACATAAGTCAGTAAAATATATAAGAAATGGCTATTATTTTGTTTTTACAAGAATGGGAACAAAAGCAAGGGTATGGGATGTTATCCTGCTAATACTTAACATATTGGTGTAATCTAAGTCCACACTTCTTAAATTGTGTTTTAGGACCTCATATAGGGTCTTGTAACTGAATGTGATGGTCACAAAATTATGATTTATTATCAGTGTTTGACTTACAGGTCATATAACATTTCTCAGTGAAAGGGTCTTGAATAGAAAAAAAGTTAAGCTCTGCTTTACCTAATTAAAAAACAGCTTTCAGACTTTGAAGACAGAAGGAGGTGCTGGATTTGTACATTCATGATACTTAGCTTTCCCTCCTTCACTCAGATTAGTGACCACTCTGTCTCTTTAAGTCCCAAATAAAGTCCTAACTTTTCCTGGACACTTTCCCAAACTTTCTTAATTCTAGTACTTTTAATTATTTATTTTTCTTACACATAGCCTATTTTGTTAATTATTTTTATTATATTAATTATACCATTATATTAATAACCAATTATTAAATTAAGATTAAGGGTTTTTTCTCTTTATTTTCTTATTCAAGGACCAGTTCCTGTAAATTAGTAAGTCTCTGAAAGATGTCATTTATAGGTAAGATTGACCAATTTCTCACAGAACATGCTTCTTGATCTTGGTCAAGACTTCACCTACCTAGAAAACCAGAAACGATTTCTGTTTAGAATATAAACAAATATACTCCAGGTGAATTCTTGTCCTTGGGAAATAAGCTCATATCATTGTATACCTCCAGTGGAGTTTAGGGTAACCCAGCTCATGAAGGAGAAAACCAACCACAGTGATGTGGGTAGAAGTAGATTCCTTTGTTCAGATTGCTAGAGATCAAGCCATGTTCTCAGGAGAAGTTGAAAACATTTAGCCTACCTTCTCTTTAATATATCTTTGCCCTCATTAATTTTTCATGAATGAGGGTTGATTTCTCTTGTCAGAAGCATTCACTTTTCTAAAAACATTTAAGGCATTCAGTATTTCCATTAGTTGTCTACTTATAGAGAGAAACCACTGGCCATCAATTATAAGTTAGCCTAATTAATAAATTGATTATTAATTATCTAGAAACTCTGTCTCTTGGATTTTTCATTTACCTCGTTGTATATATTTGTTTGCATGTTGTTTCCCCATTAGATTTTAAATTTCTTGAAGGCAGAAATTGTTTTTTGCCACTTTGGGTATTATCAGAATTTAGCTTAGTACCTGGTTCATAGTAGATACTTAATAAATGTTTATTGATTTGATTGAGTGATTAAAGTCTTTTCACCATTCAATCAAGTCTTATTTCCCTAAAGTTTCTAGGTTGTTCTGCTGTTTGTTTTTTGTCCTCTAGATTCTTCTCCTAATCCCAAGGGATACAGGTAATTATCAAGCATTTATTAAATGCATAGTTGGTGCTATACGCTACACTCAGCATTGAGAATATAAATACAATCAAAAAGAACAATGATCTTTTTGTGTTCAAGGAGCCAATAACGTAAAGGTAGAAGCCAACCTTTAAAAGGGACTGAAAAAGTAGAAAGTTGGGTATGAGGGAGGTGAAGAATTCCCTAAGCAGAGAATTGCTGGCAAAATCCATTAAATCAGAAGCTCATCTGGGAGAAGCATGTAGCATGGTGAGCCCAGTCCTGGTCTCCAAACTGAGAATTCTAAAAGCTTATACCTATGAAAGAAGGGAATTGCCAGAAGAAGGAATCTAACAGTGCAAAAGTCCTCAGGTATTTGGGAAATTTCCATGGCTAGAAGACATTTGAGTGCAAGTAACAAAGTATTGAGAGTTACAAACACAGCTGGGAGGTAAAAACAAAGGGGAAGAAGTAACCTGCATGCTACTTCTAGATTTTGCCTCAAAGACTATCACTGGTCCTTTCCCACTCACCCCCTTCACTTCATCACTATTATCTAAAACTTATTATCATTTATGTAAACCAGGTCATTTTTCCCTTTTTTTTTTTTTTCCAAGTTACAAGCTCAAGTTCTTTTTCTCTGCTCTAACCTCCATCTGCAAACATGGAGGCATTTATATATATTATATTCCTTTTTCAAATATTTGGCATCCATTTCATCATGCTTCTAAATTCTCACAAGACTGTTTTTCTTCCCTGTTCTATAATTCCAAACTCTTTCATATTTTCTCTTTTCCTTTGCCATAGTCACTGAAGAAAGTGTCCCACTTTTCCTTGCCAAAGTATCATTCCTCAACTTGAGCTTTGATGATATCTCCTAAGCTCTAGGGAAATGTGCCTACTCTAATCATCATCACTGGCTTCCCCAAATTCAGTCATTTCAATTTATATATTCTTTCTTTAATGTCTAAAAGCATTCCCTGATATCTTCCATCACTAAACACAAAATTGTCACTCATCACTATTATCTCCTCAAGTTATCTTATATTTTTCCTCCCTTTCACCACAAAACTACTATATAACATCCTCTCTGCTCATTCTCTTTAATTTCTCATTTGTCATGACACATGTTTGTCAAGTCCTAGCAATCCGGTTCCTCACATTTCCATACTACTGAAACTTTCCCAACAGCTTCACTGCTTATCTTAGACAACATAAGCATCATGCTTTTCCACAGAAGAAGCTCCTTGAGACAAATCTCATCATTTTGGAGACTGATTTAGGCCTAATACTCAATCCCTCTTAAGTACTCTCAATTGCTTCTCTCTTCTGATTAGAGAGGTAGAGAGCAGGGCAAAAACTCTTTCCAAACTTTTCCTTTATAGAAAGCTCAGAATTTCCAGCCAACTCTTCATCATTTCCCACATCTTCTCTAACTTGATTTTGCCTATAGAAGTATGGTGCCTTAATGTTAGTTACTTTCATCTTCACCCTTTTCATGGCCACAACTTTCCAGCTTCTTCTGGTGTTCCAATAACTTATAAGCTCTTCGAGAGCAGATGCTTTTTTTTTTTTTTTTATATCTGCATCTCCAGTATTATTATAGTACATTACATGTACTAGGTATTTTTTTTACCTTGACTATTAACTGAAACTCCATTGTCCAAAGATAACAACAATCTTTTACTTACTAAATTTACCTGCCTTTTCTCATTCATATTCTGCTGGAACTCTCTCTACTTTTCCACTTTCAACTAACCTCACTTCTTATATATAATGTTCATTTTTATTCTTTCATGAGACTGCCCCTTTCTCATTCTCAATAATATTGGGAGGGATCTCAGCAATCATCTATACTTACTTATATATGAAGAGAATTTACAGAAGCATCTATTCAGCAATAGCTGTCCAAACTTTGAACATTTCTAAGAAGGGAAATGAATGTACCAACTTTTGAGGGAGCTGCTTTTACTCATACATGAATCTAATTATTAGAAATTTCCTCCTTCTTTCCCCCATCAAGCCTAAATCTGTCTCTTTGCAGCCCATGACCTCTAGTGGAGGACTCTTCTCCTACCTGAGTGCTCCTTCTTTTTGTATACACTCTCACCTCATTTTCATCCTTTAATTATAGGTAACTTCCAAACTTTGTATATGAATTGTATTTATTAATTAATATTTATGTGCTTTGTACTTGCTAAGTCCCAGCAACAAAAAAATATAACTAGAAAGAAAGGCAATTGGGCCCTCAATGAGGAAGTATTCTAATAAGGAAAAATGTTACATAAAAGAAAAAAGAAAAAAAAAATACATTGATTGAGGCGAGGGGAGAGATGAAGGTTTTCAGTAAAAAGTAGAAAAAGTACAGAGAGTCAGGGGTATAGCTGGAGAGAAATAAAGACATGGCCTGCCTAGGTGTTCTCTCTAAAATGGAGAGTCTAGAAGGGATCAGTCAATTGAGGGGAGCAGGTACAGAGAGAGAAAATGCTTCCAATGTATGAAATCTTGTGAACTTTCACAGTGCTGGTTTCTAATGAGTGCAATAAAATATGTGGTCTAGAGTTAGAGTGAGAAGTCTTCTCTGCTCACTATATCTTCTTACTTGGGTCTAGTGCTAGCTGAGAGTGGACTTTAAATGACAGGTTCAGAAATTAGGATTTAAAAATAATGAAATTATAAAGCTTTAAGAGAGTTGAGGAATCATCTAGTCTTAATTCCTCATTTTACAAAAGAAAACATTAAGGCTCAAAGAAATTACAGGATATTTTGTAAGATCCAGGACCCAAACTCACATTTCCTTGACTCCCACAGGAAAAAAAAAAAAAAAAAAAAAAAAAACAACTTAAGACTTTTATAGGTACACAGATGCATTTTCTTTCTGCAGGTGGTCTATATTTATACATTTATTTGAAGGGGAACTCCTGTTGTGAAAACTCACTCTAGATGAAAATATGACACTTCACTTATAAATTACAGTGTTTCGTATGTGTCTTGAATCATTGAAAATTTTAAATGACTTGACCTTGGTCACAGACTTAGTAGGTGTAACCCAATCTCTTGATATCAAAACTAGCCTTCTGTCAATTATATCATTTTGCTTTTTAAAAACACATGGTAACTTTATAATTTTACTTTGCACAATGTGTACCAATAAGCAAAGAAATTAAATTTTGCACAAAATTTACAATATGGTAAATTTGGGCTTCTTTTCACTCATTGTGGGAAATTCTGATTGCCTCTCCTAGCTTTCTTTCTCTGGGCCCAATGAGATGAATTTCTAAATAGATGCTTGTGTAGGGGTGGGTGTTCTGGGACCTTTCTCTGGGTTATTGTTGCCATGGTGACCGCCTCCTTGATATTCACATGTTCCCCACATCTGTCTGTGTTTTGTTTATGGGCATCCTGGAGAAGCATCCCTGCATGGTGCTAGAGAGAATAGAGAGTGAAAAAGAAACACTCTCCTCGCACTCAAAGACAGCAATGTTTACACAACCCACATGAAAGCAGTTTTCAATACCTTTTTTCCTCTTCATATTTAAACCAAATCCTGTTCAGCAGACTAAGCCATGTGAAGATTCTACAGAACCAAGAGAACAGGAACATGAGAGAGATGGTGTAAACTACCTAGAATATAGGACTTCCATTTTGTGAGCTCCTGATCTCTACTTTGTGACTCTCAGTGTGCCTTCAAAAGGCATATCCCTTTGATTTAAAAGTTTTTCAGTTCAGTTTCTCAAGTCTTTCAAGTGAGATTTCTTTTTCATCTGTTTATTTTCCTCCAATGAAGGTATTCTATGACATTTCCTGAATGTTGTAAAATTTTTAAGGAGGGAATTGAGGACGTTTTCATGTTTTTCTTCACTTAGAGATAAGAAGCAAATAAAATGTGCTTTATATAGTCAAGTGTAACAGAATGAATTTTGAACATAAGCCCTAGATGTCAGGTCTATTTAGCTCTGTCATTCATGTGGATTCATGTGTCAGCATATGGATTCAAGATGTCCTAGCTTCATAGTATACCTCTGAAATTATCTGTGAGACCTAGGATTAATCATTTAATATCTTTGAGCCTCAATTTTTTCATCTGTAAATGGGAGTGATTATGCCTGTAGTCCTTACTTCATAGGGATATGTGAGGTTTAAGTGGAATTTTATATATATATATATATATATATATATATATATATATATATGTACTTTTAAATATTTACATCTTTGATAATTTAATTCTTTTTTATAGTTTTTTATTTACAAGATATATGCATGGATAATTTTTCAGCATTGACCCTTGAAAAATCTTCTATTCCAACTTTTCCCCTCCTTCCCGCCACTCCCTCAGATGGCAGGTAGACCCATACATATTAAATATGTTAAAGTATATGTTAAATACAATATATGTATACATATCCATACAGTTATTTTGCTGTGAAAAATTGGACTTACACATAAGGTAAAAATAACCTGGGAAGGAAATCAAAAATGCAAGTGGACAAAAACAGAGGAATTGGAAATGCTATGTTGTGGTTCATATTCATTTCCAATAGTTTTTTCGCTGGGTATAGCTGGTTCTCTTCATTATTGAACAAATGGAACAGATTTGGTTCATCTCATTGTTGAAAAGAGCCATGTCCATCAGAATTGATCATCATATAGTATTATTGTTGAAGTGATAGTTTGCTTCTTGATATTTTACATCTTTATTTCTAAATATATCTTCTCCATCTACAAAATATTTTTTGCAATTAATAACTAAAAGAAGATTTAAAAATAAAAGTTATCTAGATAAATCAGTCATCAATTGATTCTGTTAGCATACATCAATCTCTGCAAAGAACTAACTCATCTCTTCTTTAGCAATAAAGACATTCTATATATATATATATAGAATCTAGGTTCTAGTTTTTGTTATTTCCCTTAATTCCAAGAATTCTCTCTTATATCTACCTCACAGAATGCCTGGTTTCTTTTAAGACTCGGTTAAAGT
This sequence comes from Antechinus flavipes, assembly GCF_016432865.1. Lineage (NCBI taxonomy): Eukaryota > Metazoa > Chordata > Mammalia > Dasyuromorphia > Dasyuridae > Antechinus > Antechinus flavipes. The sequence continues at coordinate 634,197,807 of NC_067398.1, forward strand.
GGGGGCAGCTAGGTGATGCAGTGAGATAGAGCACCAGCCCTGAAGTCTGGAGGACCTGAGTTCAAATTTGACCTCAGACACTTAAGACCTCCTCGATGTGTGAACCTGGACAAGTCACTTAACCCCAATTATCTCAGAAAAAAACAAAACAAACCAAAAAACACCTCAGTTAAAGTACCGCTTTCTGCACTTTCTGCAAAAGAGCTCTTGATTGATAATGATTGATAATCATAAAACTATTGGTATTGGTGTAATTGTACATGATGTTTTCATGTTTCTGCTCACTTCCCTTAATACCATTTCACTTATCTTCTTTTACTTCTTTGAATTCTTCATATTCTCATTTCTTATGGCACTGAAATATCTCATTACAATTTACATGAAACATTTTGTGTAGCTATTCCATATGTTGAGTATTTCAATCTGTCTCTGTCTTTGTCCTTGTTCTTCTTTCTCTTTCTCTTTCTCACTCTCTCTGTGTCTCTGTGTATGTTTCTGTCTCTATCTTTCTCTGCTTCTATTTGTCTTTGTCTCTGTCATCATATATAGTTGATGCCACAAATCTTAACAAAGCTTAACAAAATGCAAAATGCTATAAAATGCAGAAAGCTGTCACTGCTTTTACTCTCGACATAACCTACATTATCATTATCATAAACATCAATGTGTCTGTCATCATCATCATTATTTATTTTGAGTTTTGGTGTGTCATTTTACATCTTTGATACTAGCAGTGTCTTGCACTGATAATTTTAGAGTGTTATAGCATGAAAAGAATTTTTATCATTTTAAAGTTAATTGTGTGATGTAATTGTTAAATGCACCAGTGGTCAGACTTAGAATTATATAGGCCTAATTTTGAATTCTACCTCTTGACACTTGCCAACTATATATCTCTGGGTAAATCAGTTTCTTCAACTGGGCAATAGTAAGGCTGAATCTTATGACTTCTAAGATCTTGTCTAGTTCTAAATCTATGATTCTATGAAATACTTCACAAACCTTAAATTGTATTAGTTCATTTACTATGTTTATTAATAACTGACCTAGTAATTTTAGCAGTATTCTTAAGTATTAAGCACTATAAACTTGAAACTATGAACTCTTTGAAATGAGGGACTCTCTTTTACCTTGCCTTATATTTTTGGGACTTAGTAGAATACCTGGCACATTAGGTGACTGGTTATAAATAAATAATTGATAATATTAAGCTAATGGTTCAGATCATGTTTTATAATACTCATTCAGACCAGTTTACTTGATATAGAGAAATCCTTGGTCCTAAAGACTGTTCTTAGAATTTCAGCTAGTCATTTGTTTAAAGGAAACATGAAATGTAGGGTAGTTCCTTCAGTCAATTTCCTTGTATCTACAGGGAAATCTATTGTTCATTTGTCAGTCGTATTTCTTTCATACATACAATAATCCAAAATGCCTTAATTTTTATTTACTCATGAGTCAGAGGCTCTTACAAGGGCTTAGATTTCCTTTGGAGCATTTTTTTTATTTCATTGGCTTAAAGGCCCCACCTCTCTCCCCACCTGCTTTCCCTTCACACACTTAGAAAAGTACTACTTGTCATCATCTTCTAAGTTGATACTAGTTCCTCTTGCCAAAAAAAAAAAAAAAATCCAAATATTTAAGGGAAATTAAAAAATTGAATTATATATAACTCTCCACTAAATATAATCTCCAGAAAAGCAAAGACTTGCATTGACCAATGTTTTCCCAAAGATTTTTCACATATTCTTAAAGTCACAGTCCTGACAAGAGAGACTCCTCTTCCTGTCTGTCATTCCTTGCCAGCACATGTCTCCAGATATGATTCATTTTAGCTCTCCAGGTGATGATTCTCAGCAAGTAAGTGTCATTAGTTTCAGACAAGACCCAAAACTCTCTTCTAAGACAAATCTACATCTTTATTATAACTCAGCTTTTGCCAACAGAGGCTTTTTACATTTTCTTTCTGTATCAGAAACAAAGTTCACCTTAGTTAAAGCTCTCTGGTCCTGTAGGTCTAGTTAAAGTACTGCTCCCTCTTCACTCTTCAAAATTACTTAAGACCCAGAGCTCATACCCTGTCAATACCCATTGTCTCTGAGAATTCATCCTTTCCCTCAGTTTGGAGGTTAAAGAGCTCCTACCAAAACGGCCTTTTAAGGAGGAGACACATTCTTCTACACCAAGTCTCTCAGAGGATACCTTGCCTCTCAAAGTTTTTCAGCTCCCTTTTGTTTATAGTCTTCCCTCATAGTGGATTATACACTCCCTGAGGGTAAAGATTATCTTTCTTTGTCTCTCCAGAATTCAAAAGTATTGAGAGGGGCAGGAAGGGTCAGAGTAGGCATTTAATAAACAAATGTTTATTGATTGATTATTGTAATGTTGGAGAAACTGAGTCAAGATAGAGATTAGAGAATTTTAAATAATTTATTTGGATTTCTGAGAGGGAGTGATTGTGCTGGGGGCATGATGCCCCCAGGGTTGATGTCCAAAGCATCCAGCAGTGAATGAGTTCTCCATGACATATAGTTCTTAGCTCAGGTAGCTAACAAAGGCAAGGGAGTGAAGTCCAAACTGTGGTGAGTGGGAATCTCCAGGCCGGGATCATCATTCTTTTTTGAAAGGTTGGGGGTTAGGACCAAAAATTCTTCATGACTTAGGAGGAATTAGGAGCCAACAAGTCTGAACTCCCCCTTATCTTGAATTTACACATTTACAATTTATAATTTTAGAGTAATTAGCCCTGAGTTATATCAGTCCTAATGAACAACGGGGCGGGGGGGGGGGGGGGGGTGGAGTGGGGTGAGGGGAGTGTTTGCAACTAAGGGGATTGAGGCAGAACAGTTAGGGGAAACTGAGCCAGAACAATTTAGGGAAGCTAAAGCAGGATAATTATGGAAACTGAGGCAGGACAATAAAAGGGAAGTATGGCACAACAATATAAAGTATAATTTCTAATTTTTTTTTTCTCTAAGGAACATAGGGGGTAGCTCCCCCTCCCCCAATAAAGCACTAATAGTTTGTTTTGTTGTTTTTCAGTCATTTCAGTTGTGTCAAACTCTTTGGGGATTTCTTGGCTAATATCGAAGAGGAGTTGCTATTTCCTTTTCCAGATCATTTTATAGATAAGGAAACTGAGGCAACCTTGCCCAGATTCAGATAACTAGTAAGTATCTGAAGTCAGATTTGAAAATCATCCTGAGTCTAGGCTTGGAACTCAAGCTAATGTGTCATGTAGCTGTCCCTAATACTATTTTTTTCCCCCTGAGGAGAATAAAGCAAAATAAATAAATAAAAATCTCCCTTACAGAATAATTTTCAAATAACTAAGATAATTGATTGGGACTACTCTAAATTGGGGAGGGAAGGGAAGAACCTATATATTCTCAAATTTCTGCAGTTTGCATTCACTAAACAGAGAGTTTATTTTTAGAAGCAAGGAAGGGCAAGGGTTTAACTCTAACTACAGTTACATAGAATAAAATGACTGAATTACTGAGATTACACAGGGAGAAATATTTTTCACCTAACCACAAAATGGCCCAGAAATATTGACTGACTACATAATGGCGATGATGATAATAGCCATTTATATAGCAATTTAAAGTCTACAAAATGCTTTACAAATATTATCTTACATGATCCTCATAAAAATCCTGTAAAGTACATGTTATCATTATTCCCATTTGACAGATGAGAATAAATGTGATGTTTGCTGTTTTACATCAGTTATTAGCTACAGTTCAGAAACATTTGGGACACATACATGTGAATTATATCTCATCATGTGCCTTGCTTCTGTTGCTGCTGTGCTTCACTTTTCTTGAAATAGTACCCTCTGGACATGACCTTTATAAACATTGTTCCCATTCCTTGAGGGAATAAAAGCTATGGAAGTAAATAAGCTAGTGAGTTCTCCCTCCCTCCTAGTCCTATCTGACTCTATGACCCCATTTAGGGTTTTCTTGGCAAATATACTGGAATGATTTACCATTTGCTTTGCCTTTTCTTTCTCTGGATCATTTTGTACATGAGAAACTGAGGCACCAGGGTTGATACACAGGATCACACAGATATTAAGTCTCTGTAGCCAGTTTGAACTGAAGTATTCCTGATTTCATGTATGGTACTCTATCTGCCCAAAGCAGACTTAGTTAATTTTATATAATTTATGTAATTTTATATAACCATGTTTCAAGCCTTGTTTGTTTATCCATTCTTGCCATGTGACCATGTTTGTCCTACTTCCATTCTCCCACACTTCTTAATCTTAAAACAGTAATCAAATTAAAGCTACTCACCATTTTTGGGATACCTACCATCAGATTTCAAGTGCTTCCTCTAGTTCCCTCTCAAAGCACTTTTTCCCCCTTTCACAATATGTTTTTTTGAGAGAGGAACTCTCTGGATATGGATGGAGAAATAACAAGTAACTTAATAACTGAATGCAGACTGAAGCATACTATTTCCACCTTTTTTTCTCTTAATTTTTACATTTGTTTTAATTTTTCTTTGATAAGATGACTAAACCATTGTACCTGTATAATCTATATTAGATTGCATGTTTTTTAGGGAAAGGGTAAAGAAAGAGAGGGAGAAAAATTATTTAGAATTCAAAATCTTACAAAAGTGAATGTTGTAAACTATATTTGCATATAATTGTAAAAAATATTATTAAATAAATAAAAATAATGATTACAGGGCAACAGAATGAGGAAACACTGCCTTTTGATTTTTTTTTTAAAATAAGTTTCATACAGAAGGCATGTGACAACTATAAGTAAACTTGAACATATATACAAGGAGGACTTCCAAAGAAATATAGAAATAAAAAAAAAATTATCAGAAAAGTGTATGGTAGAGTTTCCTTTTCCTTACCTACAAAAAGAGTGTATTCAATCAAATTACTTTGTGATCCAAATTAAATTATTATGTACCTTTAACTTTAAATTTTTCATTTAAAAGTTTAAGCACAAGTGATAGTGAAAATTGTGTGTAAAATGTGTTTAACTTCTAAGAAATAAAAATAAAGTTAAACATTTGTTCATTCAATTCAAGAACATTTTTGTTGAGAGAGTTGAAAAGTTCTGAACATGTCATTAAAAATAAAGTACATTGTACTTGTGGGGGTGGAGCCAAGATGGTGGAGTAAAATTAGGAAGCTGCTTAAGGAAGCTTAAGCTCCTAGTTTCCCTGGAAAACCACATGAAACCAAGACTCTAAACAGAATATGACAGAATGAAACCATTCTCCAGCTCAGGATAGACTGAAAAAATTTCAAGAAAGGTCATTCTCACTCAGGTGAAAAGAGTGTTCAGCCCATCTCAGATAGACTTAGAAAAAGTCTATAAGAAGGTCTTAATTATAGCAAATCAGCAAGTAAGACCTCAGTCCTGACTCAGTAGAGAAGCAAATCAATGAGGCAGCTTCTAGCCCCAGTTCAAAAAGCAAATTCTGTGAAACCAGGCTGTTTCCTGAAAAGAGCAGGCAAAGCTACTCCCTCTAAACACAAGTGGCCCCTGGGCTCAAAGCCAAGGCAGAGAGCTGCACAGGAAGCTTGGGATTATGTCACCTTTATCCCAGGAGCAGAGTTCAATCATAAAAGTGAAAAAAAAAGAGGAAATATCAAAAGAAAAGGAAAGAAAATGAGCAAGAAATGGAAAAGAACCTTGACCTGAACACAAACTCAGATGAGGACAGAATGTCCCACAAAAGAAATCTCAAAGAGTGATATAAATAGGTCACAAGCCCAAAGAGGCTTCTTGGAAATTCTCATGAAAGACTTCAAAAGGCAAATAAGAGAGGTAGAAGAAAAAAAGGAAATGAGAGATATGCATGAGGGAGTTAGCAGCCTAGAAAAGGAAGAAAAACAATTATTTGAAGGAAACAGTTCTAGAATAGAAACAACTCATAGAATTAACCGAATGGAAAAAGAGAAATAAAAGATAACTGAAGAAAAACACACATTAAAAACAAGAATAGAGCAAATGGAAGCTAATGACTCTGTGAGACAGCAAGAATCAGAAAAAAACAAACTAAAAAGAATGAAAAAATGGAAGAAAATTTGAAATACTTCATTAGCAAAACAGCCAACCTGGAAAATAGATCCAGAAGAAAAAAAAGTAAAAATGATTGGCTTCCCTAAAGGCCATGACTAAAAAAAGAGCATGAATAGCATTCCACAAGGGATTATTAAGGAAAACTGTCTCAATATTCTAGAAACTCATTGAAAGTATCCATCAATTATCTTTGGAAAAAGATCAAACAAGGAAAACCCCAAGGAACATTGTTGTGAAATTCCAAAATTTTAATCACAGGAAAGAAATACTGCAAAATACGACAAAGAGCAATTCAAATATCAAGGAGAAAGTCAAGATTACTCGGGATCTGACAGTTTCTACAATAAAAAAATAGTATGGCAATATTCTAGCAGGCAAAGCACCTGGGGTTACAACCAAGAATTAACTACTCAGTGAAACTCAGCATCATCTTTCATAGGAGGAGATAGAGATTCAATGAAGAAAGAGACCCTTAAACATTTCTATTAAAAAAAAAAAAAAGCAAAACAGAACTAAATAAAAAATTCAATTTGTAAACACTAGACTGAAGAGAACCATAATAAGGTATAGGGGAGTAAGAGGGGGTAAGGTGTACATACATACACAAACATACGTATAATTTAAAGGTTAAACTGTTTACATCCCTTGATGGAAAAACAATATAACTTTTGAGAACTGTATCTGTCACTGAAGCAGACAAATGGGGGGGAAGGGCAATCACATAGACTGAGGGTATGGTTGTGAATGCAATCTGATGTGATGACATCAAAGAAAAAACTATTAAGGTGTAGGAAAAGGTCTGAACTGGAAAAAGAAAAGAGGTGTCCCTTAATGGGATAATTAATTCACATGAAGAGGTGCAAAAGACCTATTACAATGGAGGGGGAAAAAGGGAGAGGAATGAGCATTATCTGAAGCTTAATCTCATCAATTTTGGTTCTAAGAGGGAATAATTTAATCATTCAATTGGGAATAAAAATTATCTAACCCTTTAAAGAAGTATGAGAAAGAGGAAAAGAAAAAAAAAGGGACAGGGGAGAATGAAGGGTAGGAATACTAGGGAAAAAGATATGAGAAGGGAATAAGGGGAATGATAGGAGATAAGGTAATGGGTGGGGTGCATAAAAAACACATGATTGAGAATAGGGAAAAAAAGAGAACAAAAATATATACAGGGGCAAAAATAATATGGAAGGAAATACAGAGTGATAATCATAACTGTGAATGTGAATGGAACGAACTGTTCCATAAAACAGAAGCAAGTAGATTAACAAAATATAATCCTGTAAAATGTTGTTTACAGAAATGTATTTGACACACATACAGAGTAAAGGTAAAAGGGTGGAACAGAATTTATTATGCTTAGGCGAAACAGATAAAAGCAGGAGTAGTAATTCTGATCTCAGATAAAGCAAATGTAAAAAGAGATATTAAAAGAGAAAAGAAAAGAAGGAAAGTACATCTTGATAAAGGTTCTGTAAATAATGAAGTAGTAACAATACTAAATATGTAGGCACCAAGTGAAAGAGCAAACAAATCCTAGGGAAGATTTTAAGCCAATTACAAGAAGAAATAGATAGCAAAATTATTCTAGATGGGGACTTTAACCTTCCCCTCTCAGAATCAGATGAATCTAATCACAAAATAAACAAGAAAGAAACTAGGGAGGTGAATAGGATCTTAGAAAAACTAGATATGATAAAGTTCTGAATAAAATTGAATAGGAATAGAAAATAGAGGAAAAGAATACATATTTTTCTCAACAGCACATGGCACTTACACAAAAACTGACCATGTATTGGGGCATAAAAACTTCAAAATCAAATGCAAAAAAGTATAAATTAATAAATACTTCCTTTTCAGACCACAATGAAATAAAAATTATATTCAAATAAGAGCCCAGGAAAGAAAGACAAAGAACCAATTGGAAATTTAGTAATCTAATTATAAAGAATGAGTGGGTCAAACAACAAATCACAGAAAAACTCCATAATTTCATTCAAGAGAATGACAATAATGAGACAGACAACCAAAACCAATGGAATGTAGTCAAGCAATTACTAGGGGAAATTTTATATCTCTAAAAAGCTACATGAATAACATAGAAAAGTGATCAATGAATTAAGCATTCAACTAAAAATCTAGAAAAAAGAACTAATTAAAAATTGCGAATTAAATACCAAATTAAACATTCTGAAACTCAAAGGAAAGATTAGCAAAATAGAAACTAAGAAATCTATTGAAATAATAAATAAAAGTAAGATTTGGTTTTATGAAAAAAAAAATCAAAATAGATAAACCTTTGGTTAATTTGATCTGAAAAAGGGAAATAAAGCAAATCATCAGCATCGAAAATGAAAAGGGTGAAATTGCCACCAATGACACAAAAGTTAAATATATAATTAATAGCTATTTTGCTCAATTCTATGGCAGCAAATCTGACAATTTAACCAAAATGGATGAATACTCACAAAAATATAAATTGCCCAGATTAACAGAAGAGGAAATATGTTGGAATCCTACTTAAATAGCCCCATTTTAGAAAAAAAGAACTAGAACAAGCTATAACTCAACTCCCTAAGAAAAAAAAATCTCTAGGGCCAAGTGGATTCACAAGTGAATTTGACCAAACATTTAAAGAACAATTAATTCCAATAATATGTAAACTTGTTGGAAAAATAGGTAAAGGAGTACTGCAAAATTCCTTTATGACACAAAAATGGCATTGATACCTAAATTAGGAAGAGCAAAAACAAAAAAGAAAATTATAGACCAATCTCCCTAATGAATATTGATGCAAAAAATGAAATAACCTATTAGGAAAGATATTACCACATTTTATCAGCAGGATAATACATTATCACCAAGTCTGATTTATACCAGGAATTCAGGGCTGGTTCAATATCAAGAAAACTATTCCCATAATCCACCCTATCAATAACAAAACCAACAGGAATCATACGATAACCTCAAAAGATGCAGAAAAAGCTTTTGGCAAAATACAGCACTCATTTCTATTAAAAACACTAGAGGGCATGGGGATAAAAAAACTTTCCTTAAAATAGCCAGCAGTATCTATCTAAAACCTACAACAAGCACTATTTTTTTTTAATAGCTTTTTATTTACAAGTTATATGTATGGGTAATTTTACAGCATTGACAATTGCCAGATCTTTTGTTCCAATTTTTCCCCTCCTATCCCCCATTCCCTCCCCCAGATGGCAGGATGACCAATAGATGTTAAATATATTAAAATATAAATTAGATATACAATAAGTATACATGACCAAACCGTTATTTTGTACAATTAGCCTGTGAAGGAAATCCAAAATGCAGGCAGGCAAAAATATAGGCATTGGGAATTCAATGTAATGGTTCTTAGTCATCTTCCAGAGTTCTTTCACTGGGCGTAGCTGGTTCAGTTCATTATTGCTCCATTGGAACTGATTTGGTTCATCTCATTGCTGAAGATGGCCAAGTCCATCAGAATTGAACATCATATTGTTGTTGAAGTATATAATGATCTCCTGGCCCTGCTTGTTTCACTCAGCATCAGTTCATGTAAGTCTCTCTAGGCCTTTCTGAAATCATCCTGTTGGTCATTTCTTATAGAACAATAATATTCCATAATACTCATATGCCACAATTTATTCAGCCATTCTCCAATTGAGTAAGCACTATTTGTAATGGAGAGGAGCTAGATGCATTGCCAATAAGATCATGGGTGAAACAGGAATGCCCATCATTACCACTATTATTCAAAACTGCACTAGAAAAGGTGGCTTTAGCAATAAGAAAAGAAAAAGAATTTAAAGGCATTAGAATAGCAATGAGGAAATAAAACTATCATGCTATGATGATATGCTTAGAGAATCCTAGGAAGTCATCCAAAAACCTACTTTAATTAGTTCACAACTTTGGCAAAGTTGCAGGATATAAAATAAACCCACACAAATCATCAGTATTTCTATATATTACTGACAAAGTCCATCAGCAAGAGATAGAAGGAGACATTCATTTAAAATTCTGTAGACCAAATAAAATATGTAAGGGACTATCTGCCAAGAATTATATGAATACAATTTCAAAACACTTGTCACACAAATAAATTCTGATCTAGACAATTGGAAAATTATCGCTTGTTCATGGATAGGGCAAGCTAATATAATAAAATGACAATTCTGCCTAAATTGGTTTACTTGTTCAGTGCCATACCAATCAAATACCCAACAAAATTTTTATAGAACTAGAAAAAATAACAAAATTCTTCTGCAAGAATAAAATGTCAAGGGAATTAATGAAAAAAAAAAATACAAAGGTTGGTGGCTTAGCATTACCAGACCCAAAACTATATCATAAAGCAGCAGTCATCAAAACTATCTGGTACTGACTAAGAAATAAGAATTGTGAATCAGTGGAATAGATTAGATATACATGACACAATAATCAAAGCCTGTAGTAATCTAGTATATGATAAACTCCCAGCTTCTGGAATAAGGACTTCCTATTTGACACAAAAAGAAAATAATATGTTAGAAATTTGGCATAGACTTACATCTCACACCCAATATCATATAAGATCAAAATGAGAATATAATTTGAACATAAAGGATGATGCCATAAACAAATTAGGAGAATAAGGGATAATTTACCTATCAGACCTTTGGAGAAGGGAGTAATATATGACCAAAGAGGACTAGAGTACATTACGAAAGTCAAAATGAACAACTCTGATTACATTAAATTAAATTTATTACTATAAAAATAAAGTACTATGTATTTTAATAGACATAAACTAACTGATTACAAAGATTGGAGTCATTTGAAATTTGGTTATCTTCATGAAGTCAAATTACAAGCTGGCAAAAGCAAAAGTAAAAAAATGTTAACTTAGAAATAAGGATGAAGAAAAGAAGGCACAAGATATAATTACTGAAGTTCCAACTCAAATTTTTTAATAAATTTGTTTAATACACATTGCTTTATGAATCATATTGGAAAAATCAGAACAAAGGGGGAAAACCATGGGAAAGAAAAAAAACTAGAAAAAAGAAGTAAACATATTATGTGTTGATTCATATTCAATTTCCATAATCTTTTTGGATGCAGATGAAATTTTCTATTAGATTGTCTTGGATCACTGAGCCCCTGGAAAGAACCATGTTTTTTGTACTTGATCATCACATGTTTTTCCTCTTATTGTGTAGAATGTATTCTTGTTTCTACTTTGCTCAGTTCATGTAAATCTTTTCAGGTCTTTTTAAAATCAGCTTGTTCATAATTTTTAATAGAACAATAATATTCCATTACCATCATGTACCACAACTTGTTCAGCCATTCTATAATCAATAGGCATCCACTCATTTTCCAATTCTTTGCTACTACAACAAGAGCTGCTACAAACATTTTTGCAAATGAGGGTCCTTTTTATTCCCTCCTTTATGATTACCTTATCTCACAGATCCAGTAGGAGTGTGCCTGAGTCAAAGGGTTTGCACAATTTGATAGCCCTTTCACCATAGTTCCAAATTTCTCTCCAGAATGGTTGAATCATTTCACAACTCCATCAACAATGTATCAGTGTCAAAATTTTCCTGTATCATCTCCAACATTTATCATTATCTTTTCCTGTCATCTTAGCCAATCTGAGAGGTATGAGGTGGTACTTCAGAATAGTTTTAATTTGCATTTCTCTAATAAATAGTTTTTCATATTATTATAGATGGCTTTAATTTCAACATCTGAAAATTATCTGTTCATATATTTCTACCATTTATCAACTGGAGAATGACTTGTATACTTATTAATTTGACATAGTTCTTTATATATGTTAGAAATGTGATCTTTATAAAAAATACAGGCTGTAATTCCCCTCCCCCCACAATTTTGTAGTTCCCTTTTAATCTTGTTTCTTTTTATTTTGTTTGTACAAAACCTTTTTAATTTAATGTAATCAAAGTTATCCATTTTGCCTTTCATAATATTCTCTAGTACTTCTTTGGTTACAACTTCTTCCCTTATCCAGATATCTGACAAGTAAATTATTTTTTGCTCTCCTAATTCAATTATGTTATCATTTTTTTATGTCCAAGTCTTGTACCCACTTTAACCTTATTTGGGTATGGGGTGTAAGATGTAGATCTATGCCAAGCTTTTGACATATTATTTTTTAATTTTCCCAACAATTTTTTGTCAGATAAGAACACACTATCTGGAGTTTAGGAATTTTTCAAATAATAGATTACTATACATCTTGATATAGGCACAGGCATGTCATGTGTTTCTATGTTATTCCACTGACCTACCACTCTATTTCTTAGTACTAAATAGTTCGGATGACTGGAAATACTCTGGAATTCAAATGCTTCATTTCTAAATTTAATGAATTGGAAGAGGACCTCTGAAATCCCTTTGAGTGCTAATTTTATGATCTCATCATTCTAAATTGATGTTTGAATATGTTATGATTTTGAAGGATTAATTTTTTTATTATAATAGCTTTTTATTGACAAAATATATGCCTCGGTAATTATTCAACATTCACGCTTGCAAAAACTTCTGTTCCAATTTTCTCCCTCCTTCTATCCACCCCCTCCCCTAGATGGCAGGCAGTCCCATACATGTTAAACATGTTAAAGTATATATTAAATACAATATATATGTACATATTTATATAGTTATCTTGTTGCACAAGAAAAATCGGATTTAGAAAAAGGTAAAAATAACCTGGGAAGAAAAACAAAAATGTAAGCAAACAACAACAGAAAGAGTGCAAATGCTATGTTGTGGTCCATACTCATTTCCCAGTGTTCTTTTGCTGGGTGTAGCTGGTTCTGTTCATCACTGATGAATTGGAACTGATTTGGATCCTCTCATTGCCGAAGATAACTACTTCCATCAGAATTGATCTTCCTATAGTATTGTTGTTGAAGTTTATAATGATCTCCTGGTTCTGCTCATTTCACTCAGCATCAGTTCATGTAAGTCTCTCCAAGTCTCTCTGTATTCATCCTGCTGGTCATTTCTTACAGAACAATAATATTCCATAACATTCATATACCACAATTTATTCAGCCATTCTCCAATTGATGGGCATCCATTCACTTTCCAGTTTCTGGGCACTACAAACAGGGCTGCCACAAACATTTTGCACATACAGGTCCTTTTCCCTTCTTTAATATCTCTTTGGGATATAAGTTCAGTACTAATACTTATGGGTCAAAGGGCATACACAGTTTGATAAGTTTTTGAGCATAGTTCCAAATCACTCTCCAGAATGGCTGGATGTATTCACAATTCTACCAACAATGCATCAGTGTCCCATTTTTCCCATATTCCCTCCAACATTCAGCATTATCTTTTCCTGCCATCTTAGCCAGTCTTACACGTGTATAGTGGTATCACAGAGTTGTCTTAATTTGTATTTCTCTGATCAATAATGATTTGGAGCATCTTTTCATATGAGTAGAAACAGTTTGAATTTCATCATCCAAAATTTATCTGTTTATATCTTTTGGAGAATGACTATAAATTAGAGTAAATTCTATACATATTTTGGAAATGAGGCCTTTATCAGACCTTTAATTGTAAAGATGTTTTCCAGTTTATTGCTTTCCTTCTAATCTTGTCTGAATCAGTTTTGTTTATATAAAAGCTCTTTTACTTGATATAATCAAAATTTTCTATTTTGTGATCATTAATGATCTCTAGTTCTTCTTTGGTCACAAATTTTGAAGGATTAATTTTTAAGATAAATAAATGACAAGAATATTCCCCTCAAAATAACAAAACTAGTGATTTTAACATAAGAATAAATATACAAGTGCTACAAAGAGCCTTAAATTATGGCATTATAGGATTTAGAGCTGACAGGAAATTTAGGAATTAAATAGTCCACCTTGATCATTCTATATATGAGGAAAATGAGCTTCAGAAATGTTGAGTTATTTGTCCAATGTTTCATGGATCACACTCCATTTCCATTGGTCTTTATTATGCCTATAGCACTTGCTGCTGCACAGAAGGATAGTGTACATGGGTGCCTGTGTGTATGAGTGTGTGTGTGTATGTGTGTGTGTATGTGTGTGTACATGAGGGAGAAGATATTTTTCCTAATATTTTTTCTATGTTTGGGTTTGAATAAAAACAAAAGGCAGAATAGAAAAGTCTTTTAGATATAGTGAGGGTCAGCTGTCCAAGGCTGTCCACATCATCCTAGGTTGGACTTTCAAAAATACCTGCACAGTGTTTGGTGTCTTCCCCTTTCTTCTGGTTTTTTTCCCTGGTTACAAGCAATTCTTGGTTTGTTCAGTAAGATACTTTTGGGGAATACAGTTTCTGAAGTTCTAAGAAGACTGACTGGGCAGTAAAGCTAAGCATAAGAGTCACGTTAGTGGGCAAGCAGATATTGAATATATTTTCTATGAAATCAGAAAAAGAAAAAACTAGGGCATGTAAGATGACTTTCCTTTTCTTCTATGGCTTTACTATTTATGGTATGTTTAAAAGTCTTTTCTTCATAATCAAATTTTCCTTTTCTTGCCAAAGTCAAGATGCCAAACAGAAGTGAATTGGGAGAGTTGAAATTAGTTGTTATGCAGTATTTCTGAGCTATAACTATTCAGTTTCAATGTTTTACCTTAACTTAGGTGCCAATTCATTAAGCTTTCTTGGGATAGGCAGAAAATGTAAAATAAATTAGGATCCAACGCGGGAAGGATGGGGGGGTAGTGAGACAAGGGATTTTTGAATTATTGTTAAACGCCTAGATAAGGACTCACAGAGCAACAGGGAATTTTGAAAGATTGGAGAAGCTTGGAAGATATCTACTATCCACATATATAATGTGAGCAAACTGGTAACTCAAGGCTAATTAGATTTTTGCATATATTCAGCAGAGTATGATGTACCTTCAGTTTAAAACATTACATGGTTTTTCTTTGTAAGCCGATATTTCATTCTATGAATTTAAAAGTATTATTCTGATAAAGGATGTCTAGGTTGCCAAACTACCAGAGTCCATGACATAAATAGTCCTGCTCCTAAGATCTCCCACTCTACCTAAGGGAGAAGATGAATTAAAAAAAAAAAAGTTTAATTGAAGTTCAGAAAGAAAGATCAGAAAGTCCTAGATGTAGTGACTGGAAGAATATCAAGATCCTATAGTCTGTGAGTCAGGTGATATATGTAGAGACTGAAGAGCATAAAATCAGAGGAAATGATAAGACCTAGAGGAATTTAAGAGGCAGGGAAAAAGTAAATGAGAAATCTGGTTGTCTTTCCTCTTATGAGAAAGAAGAAAGTTGTATTCCCACTTTTTGATTAGTCAAGTAGTGGAAATGAATGAGAGCAGGTTGGGGGTTGGTTGACAGGAAACATTGGCTTGGTTTTAGTACATTGTGCCACGGCTGACAATATGTTAAATATTAAATGAATTCAACTTTAATATACATGTGAACATGAATGAACATGTAATATATAAAATAAGTTAATCGATGGCAACAGGTGATGTTTTATCTTTGTGCCTATGAGAACTTATGAATGTGCTTTACATAAAGGAGTAGTTTACTAAGTGTTGGAAGTAAATTAGTCTTTAAAACTAGAAGAGACCTTAAATGTGATTTAGTGCAACTTCTTCATTTTATGGGTAAGAAACAGCCATGGACAAATTATTTTACTTCTCTGAGTCCTAGTTTATTTATTTATAAAGTGTGATGGTAGTACTGGTGATACTTAATCTAGAGGGGTGTTGTAATCAAATGAAACAAAATATGGAAAAATGGTTTGCAACAATATTTGTAGATTTGCACATTAATGAAAAGTATCACTATCATAAGGACAGTCAGGAAGCACAATGGATAGAATGCTGATCCTGGAATCAGGATGTCTCATCTTCCTGAGTTGAAATCTAGACTCTTACTGACCCAGACTCTCACTAACTATATTACAAGGGAAAGTCACTTAATCTTGTTTGCCTAAGTTTTCTCATGAGTTAGGAAACTCTGTACCAAGAAAACCCCAAATGTTGTCGCAAAGAGTCAGACATGACTGAAAAATGACTGGATTATCATCATCATCATCATCATCATTATTCATTTTCTTTCATAGCTGATGGGGAAAATGTTAAATGTGAAGTCTGTTCTGTGATTCTCCCAGAAAAATACTTCATAAATTATATGTTCCCCTAATTAGGTACTCAGAATCTTGCCAGGCTAAATACCTTTATTTCATCACTAGAGAGTGGCATTATATTCCCATATTCCCAGCCAGAGCCTGATAAAGTCATGTTCACCATGATGACCTTTTCAGCACTCATCTCCCTTCTTTGATCCCTTTTTTTCTCCTGTTTACAACTTCACAAACTTGTGAAAAAAGGTGGGAGGCTTTTGTAAAACAGAAAAGGTTAAAATCTTAGTTTGTAAGGTCATTAGGCATGAGGAGCATTTCTCAGATTAAAAGAGCTTTTAAAAAGGGAATATCTTCTCCATCCAAGAACTTAATGAACACTGAAAATATCACCAAATGAATCTTTCCTAAAGATAATGACCATAATACGGCAGAAGCATGATATGGGCTCTCCTTTTTTCTCATTAATGTCTTCTGTTTGCATAATCTTATATTTCTCAGATGTCTGAGATGTGGCAAAAAAGTGTTTTGCTTTTTGGAAAAACTAGCAAGTGTTGATTCAATTCAATTTATTTAACAAAAAAGGTGATGAGAAAAGTAGAATTTTAATATCTACTCTCCTTACTTATGAAAGAAAACATTTGTCCTAAACAGTATATCCATTTGTTAAAATCCAGTCTCAACAATGGTATTACCTTTAACATGATAAAGATGGAAGAGAAGACAATCTGTATCAACTATTCAAAGTAATTACAAATATATTAAAATGTGTTTAGTAGACACTTTTTTGTGCGCATAACTTTTTTTAATTCTTTCCTAAGTCTCATTTTGGTTTTAACTCATTGCAAATCAAAACTGAAAGGTAACTTAGAGTTCATGTTCATTAATAGAATTTAAATGTTATTTATGATCTACAATCCTCTTCACTTTATATATATGAGAAAAGCTAATAATCTGTGAAGAAAAATAACATACATAAGAGCAAGTTTAGTTAAAAAAAAAAAGAGTACAGTTTCAAACCCATTTCTTATAATGTGTTGTTTGTTGTTATTGGTATTGTTGTAAGAATTTTTTAAACATTCCAAAATAATTATGTGAAGCAGTAATTACCTTTATCTGACCATCTGAGAATGAGGCCTTTATACTTTATCCCAGAATAGAAGGGTCTAATTCCTCAATGCTATTTTATTTTGAAATGGATTTTCTACTGACTCTCACCCCATTCCTATAATTCACAAAATGGCACAATAGGAAGAAGTACTTGAAAGTAGGGGCTAGCTCTTCCAGTTATAATTCAAAACTTATTAAAGGCAAAATCATAGAATCTTAGTCACAAGTGGCCACAGAAGTAATGCAATGGCAGAGAAGTTGGTCTCAATTCAAAGAACCTGGGCTCAAGGTTAGCTTTAGGTACTTATTATGTGATTCCAGAAAAATTACTTCACTTTGCTAAGCATCTGTACCCATAAATAAAGATGTTGGGCTAGAAGAGCTCTGAAATGACTTTTATTTTCAAGAATTACATTTTCATTACATAACAAAATCGGTCATCCAATCTTTACCTGAAAATTTCATTGATGGAGAACATAGCTAGCTCTAACACAAAGCACTTCAAATTTGTTTAGGATTTATTATTATTATTATTATTATTACATAATTATTGTTAATTATTAACTTTTCCCTTACATAATACTTGCAACATTATATTTGAAATTTCTACCTTTTGTTATCTCTATCCCATAGTTTTTGAAATAACTCTTTAGCTTAAAATAAATAACTTTATGATGATTGCTTAATCTTTATTTCTTCTTCCGTAAATGACAATAGTGATATTTGTACTGTCACATGATGGAAAAATGCTCTAAAAAGTATATTAATCAATCAATAATACTCAACATAATTATCTTTTACATGCCATATACTCTGCAAATAATGAATGATACAAAAAGAGGGAAAAAACCCCACAATAAAACAGTTTCTTTCCTCAAGAAGTTTATAATCTATGAAGGGGAAAACATATAAACAAATAAATATGAAGTAGATTATATTCAGCATATATAGGTAATAATTAATAATGGAAAGGCACTGGAATTAGAAGAGGCTCAGAAATTTTTCACAAAGGATGGGATTTTAGTTGTTACTTTAAAAAAGTCAGTTAGGTCAGTAGTAAGAATGGAGGAGGAATAGCATTCTAGGCACATGGTATTGCTAGAAAAAATAACAAAACTGAGAGTTTGAGTATCATTTTCACAGAAGGAACAAGAGATAAGCATTAGTAAATTAAATAGTATATGTTGGAGAGTAAGATGTAAATAAGACTGGAAAGGTGGAGTGATCTAGTTATGAAGGGATTTAGATATGAAACAGAGAATGTTGTATTTGGTCTTGGAAGCAACTGGGAGTCACTAGAGTCTTGGGAGAGGGTGATGGAGTCTTTCATTAGTCCGAGGCTTTTATTCACCTAAAAAGATGAGAGATAACTATTTAGATAAATAGATAGATAAGACAGAGAGATTAGCTAGAGATAGGTGGGATGACCTGTATGCATACAGATAAGAATGTGTTGGCAAATGTTTAACTGGCTTTCTAGGGAAATGTATGCATAACAAACTTTTCAGTTTAATCTGTATTTCAAATAATTTCTCTATTGCTCTATTGCTTTCTTAAGTATAGACAACCAATAAAGCATAAAATAAGCTGATTTGTAGTTGATTTCTGAGGTGTAAATGCTCACACTGAAAAATTAACAACTGACTCTCCCAAGGTGGGATATTATTTCAGAACCCTTCAGTACAGGAAACATGATGAAAAGAATGGAATTCTTCAGTGTTTTGCCAGACACTGTGCTACAATTGGGAAACTTAAAATCATCTTTAACATCTTTAACAATAAAAACATCTTTAACAATCTGAAATGTCTCCTAGATGCAAAGGACTATCTTTTAAAATAAGAATAAAATAAGAAAATAAGTGAGACTGTGCTCACTGTAATCTCTGGAGAATTAAAAATGAAAGTAAATGATGTCATCAAGGAAATTAAAAATTTAAAAAGAATGAATTTTAAGGTCAGAGCAAGAGAAAATCTGAAAACAATTCATATTTCACTTGTTTCTTCATAATTTGTGAAGAAAGTGAGTGAAGTTTTCAATTTATTTTGATCAAATCTATACCAAAGTTATAAAAGTATATGGATAAGAGTCCTGTTCTCAGGCTGAACCGTCAGACAGTCCCTCATGGATGAGTGTCTATTTGGGTTTTTTATTATAGTTATCATAACTTGGCTACTCTTTCACATTTCTGTTTTTCTATGATTGACATTGAATTCTCCAAAGAACCACTAGTGACTCAAAGAGCAATGTAGGGGAATATATTAGATGAAAAAAGTTACAATATATTGCCAATGATGACGTGCAAGCAAGAAGACAAACAACACTTTGGAAATGTATGCTGCAATAAGATATATGGTAAAATTAAGGGATAGCAGATGGTCTACAAGAGTAACAATGGTATGCCTTGAATATTAAAATACCTTTAGGAAGACCTTCTACTCATTGACCAGATTTTCTGTAGAGGAATCATAAGAGGGGATGGATAAGTGTTGCAGAAGTTTAGAATGTGTAAACAGGCTATGATTGAAGAGAGTACCCATATAAATTGAAATATTTTCTTCTTTTGTTCACTCATTTTTAGTTTTATAAACTCCCACATTGGATTTTGGCAACATTCTAGTTTATAAAACTAAAAATACTCAGCTTCCAAGAATAAGGTATTGTTCTGTGATAGGTATGTGGCTATTCTGTTATTGTTGACAATTGTGTGGGGGGATGTTGATCAATGTTAATTGTAAATGCAACAATACCTATGATCTTTCAGTGTAAACCTTTTTATTGTTTATACAAAGATATCATGATTGACTGTTAGATTCCTTGATGAAATTAAATGTTATATACATTTATGTTATATAATTTAACATATAAATGTTATATACATTGGCACTTAAAATAAGCTTGATTAACCTGCTTCAATCATGATGAATCTATAATTGTTTCCAGTGATCACTGTTGTAAACTACTCACAACCCAGATTTTAAATAACATATTCCATAATTTTCATAGGAACATAAGTTCATTGACCCACATTTAAAAGAATTACCTTTTAAAAATATCTTGACATACATTCATACTTAGCACTTAAACTCCTATAAAGAAGTTTTCCTATAAGGAATCATAATAGATTCAAATGTGAATACTCAGAGGATATAAAATCCAACCCATTTTTTTTTTTACGCATAAAGTATCCAGTGACCTGGAATATACCAACTTTCTTAAGGTAACAGAAGGTAGCAAATGACCAAGAAAATACTTGAATCAAGTATTCTGATTGTAGAGTACATGCCATTTCTAAGGTACCACAATGAATTGTAATGGGAAGAGCCCTTAAGAGAATGCATAAAAGACTCTGATGTTATGCTGTCATGTTGTTGCATTTCAAAGAATTATCCAATCTGTATCAGGCCATTTTGCATGTGCTTCATTGTGGCACAGTGTCTGGCAAAACACTGAAGGGAGATGAGGATAAAAAGATGATTTTTCTCAATAATTATTAGAGAGAAGTCATCATGTTATAACTTGGAAATGCAATGACCAAATGATTCCTGGTCACTCAGAGGTGACTTTCTGTTGGAATCCTTACTAACTACTAACTAATTAGAGTTGATCTAATCTTACAAGAAGATGTTTTGGCCAGAACCTGAAACAAGGTACTAAGTAGAACTAATCGATACAAGGCTTGTGTTCACACCTTTACTCATTAGAGTCCACAAGTATGCTAGCTTCACAAAGTACACTTTCTAACTTCAAGGGAGTCCACACCTCCCTTAAAACTCATTGGGCCAGAGAGCACTATGGGAGAAAACCCATAATCCCATTCTCTCAGAAGAGGCAGATAAAAGGCCAGCGATGAGGGATCTATGGCAGAATACATTTTTTCCTCTTGGCTGGCTGATCGCGCTGGACTCGAGAGGAACGACTCTGGTGCAGAGAACACTTTGACGGATTTCAGTGGAGCTACGCCAGAAGCCCTCTCTCCGCGGCAAGTTGGTGGCTGGGCTCCCCAGAAGGAGAGAAGAGAGACCTTCCATCTCTGTCTTGGTTGGAGGCAGAAGAAAGCAGAGGCAGAGGCTGAAGGACAGAACCTTTGGATTTGGAGACATCCGAAGGGCTCCAAGCCTCTAAACCGGCTGTGCCCTGAGAAGAACAAACTCCAACATTTGAACTCTAACAACTTTCTACTTGAGTTACGTCAATATGTACTCAGGTAAGTAAATACAAGGCAATATATTACAGGAGAGAGCGTTAAAATTAAGGGAAGTAGTACAACAAAAGCCTCCTCCTAATAATAGAAACTAAGATGAGCTTTAAAATAATTGGCTGCTCTTTTCTGTTCCTCTATGATTGACATTGAATTCTCCAAAGAACCAGATTCACCAGTGACTCAAAGAGCCACTTTGGAGGTGGAGTTGAGGAGAGAGTGCTGGAATGGGGGATAGACACAATCTTCATCAAGTCAAAGAGAACAGGTGGCACTGCCAGGTTGAAAAACAGCTATGAGACTAGTTTGGCTACAATGTAGAATTTGGGAAGAAGAGTGTTTGGAAGAAGAAGAAAGTCTGGAAAAATAAGTTGAGTGCAGGATGTGGAAGACTTTAAATTGCAATCTGAATAATTTATATTTTGGAGTACAGAAAGCATAGAAACACTGACGATTTCTGTCAAGATAAAGAGAGAGGGAGAGAGAGATGGGTGGGAAGAAAGAGAGAAAAGAGAGAGAGAGAGACAGAGAGAGAGACAGAGAGACAGAGAGACAGATAGAGAGAGACAGAGAGAGAGAGAGAGAGAGAAAAGAGAGAGAGAGAGAGAGCGAGAGAGAGAGAGAGAGAGAGAAGGGAACAATGGCCAAAGAAACCAATGTGAAGATACAAAGAACTAAACAAGCAGCTCATATTATATAAGATGTATAGAGATGACCAAATCAAAGGCAGATAATGAGGAAAAAATACAAAAGAGTACAATGGTTCTGAGGAAATAATGTTCTTAGTCCTTTGTCAGAAAAAAGAATTGAGGGACATTATTGCTGAGCCACTTTTAGATACATTATAAAAGATTAATGAGAATGGGAGAAATTATAGTCTTGGAGAAGAGTATTTTCATTTTCATTTTTTTTTTAAAAGAAGACTGCAGGAGACTGCAAACTACAATTCAGAGAAGTTGACTTTAATTCTGGGGGACATTTTCCAATTAATTGTTAAACCTATAGATAGTAAACATCAAAAGTGGTAGCAAAGATTCAATGTGACTCCATTAATTATAGGGCATACCACATTACATTTATTACCTTTTTAAAGAGTATTACAAACTATATTATAAAGAATGTTTAAATACATATGATCTGTCAGTGAGTAAAATGTTTTCTAAAATATCTCATGCTGTTCTTGTGGAAAAGATAGGTATGAGATAGACAATAGCATAGAGAGATGCATTGATAGCAAGTTGAATGGATCAAATCAAAAGTGTCCATTAATTCTTTATTATCATTTTTTTGGAAAGAGCTTTCCAGTACAGTGCCTCAAAGATCTGTGTCTATGCCCCATCTCCCACAGTACCAATCTAAACAGGTGTCAAAATATTTTCCTTAAGAGAGATCTGACCATGCCATTCCCTTATTCGGTAACTCCATAGGTTCTCCATTACCTCAAAGATAAAATATAAATTCTTCTGACTTTTAAAATCCTTTACATGCTATCATCACTTTATTATTTAAGCATCATCTAAAGATTCTCTTCCTATATTCTATAGTTAAAAAAACAAAAAACAAAAACAAACTATCCGTTATTCTTTTCCTCACATATAGCACATGTACCTGTTTTTTTTTTTTTTTTTTAATCTGTTGTAATTGCTCTCATGTGGAAGATACTTCCTCTTCATCTCTACTTGGAATCCTACCTTCATGGTATAGCTTAAATATTCTATTTTACAATAATTTATTCAAAAAGCATTTATTAAGTGCATACTATATTCTGAGTATTGTGTTAACTATAGAAAGTATGAAGATAGAAAAAAGTGCTATGCTTAAGGGAACTAATTTTTAAATATTTTTATTGATGCCTTTAAAAAAATTCCCATTATCCTTTCTGCTTCCTCTCTAACAGAACCAATTCATATAACAAATAAGGAAAAAACAGCATCACAGCTGTAAAATCATTGAAAAAACATCTGAAAACATAAGCAAGGTACACTTTTTTAGACCTCTCACTTCCATGAAGGGGTAAGTTGGGACATCATCTTATCAGATGAATCACAGAATTTTACATTTTAATGAGGTAAATAAGTTCATATATTTATATATATGTATATAAAAATAAGGAATAATAAATACAAATCTCAGGCAAGGAGGGTGCTAATAGTTCAGCAGCTCAGAAAATGGTTTAATGTGGATGTAGGTGCTTGAGCTTTGTTTTGAATATTGAAAGAGCCTCTACAAATTTATGATAGGAAAAGAATGAATTGAAATCATGGAAAATGGCTAATTTAAAGATACATGATCAGCAGATGGTGTACCATGTGTGAGAAACATACACATATACATTCACAAAGACAGACATAATTTTTCGAGATCTGAGAATATGGAATGCTGAGTAACATAAAATGGAAAGACTAGTCAAAGGCAGGTAATAAAGGGTTTTGAGAGCCAAAAAGGTGTTTTTTTCATTTTAAAGATGATAGGGAAAAATTGGAGTTTATTGAATAGATGAATGATATAGTCATGTCTGCTCATTAGGAAAATGAATTTGACCAGATGAGTGGAGGATAGACTGAAGTATGATCAGGTTCAAAGGAGGAGAGGCTGCTGAATGACAACTAAGGATAAGAAAATGAAAGTGAGATACAAGAGATATTCCCATTCTTCCTTTTAGTTAGTGACAAATACACAAGAGAAGGGATATTCATAACTTGATAAGATGACAACAAATGCTGATGCTACTAATTCCAGCTCATATATATATTGTACAATGGTAAAACATGTAAAAAGGCTTAGGGAAAAAAATTCATTGCACTACTAAAATGTATTGTATTGTTATTGTCAAGAACTGGTGAAGTATAGTGAAGACATCATAAAATGTGAAGATTGGAAACATCCATCCTACTGTCACTTTTAAATTAGTTAAATAATTACCCTAGAAAATAATCTGTTTCAATGGGTTTATTTTATTATTGAAATAATATGGTTGCTTAATGCAATTACTGTAACCAGGTCATATAATTCAATGAGATTCCTAATTCAATTAAATGTAATGTTGTATTTGGACAGGGTTTTTTCCCCTTCTTTTGGGGGGATGATTTTTGTTCTCTGCCCTCACTTTCCAGGGCTTTACTCTAAACAACTTTTTGGAAAATTAATCTATGCTAGAAATTCAAAAGGGGTCATAGGCAAAAATGAAAAGTGTAGTTCTACTATGTCATAATTGATTTGTACTTTTTAAAAAAATGTAGATAGCAGATTTGTGATTTCATATACAATTTTCTTTTTCTGTCCTTTGTACGTGGAAATGTCCATGGTTGTTGTTAAAGAAATAATTATTTTAAAAATGTGTTTACACAGCATCCAATTATTTATTGGTCAATTTATTATCCCATGTTTTTTCAGTCATATACTGAATCTATAACATAAATAGACAGATTTTACATACTTTCACCCCTGGATTCTGATATGATGACATCAAAGAAAAAGATATTCAGGGGTGGGAAAAGATATGTACTGGAAAAAGAAAATAGGGGAGTTAAAATGAGATAATTCATGTGAATGAAGAGAAATAAAGTTGCAATAGGGAAAGAAGGGAGGGGTATGAGCATTTTCTTGAGCTTCATCATAAGTTTTGGCTCTAAGAGGAAACAACTAAATCATTCAGTAGGGTATAAAAATTTATCTAACCCTATTAAAAAGTATGAGGATTAAGAAAGTATGAGGAAAGAAAAGGCAAGGGCAAGATAGAAAGGAGGGTAGAAACATTGGGATAAAGGTAAGAAGAGGCAAGAGGTGATTGAAGATAAGGTAGTGGGTGGATGGGATAAAAAACACTGCTAAGGACAGGGTGGAAAGAGA
The DNA here is from genome assembly GCF_016432865.1 of Antechinus flavipes. Lineage (NCBI taxonomy): Eukaryota > Metazoa > Chordata > Mammalia > Dasyuromorphia > Dasyuridae > Antechinus > Antechinus flavipes. The sequence continues at coordinate 634,223,152 of NC_067398.1, forward strand.
CAACAAAAGTATATACAGGATGGAAGGAAATACAGATCTGGCAATCAAAACTGTGAATGTGAATGAGATGAACTCTCCCATGAAACAGAAGCGAATAGCCAAGTGAATTGAAAAAATGGAATCCTATAATATGTAGTTTACAAGAAATATATTTAACACAGAAACACATGCAAAGTAACGATAAAAGGCAGAAGCAGAATTTATTATACTTCATCTGAAGTAAAAATAGAGCAGATATGTGGTGAGCTTTTTCTTCTCAAAATTCAGCCAGGTGATATAAGTTCAGATCTTTTATTATTTCCAATATAGCCCGATTAGCTTAGAGGCCTATCTCTCTGCTTGGTTCCAAGAGCTCTCTCCGAATGTCACCAAATCCAAAGGTCTGGTCCTTCAGCCTCTGTCTTCATGTCATTCCAGTGAAATCTCGACTTGTAGCGTCTTCCTCTCCCGAGCACTCTCCGACTGGCCCATTGGCCTATTTATGCTCCTTCCAGAGAGAGGGATTATGGGTAGTTCTACTTAGTACCTTGTTTCAGGTTCTGCCCAAAACATCTTCTTGTAAGATTAGATCAACTCTAATTACTTAGCAGTTAGTAAGGATTCCAACATCTCCCCCTTTCTTTTGTTTTAAAACATAGGGGGTTTCTGAGGGGGTACACATAAATCCATCAATATGGGCCAGAACTTTGTAACAGATATACATGGTATACATAAATCCATCAATATGGGAGGCATTATACATAATTTACAAAAGCACACAGCAATATAACACAGGCTAGTGGTAATGTAACAAATAACATGAATCAACATGAAAATTTAACTACTGCAAAAAGTCTCATCAACAATCTTTCATCTCAAGAAATCCAATGATTCTTGCAATTGCTTAAAATACATAAGCACATAGTAATATAACACAGGCTAGTAGTAATGTAACAACATAAATCAACCTGAAAATTTACACATGTCCATAAGTCCTAGAAATAGTCCATAAGCAATCCATTGTCCATTAGTTCATGTGCCAGGAATCTAATAATTCCTGTAAGCTCTGAAGTACTGCAAAAAGTCTCATCAACAATTTTTCATTCTCAGGGAACCCAATGATTCTTGCTGGTTTTTCAGGAACTGAAAGCTGAAGATTTTAAAGTTCTTTTGACAGTCTCATTGTTAGCCTTTTCCACCTGTGGAAATATAAGCAGATCCTCTTCCCCAAGCAATTAACCTAATTCCCTTCTATTTACCAAATTTGGGATTTCTCCTCATCATCTGGTAATTACATTGGAGCTGTTTGCATTGGATATTGTCTTGTTGTCTTAAAAGGCCTGTATTCTTCCCAACTGTAATCCTGATTGCTTTTCTGTTGGTTGATGACATCAGAATCCTGAATTTCTAAAGTCTCTCTGGGTGTAACCTCAGTTGCTATCATGCCCCACCTGTCCTTTGATTGATACTTTAGAGCTGGGCCCTGCCTCTCATTCCTCTGGGTCAATATACATTTAGAGGCCCAGTGAAAGCCTTGGTTACATTTTCGACATGGGGTTTTGGGTTTTCTCTCACCCCGTCTTCTCACTCTATCTCCATATCTACAATGAGCTCTCAAATGTCCAATTTTTCTGCACTGAAAACATCGACGAGTTTCTCTAGAATTCCTCTGCCAAGAAGGACCTTGTCTTTCCATGTTCATCATAGTCTGGGCATAATAAGCATTTGTGCCCACTGTGGCACAGCGTCTTATGATTTCTTCTAAAGGAGCATCTTTGTCTAGCCCCCATATAATTCTTTTGCAAACCTCATTGGCATTTTCCTTAGCCAAATGTTTAGTCATTATTTCTGTTGCTGCATTGTCTCCAATGGTTCTTATTACAGCTGTTTGTAAACGTCCCACAAAATCTGCAAAAGGTTCATTGGGACCTTGCTCTATTTTTGTGAAAACATTATTTCCATCTTTCTGTCCAGGGAGAGAATTCCAAGCTTTTATTGCAGCCTTAGAAATTTGCTCATACACTGTTATGGGATAATAAATCTGTTCTGAACTCTCTGCATACTGACCTTCTCCAGTTAGTTGGTCAAAAGCAACTTGTACAATAGCTCCTGTTTGCCTATTGTGTTGGGCTTGAATCCTACATAATTCATGAAACTCTGAAAGCCACAATAAATTTTGTCCTGGTTCAAGACATGTTTTAGTGATGGATTTCCAGTCATTCGGGGTTAAGATTTCATAAGACAAATTATCCAGTAACATCTTCACATAAGATGATGTAGCCCCATAAAGAGTGCAACCCTTTTTCAAATCTTTAATTTTTCCCAAATTAAAAGGAGTGTATTTTCTCTCTTTTTGACCTGAGGAGTTGAGCTCTTCAATCACAGGATATGCATTTATAAAATCAGATATATCTTCTCCTTCATTTTTTGCTTTCTGCTTTACAGGAGAAGCTGACTGTGTTTCTGTCTCTCTCCCTCCCCCTTGTTCCACCCATGAAGGGTTCATTGTGGGGGGAGGGTCATGAGATGTGGAATCACCTAATTCCTCCTGCTGTGAAGTATCATACTCAGAATTGTAATTAACTCCATTCTCTTCTGATTTGTCCTCCTTTTCACCTAGTAAAGTTGGCATTTCTTCCTCCTGTACTTTCCTTTTCATCATTCTATCACTTAAATAACTTCTTATAGCCAATTGTATTACATTATATGTATTAATTATTGAGTTAGGCCCATTTTTGTCATAGAATTGACAAAGATCCTCTCCAACCAATTTCCATTCATTTAGATCTAATTCCTTATCAAGAGAGAAACAAGGGCATATGTCCTTTACAGTTTGTAAAAGTTCAGTGATTTGCTGTAAACTTATAATTAAACCTTGGCTTTCCATAATTTTGACAATGCTCTCTAAACATTTTCCTTGAACAGAAACAGGCTGTTTTCTAAATATCTGTCCCATCTTAGATGAAATTCTACTTTAACTCTTCTAATAAAATTTCTTTGTTGCACTCACCCTAATTTCTGGGTTGAAGTTTTTTCCACTGGATCAGGATCAGAGGCTTTTCCACTTGAATCAGGATCGGAGCTTTTCCACTGAAATCCACTGAGGGGTCTGTTTGCCCTACGTTGGGCGCCAAAATGTGGTGAGCTTTTTCTTCTCAAAATTCAGCCAGGTGATATAAGTTCAGATCTTTTATTATTTCCAATATAGCCCGATTAGCTTAGAGGCCTATCTCTCTGCTTGGTTCCAAGAGCTCTCTCCGAATGTCACCAAATCCAAAGGTCTGGTCCTTCAGCCTCTGTCTTCATGTCATTCCAGTGAAATCTCGACTTGTAGCGTCTTCCTCTCCCGAGCACTCTCCGACTGGCCCATTGGCCTATTTATGCTCCTTCCAGAGAGAGGGATTATGGGTAGTTCTACTTAGTACCTTGTTTCAGGTTCTGCCCAAAACATCTTCTTGTAAGATTAGATCAACTCTAATTACTTAGCAGTTAGTAAGGATTCCAACACAGATAAAGAAAAAGTAAAAACAGATCTTATTAAAAGAGAAAAGGAAGGAAAGAATGATTTAAATTTTTTCCTACTAAAGCTTTTTATTTTCAAAATATTTGTACAGATAATTTTCAACATTCATGTTTGCAAAACCTTGTGTTCCAATGTTAAACATGGTAGAAATATATGTTAAATCTGATATATGCATACCTTATTTAAGTCTGATTTTATTTGTGTGAAAACTTTTTTGTAATTTTGCTCAAATAATTCCTGACTTTCCTTTGGTAGGTAGATTCCCAAATATTTTATGCTATCAACAGTTATTTTGAATGGAATTTCTCTTCATATCTCTTGCTCTTGGATTTTGTTGGTGGTGTATAAGAATGCTGAGGATTTATGGGGATTTATTTTGTATCCTGCTACTTTGCTAAAATTATGAATTATTTCTAATAGCTTTTTAGTAGAATCTCTGGGGTTTTCTAAGTATACCATCATATCATTTGCAAAGAGTGATAGTTTGGTTTCCTCATTGCCTACTCTAATTCCTTTAATCTCTTTCTCTACTCTTATTGCAGAGGCTAGTGTTTCTAATACAATATTGAATAATAATGGTGATAGTGGACAACCTTGCTTCACTCCAGATCTTACTGGGAAAGGTTTCAGTTTTTCCCCATTGCATATGATGCTTACTGAAGGTTTTAAATATATGCTCCTGACTATTTTAAGGAAAAGTCCTTTTATTCCTATGCTCTCAAGTGTTTTTATTAGGAATGGCTGTTGGATTTTATCAAATGCTTTTTCTGCATCTATTGAGATGATCATATGGTTTTTGTTTGGTTAGTTGTTGATATAGTCAATTATGTTAATAGTTTTCCTAATATTGAACCAGCCCTGCATTCCTGGTATAAATCCTACTTGGTCACAGTGTATTATCCTGGGGATGATTTTCTGTAATCTTTTTGCTAATATTTTATTTAAGATTTTAGCATCAATATTCATTAGGGAGATTGGTCTATAATTTTCTTTCTCTGTTTTCAGCCTACCTGGTTTAGGTATCAGTACCATATCTGTGTCATAAAAGGAGTTTGGTAGGACTCCTTCAATCCCTACTTTTTCAAATACTTTATTTAGCATTGGAGTTAATTGATCTTTAAATGTTTGATAGAATTCAGATGTAAATCCATCTGGTCCTGGGGATTTTTTCTTAGGGAGTTGATTGATAGTTTGTTCTATTTCTTTTTCTGAGATAGGAGTGTTTAGGATATTTACTTCTTCCTCTGTTAGTTTAGGCAAGCTATATTTTTGGAGGTATTCTTCTATTTCATTTAAGTTGTCAAATTTATTGGCGTAAAGTTGGGCAAAGTAACTCCTAATTATTGCTCTAATTTTCTCTTCGTTAGTGGTGAGTTCTCCCTTTTCATTTTTAAGACTAACAATTTGATTTTCCTCTTTCCTTTTTTAAATCAGATTTGCTAAGGGTTTGTCTACTTTGTTGGTTTTTTCATAGAACCAACTCTTAGTTTTATTAATTAATTCAATAGTTTTTTTACTTTCAATTTTATTGATCTCTCCTTTTATTTTTTTGAATTTCAAGTTTAGTGTTTGACTGGGGGTTTTTAACTTGTTCCTTTTCTAGCATTTTTAGTTGCAAGCCCAATTCATTGACCTTCTCTTTCTCTATTTTATACAAATAGGCCTCTAGAGATATGAGATTTCCCCTTATTACCGCTTTGGCTGCATCCCATACATTTTGGTATGATGTCTCATTATTATTGTTTTCTTGGATGAAGTTATTAATTATGTCTATAATTTGCTGTTTCACCCAATCATTCTTTAGTATGAGATTATTTAGTTTCCAATTATTTTTTGGTCTACTTTCCCGTGGCTTTTTATTGAATGTAATTTTCAATGCATCGTGGTCTGAAAAAGATGCATTCACTATTTCTGCCTTACTGCATTTGAGTTTGAGGTTTTTATGTCCTAATATATGGTCAATTTTTGTATAAGTTTTTTTGTATACCTTGTATATATTTTTTGTATAAGTTTTTTATAAATTATTTCTCTCAGATATAATAGGTTTTCTTTGCCTCTTCATGAGATATAGTACCCCCACTTTCCCCTTTTTCTGGTACAATGTCCTTTCCACATCTAGTTTCTAGAACAAGGTATACATGTATTCTTTATACATCTTTATAGCCGAAATATAGTTCCCAAGATTAATCTTTACCTTTTTAGATTTCTCTTGAGTTCTGTACTTGTAGATCAAATTTTTTGTACACCTTCTTTTCAGCAGTTCATGGAACTTATACAAAAATATATAGAGAACTGACTCAAATTTATAAGAAATCAAGTCATTCTCCAATTGATAAATGGTCAAAGGATATGAACAGACAATTTTCAGATGATGAAATTGAAACTATTACCACTCATATGAAAGAGTGTTCCAAATCACTATTGATCAGAGAAATGCAAATTAAGACAACTTTGAGATACCACTACACACCTGTCAGATTAGCTAAGATGACAGGAAAAAATAATGATGAATGTTGGAGGGGATGCGGGAAAACGGGGACACTGATGCATTGTTGGTGGAGTTGTGAACGAATCCAGCCATTCTGGAGAGCAATCTGGAATTATGCCCAAAAAGTTACCAAACTGTGCATACCCTTTGATCCAGCAGTGTTTCTATTGGGCTTATATCCCAAAGAAATACTGAAGAAGGGAAAGGGACCTGTATATGCCAAAATGTTTGTGGCAGCCCTGTTTGTAGTGGCTAGAAACTGGAAATTGAATGGATGCCCATCAATTGGAGAATGGCTGGGTAAATTGTGGTATATGAATGTTATGGAATATTATTGTTCTGTAAGAAATGACCAGCAGGATGAATACAGAGAGGCTTGGAGAGACTTACATGAACTGATGCTAAGTGAAATGAGCAGAACCAGGAGATCACTTTACACTTCGACAACGATATTGTATGAGGATGTATTCTGATGGAAGTGGATTTCTTTGGCAAAGACTCAATTTCAATTGATAAATGATGGACAGAAGCAGCTACACCCAAAGAAAGAACACTGAGAAACGAATATGAACTATTTGCATTTTTGTTTTTCTTTCCGAATTGTTTTTTACCTTCTGAATCCAATTCTCCCTGTGCAACAAGAGAACTGCTCAGTTCTGCACACATATTTTGTATCTAGGATATACTGCAACATATTTAACATATATAGAACTGCTTGCCATCTAGGGGAGGGAGTGGAAGGAGGGAGGGGAAAAATCGGAACAAAAGCGAGTGCAAGGGATAATGTTGTAAAAAAAAATTACCCTGGCATGGATTCTGTCAATATAAAGTTATTATAAAATAAAATAAAATATTAAAAAAAAGATAATGATAAATGTTGGTAGACATGTGGGGAAACTGCGACACTTATGCATTGTTTGTGGAGTTGGGAAATGATCCATCCATTCTGTAGAGCAATTTGGAACTAAACCCCCAAAAGTATAAAACTATACATACCCTTGACCCAGCAGTGCCATTATTCTGTATTCCAAGGAAATCACAAAGGAGTGAAAAGGACTTATGTGTTCAAAAATGTTTGTAGCAGCTCTTTTTGTGGTAACAAAGAATTGGAAAGTGAGTAGATGCTCATCAGTTGAGGAATGGCTGAACAAGTTATAGTATATGAAGGCAATGGAATATTATTTTTCTATAAAAATAATGATCAAGCTGAATTTACAAAGGGTTGGTAATATTTACATGAACTGTTGCTGAAGAAACAAGCAGAACCAGGAATGCAATGTACACAGTAACAGTAAGAATGTGGGATGATTAACTATAAAACACTTAAACTTTTCCAGTGATTGAGTAATCCCAAGCACTCTCAAAAGATTTTGGATAGAAAATGCATATGAATACAGCAGAAGAATTATGAAAACTGAATGTAAATCAATATATGATATGTTCACTTATTTTTTCTATTTTTCTCTTTCCCATCTTTTTTTCCTTTTTCCTCTGATTTTTCTCTCCCAATGTGATTCATAAAGTAATGTTGAATTTTTTTTTTTTAACCTTTTAGGAATATATACCTGGAGATAGTATCTCTGAACCAAAGGATATAAATTATTTTGGTATTTTCTAGTATAATTTCAAATTTTTTTCTATCATAATCAGTCTAATTCATAACTCTACCAATAGTGTATTAATGTATGTCTTCTCCCCTATCCTTTAGACAACACTTTAATTCCATCTTTCATTAGCTTTGTCAGTTTGCTGTTTTGAGATATAATCACAAATGTTTTAAAGTATATTTCTTTTATTATTAATGATTCAGAGAAAGTTTCATACAGTTTTCAGTCGTGTATAATTATTTTGAGAACTGTTTGTCCGTATGTATTAGATAATTTTTTCTTGTTCTTATTTAAGTTGATTACACACACACACACACACACACACACACACACACCCCTATGTGTGTGTTGCTAATTAAAGGTTTACAAAATATATTTGATACAAATAATTTTTCTCAGTGGACAATTTTTTTTTCTTATTCTAGTTGCATTAATTAGGTTCATGTAAAAGCTTTTAAAGGATTATGTACTTGCAATCATTTTTCTTTCATATTTGATTTTCTCATACTCTGATTTTCCAAAAAAAATGTTTACAGTTATAGTTGCAAAATCTCTATGCTTCTATTCTTCTCTCTGTTAATAACATATGACCTTGTATATTTGCATTGAGAATCCATTTTGAACTCATTATGCCATATGTTGTAAAATGATAGGGTAAATCTATTGTCTTCAGCACTGCTGTTTAGTTTTCCCAGAAGTTCTTTCCAAATAAGTAGTAATTTTTTTCTTGGGCTTTTTTAATACTGTACAATTACTTTTCTATTCTATTCCTCTGATTTGCTTTTATTTAAATGCAATCTGAAATAGTTTTGATCACTACTTCATAGTTTAGTTTATGATGTGGTAATATTATTTTCTCTTCATTCCTATTTTCTTGTTATTATTTTCCTAGAATGTCTGGATTTTTGTTCCTCCAAATGATTTTTTTATCAATAAGTAATTCCTTGTTTATTTGATATTGAAATATATTTATAAGTTAATTGTGATAGCATTGCCATTTTGTAAATAATCACTCCAAATGCATAAAGTTGCCTTTATTTTTGTGTAGATGTCTCTGTAATTGTATATTCATAAATGTTCAATGTGCCTCAGTAGGCAGTCATTGAGATTTTATCCTTTTTTTAGTGATTTGCAATGGGATTCTCTTTTTCTCTTTTCTATTGCTGTTACTTCTCTAGAAATAATGCCAAGGAGTGTGTTATTTAATTTGCATCTACTACTTTTTCAAAATTCATAAAATTAACTCATGATATTATTTTAACCTTTTCTAAGTAACATATGTTGTTTGTAGATTTATAATTCTTTTTTTCTCTCTTTCCTGTGTATGCCTTTATTTTTCTTCTCTAATTTCGGTTGTTTGTATTAACAGGTGCAAGTGTCAGGGAGGTAAATTTATTCTGGATATAAGAAACAACTTATTAATAATTAAAAATATGGGATGATCTAGATTGTCCCTTACTTGGAACTTTCAAACAAAAGCTATAGGACCATTTCTTAGTCTTTGCACTTTGGGGGAACTGATCTTTTACATATTTGCAAGAATTTACTTTCTGTGATGTTCACTAAGAAACTGTGAACCAGAGAAGGGAAGAGAGATCTTTAAAGTGACTCAACAAGCTAGTTATTTTATTCCTGAACTCATTCACAATATGTGTTCCATTGATTCCACTGGTTAATTTTTTCTGGATTTTCCCTAGCTTAATTGTATCTTGTTTCAGAGGGAACAATTAGAACCACAGGTAGCATCATAAGAAATGATGCTCTATCCTCTTATACAAAGGAGCTGGTTTACATTTCTAACTCATGTTCATAACTCTCCGACCACAAAAGATATTCTTTACAATAGTGCACAGGCCACAAGGGAATGAGTCAGAGAAGAGAGAGGAATAGGACTCCATATTTTTAAGTCTAATCCTTGCCATTCTGTATCACATTATCTTATCTCCCATCACTTCTGGGTAGAGAAGCTAGGATGACCATTTATTATACATTTTCTACTTACAACAAAGGATATATTGGCTGTAGGATGAAATTCTATCTTCCAGAAACAATTGAAAGCTGTTTGCTTGGAAACCCTATAGATAACAATAGGAGTATGGGGTAAAATAAGTCATGGTCTGCTGATTCAGTACAAATCTTATTACAAGTTTCTATGTAGCAGTCAATATGTTTATTGTTTTAGAACTGAAAGCACTTCCTAAGAGAAATATGCTTCATGTACAAATGAACAAAGAGGTATTTATTGAGCTGAACAAAATGAATACAAATTGAATATGTGCTGAATATGTCAACCTTTAAATGACGAAGCAAGACCACAGAGTCTCTAAAACACAGGGAGAAAAAAAAAACAGAAAAGGTTGCCAAGTTATGATCAATCACACTGCTAAGCTTTGAAATATATAAATCTACCCCTAACTGAAGGATGGATTCAATAAAATGCCATCTAGTTTTCCGGAACTTACTCTGGGTAATTTTATTGCACCTTGTCCTAACACTGCAATAGTTGATAGTAAACTCATTTGCAGTATCCATTGTGAATTTGATGGAGGATTGAGTAGGCTGAGAGGTAGACTTCCCATGTAGATTCTCCTCAAATTCAACAATAATAAAAAAAATTCCCATAAAACTATCATTCTGTTTTACGGGCATTATTTCTATCTACCTGCTTCTCTCCAAGGATTCCTAGACACCTCCACAAACTTTTGAGGTCAGAGTCAAAGGAAATGGGAAATTTGACTTTGAGATATTCGATCTTCATCACCTGTCCCAGTAACTTTACCTGCAAGTCATTTGGAGGTCAGTACAGAGAAAGCTCACTCACTGTCTCTCACTTGACATGTAGGCTGATAAAATTTACTCCTTGCATTTCATCTAGTGTTGTTCTACAAGGGACTTTCAATAAATCATGCGATGAATCTTTTCTTGCAAGTCATTGTGAATAGCAGTGCAAGGTTTCCAGACTAACAGCCCTCACTCCATTTTTTGAATCATTGAATCAAAGACATGAAAGGGATAGGGGAGGTCAACTAATCCACACCACTGCCCAATTTGCTCATTTTAGAGAAATGATTGCTCAGCTTCTCTTTGAAGATTTCCAGTGACAAGGAACTCAATGTATCATAAGACAATCCCTTTATTCTTTTTGATTTGATGCACACTTATTCCACATGTATATTTATATAATCACTTTCACATACTTATCTGAGTGTAATAGTTTATATAACTATTGTGACAGATAGTGGGAGAGGTACAAGATATATAAATGATGTTCTCAGACTATCCCTGCCCATACCTTAGCCCATTCTTTTGCTTTTTTTAATAATCTGCAGGACAACGCTATTTATTTATTTACTAATTAGCCAGCTATGAAGTCTAATACATATTTGTCTAGCCAGGGGAGTTTCTCTTGTACCGCTAGCCCAGTGGCTTTATCAGGAAGACAGGGGGAGACAATTAATACCTAAATGCAGGATTTCTTACTAACAACTATATCTTTCCTTGGAGCATTCAGGTGATGCTCCAAATATACCCAATTTATCCCTCCTCAAATTTGTTACAAACAAGGCCCATCACTATCCATTCCTTTTTTCTCTAGATATTCTACAATTTATGAATACTATTTATAAAAACTTCTCAGACCTGAATAGATATCCTCTGACCAGGAAGTCTATTTTTTTCTTGATATTATACCTGTGTGTAATATTTCTTTGATATTATTACATAGTTTCAGTTCAATTCAAGTGAATAATTCAGAAAGACAGAGTGGTTTAGAAGGTTGGGAATGCAAATAGTAAAGCCTGAATTTTATGAATATTAATTTGGAAATTAGGTGCAGAGGACAATTAAATGGCACAGTAGATAGAGTCCAAGGTGGGGTCAGGAAGATTTGCATCTAAATTTGGCCTCAAATATTTACCTGCTTTATGAATCTGGACAAAATCATTTTATCTTTTTTGCCTCAGTTTCCTTTTTTTTTTTTTGTAAAATGAACTGGGGAAGGAAAAGGCAAATTATTCCAGTGTCTTTGCTAAGAAAACCCCAAATGAGGTCATGAAGAATCAAAATGACTGAAAGAGCTGAAATGGATTTAGAGAGGGTGTCTAATAATAATTCATAACTCACAGTTTTCCCCAAAATTTACAAATATTATCTCTTTTTATTTCCACAACAACCCTGAGTGATTGACATTATTTCCACTTTTCATTTGAAGATGAAGCTGAGATGGGTTAAATTACTTGCCCAAAATCATATAGTTAGTAAATGACTGATGGTGAATGTGAATCCAAATCTTTCTAACTGCAAGTCCAGAGCTCTATCTACTGTATGACCATTGCAGTATTTCAGGCAAGAAAAGGGAAAAGGCCACGTGGCTCAATCAAAAAATGGATATGTAGAGTTAGCATGAATAAATTTCAAAAACTGATGGAATGTGCTTTCTTACTGAATAGATAATGAAGGGATGATGGATGCTATGAACTTAAGAAGTTAGAATGATAGAATGCCATTAAATTGTAGGCCAAATGCTTGCTGGGCAAACACAGAAGATTTGAACAAAATCTAAAAGAAGGCCTTCAACAAGTTGAGTAGATCATTTGGATGACATAGATGAGAAGGGTACATAGATGTGAAAGGTACATAGATGTGAAGGCACATTTGATTTTTAAGTTGTGGAGTACAAATCAAAATGGATGAGATGGAATATCAGTTAAAGTTTAGTTGATGAAGACTGAATGTAAATTAACATATGCTATTTTCACTTTTTTTTCTGTTTTCTTTTTCTTTTGTGATTTTTCCCTTTTGTTCTGATTTTTCTCTCCCAACATTATTTATAAGGAAATATGTTTAAAATAACAACTTTATTTTTAATTAAAGTTGAACCAAAACAACATTAAAAAAATAATGGGAGACAAATTAATGAGGGCTCAGTCCTTAGCATCCCTTACAGTTTTGAGGATTCTGGACTGTGTTTGCTCTCCTCAATCAGATCTCTAGAATCTTAAAACTCTTTCTGTGGACAGATTTCTTTTCTCTATTATACTTTAAACTTCATAAGGTTAAACATGGTTTTACATCTCTTTTTAAAGCCACATGTGCCTTTCATGTACCCTGGATGAACTAAATTTTTAGCTCTATTTCATTCTAAAAGTAATTTTTGAATGAATTACTCTCCTGTTGAATGAATAACTTCTTATGAGCAAAGGGATTATTTTTATATTTACATCTCTCTTAGATTCTAGTACAGAATTTTATATCCATTAAATGCTTATAAATGTTTGATGAATGAATGAATGTAAGAATGACTTTAATGGTTTCTTTCCTATCTGAGATTGAAATCCATAATTTCATAAAAATAAGATCCCTTCCAATTGCTGAATTTACTTTTACATGTATATTTATATCTACATATTATATTTAAAATATATATTATACATAAATACATTATAATTAAGTACATTTGTATATCTATATATAAAGAGAAAATCAAATCAAATATAGTCATATATAACATATCATATACAATATACAATATATATTGATATTTTGAGATTACCTGTTTTGTCTTAGGTTTTAGAATTTTGATAACAGTTATACTTATTTGATTAATAATTTATATTTTGTAAGACACCTTTATAGACCTTATCAGATTTGATTTTCACCATAATTTGAAGTAGGCAGAACAAGATTTATTGCCTCCACTTAATACATGAGAATACTATCTCTAGAAAATGAAGTATATTGCTTTTCTCTTTTGTGAAACAAATTGTATCATTCCTAATTTAGAGATAAATAAACTGAGTCTAGAAGTGATAGTCTGGCTTTGCCCAAGATCAATCACACTATAAAATAGTGGCAGAGCCTAGACAAGAATGTTTCCTTTTCTTCTCTTTTGAATATAAGCACTTGATCCCTTCTTTCAAATAATTCTGTGAATTCATCTTCTTTCCCTTTCCCTTGTCTATATGAGGAAACAGATAAGAAGAGGAAAAGAGAGCAGGAAGAAGGAAAGGAACAAATCTTTATGTTATGTTTCTTAAATACTTGAGAGATTTAATACATTTTTGTTGGAGATGTGAACTGATCCAACCATTCTGGAGAGCAATTTGGAACTATGCGCAAAAGGCTATCAAAATGTGCATAACCTTTGATCCAGCACTTTCTCTACTGGGTCTGTATCTGAAAGAGATCATAAAAAATGGAAAAGGACCCATATGTGCAAAAATTTTTTTTGCAGTCCTTTGTATTTTGTCAAGGAACTGGAAAGTGAGTAGATGTGCATCAGGTTGGGAAATGGCTGAATAAGTTTTGATATGTAAATGTAATGGAATATGTTTGTATTATAAGAAATAATCAGCAGGTTGATTTCAGAAAAGCCTGGAAATATTTATGTGAACCGATGTTAAGTGAGTAGTATCAAAAGATCATTGTACATAGCAACAACAAGGTTATGTGATGATCAACTCTGATAGGCTTGATTCTTCTCAACAATATGGTAGTTCAAGGCAATTCCAATAGACTTAGGATGGAAAATGCTAATCACATTTAGGGAGATAATTATGGAGACTGAATATGTATTTAGCATAGTATTTTCACCTTTTTGTTGTTGGTGGTCTTTTTTTTTCTTTCACATTTTTCCCCTTTTGATCTGATTTTTGTTATGCAAAATAATAAATGTGGAAATATGTTTACATAAATTGCACATGTTTAACTATTATTTGCTGTGTAGGGAAGGAGGGAGGTGCAGAGGGAGGAAGAAAAATTAGGAAACAAGGTTTTGCAAAGGTGAATGTTGAAAACTATCTTTGCCTGTATTTTGAAAAATAAAAAAAATTATTAGAAAAATACTTGTGAGAATATTGCATATAATTCTGTATGAAGAAGTAAGATGTGCAAACCTGTGCTACAGAAAAAAAAAAAAAAAACAACAACAAAACAAAACAGTATCCTATATTGAAAAGAAGGAAACATTTATTAAGCTTCTACTATGCATCAGGTATTGTGCTATATACACTGTTTCATTTGATCTTCATAACAACCTTGGGAGATAGGTGCTATTATTATCCTAGCTTTACAATTAAGAAAATAGAGGAAAACAGGTTAAGTGATCTTTGCAGGTACTTATTGCTACTAAGTGTTTGAGGCTGCATTTTAACTCTGTTCTTCCCAATTCCAGACCTGGCATTTTATCCATCTACTTGTCAAAGGAAATGGGAAGCAGGGAGAAGAACAAATAACAAGAATAACAAAAAGGGTGTAATTTGAATGGAATTTAATTTAATGCTAGATTCAAATAGGAGACCATTTTTTCCTGAGAAAATGGTGATTTTTACAATGATAATGATATTTATCTGTTATTTTAGAGATTGTAAGACACATTACTGTTTATCTCTTTCATTTGCATAACAACCCTGTAAATTAAGTTCTGTTATTATCCTTTTATATATGAAGACATTGAAACTGAGAAAGGGTAAGTGACCTGCCTAAGATAAAACAGCCAATATATGAATCAGGTTTTGAATCCAGGATTTCTGGGTCCAATTCCAACATTCTGGATTATGTGGCTATCCCATTTATGTTTCTTATTGAACAGTCACTGCCCCTTGTACATTGCTGGGGGATTTAAATGTATAGTCAATAACATAGTGACCATAGGATCTGGAATTTCCCAAAGGAACTTCAAGACTACTCTCTCCCACTAATAAACAAGGGGCAAATTATTGTACCAAAAAAAAAGAGTCAGAGAGGCTCATTATGATTATATGAGTGGTTTAATAATCATAATGGTTTACTTACATAGGGGCTGTCTGGGGGTGGCTATCAAAAAATTCAGTGGAACTCAGATCTTCACCAGCAGTCTGGAGTAGTGGCCTGACTATTCAGTAGATTCCTACAAAGATCCCCAAGAGTCCCATGGTAATTAGAGAAATCAAAGGGAAGAGGAGCTGAAAACATCATTACATATGTCATTAGTGATTTGCATTATGTTAACCGAGAAGTTCTAATTTTGGGCCTGGGTGTCAGAGCTAGGGCAGCACTCCAACACCCTTGGATGAGGGCCTAGACACCCAAGATTATGTGGTAGATACAGTGAAGGTTTTCTGGTCACATTATGTCTGGGGATAACTTGCACCTGGTCACTATATCCTTGTTATGACTTTTACCCAATAGGGATCTCACAAAGTTATGTGCTAGACAATATCCTTGTAATAGCTTTCTCCCTGTGATGATCAACTATGATGTTCTTTGCCCTTCTCAATAATGTGGTGATTCAAGGAAATTCCAATAGACTCAGGATGGAAAATACCAATTGAATCCACAGAGAGAATTATGAATATGGATTAAAGCATATTATTTTACCTTTTTGTTTGTTTTTTCTTTTTTCATGGTATTTTTTTCCTTTTGGGATAGTTTTTCTTGTACAACATGACAAGAATGGAAATATGTTTTAAAAGATTGCACACATTTAACCTATACTAGGGTGCTTGCTATCTTGGGGAGAAAGGGAAGGAGGAAAGGAGAAAAATTTAGAACATAAAATTTTACAAAAATGAATGTTGAAAACTATCTTTACATGTATTTGGAAAAATAAAATACTGTTGAAAAAAGAAAAGAAAAATAAACATTTTTGTTATTGTTACAAGGATAAAGTAAGTAATAGTTTTCTTCACCTGCATCCTTTGGAATGGTTTTCACCCCAATAGTAAGGTGTTAATCCCAATAGTATGGCTTTCACTAATTGGGATCCCACAGTGACAGTTCAGTGTCCATTCTTAGATGGGCTAGTTGGGCTATGAATTGATAATTAATTTATGAAACTATAAAATGGGAGCTGATATAACCAGTACTTGGGACACTTGCTGGGAAAGACCAGGAAAGCAGCAGGAAACAGACTACAGTTACAATTGAATAAAAACAGTGGATATGGGGGCAAATAACATAGAAAATATAGTCAGAAGTGGCACAAAGGGTATAGAAGCAGATAACATGAGGACAGGGAATGGAATGATGAAGGAAGATAGGCAGTGTGGGAAGAGGATGGAGAGGGAGCAAAGCAGAGTATCACTAATGTTACCATGAATTAACGTTAGGAGCTCTTAGTGACATGGACACAAAGAATATTGAAGAGTGCTCCAGAGGGCAGGAGTTTGAGATCTCATTTTTATAGAGGTATAGACTAATTCTTATCAGTACCACCTTGGAGCTAGTACATTAATATATCTAAAGAATGTCAAAATTGTTAGTAAAAATTTATATTTACCACATCCATAACCTTTTAACATTACTAGTATCATTTGGTAATCTGCTGGTCTTTACTATGAAGGTTTGGAATTTGCCTGGGATTTATAAATCATAAGGCACAAAGGCCCTGAAAGCAACATCTAATAGATTTCCCTGTTTTAGCACATATTATTAGAATATGATTGTTAGTTAATTTATGATGCCATTTGTAAATACCCCTTTAATCTTTGAAATGTTCTGTATAGAACTTTTAGGCTCCCTTTTACAATCTTACTTCCTGTTATTGCCTCATTATATTGGTTACTTATAAATTCACTTATTGTGTTTACTAAGAGAGAAGTAGTGGCGGGGACCAGAGCAAGATAATTTTTTTTTCTGGCTCCCTTTTCCTGTGACCACTGGTCATCCATCATAACTGTTTTCCTTTTCTCCTTTAGTTTAATAGGACTATGGAATGATATTTTGTAGTTCAGTTGTTTCAGTGGAATGTGAGCCCTTTTTGAGTTGTCTTGGCAAAGATACTAGAGTGGTTTATCATTTCCTTTTCTTTTTTTATTTGTTAATTGATTGATTCATTTAATATTTTTCCCCATTTATATTCAAAACAATTATTTGATTTTGAGGCTTTTGAGTTCTAGGTTCTCTCCCTTATCTCCACACACAATTTTTTTCTAGTAAATTTATTTATTTTTCACACACATTGCTTTATGAATCATCTTGGAACAGAACAATCAAAGGAAAAGGGAAAGATGATGGGAGAGATTAAAAAAAAAAAAAACAGCAAAAGACGTGGACATTACATGGGGTGACTCACATTCAGTGTCCTTAGTTCATTTTCTGGATGCAGATGGCATTTTCTGTCCAAAGTCTATTGGGATTGCTTTGAATCACTGAACTAATGAGAACTAAGTCTTTCATAGTTGATCATTGCACATTCTTTTTTTTATTATTATTATTATAACTTTTAATTGACAGAGCCCACGCCTGGGTAATTTTTTACAATATTATCCCTTGCACTCACTTCTGTTCCGACGTTTCCTTTCCCTCCCTCCACCCCCTCTCCTAGATGGCAAGCAGTCCTTTACATGTTAAATATGCTATAGTATATCTTAGATACAATATATGTGTGCAGAACTGAACAGTTCTCTTGTTGCACAGGAAGAATTGGATTCAAAAAGTAAAAATAACCTGGGAAGAAAAACAAAAATGTAAACAGTTTACACTCATTTCCCAGGGTTCTTTCTTTGGGTGTAGCTGATTCTGTCCATCATTGATCAATTGGAACTGAATTAGATCTTCTCTTTGTTGAAGATATCCACTTCCATCAGAATACATCCTCATACAATATCATTGTTGAAGTGTATAATGATCTCCTGGTTCTGCTCATTTCACTCAGCATCAGTTCATGTAAGTCTCTCCAAGCCTCTCTGTATTCATCTTGTTGGTCATTTCTTACAGAACAATAATATTCCTTAACATTCATATATCACAATTTACCCAGCCATTCTCCAATTGATGGGCATCCATTCATTTTCCAGTTTTTGGCCACTATAAACAGGGTTGTCACAAACATTTTAGCACATATAGGTCTCTTTCCATTCTTTAGTATCTCTTTGGGATATAAGCCCAGAAGTAACACCGCTGGATCAAAGGGTATGCACAATTTGATAACTTTTTGGGCATAATTCCAGATTGCTCTCCAGAATGGTTGGATTCATTTTTTCCCACATCCCCTCCAACATTCAGCATTATTTTTTCCTGTCGTCTTAGCCAATCTGATAGTGTGTAGTGGTGTCTCAGAGTTGTCTTAATTTGCATTTCTCTGATCAATAGTGATTTGGAACACTTTTCATATGAGTGGAAATAGTTTCAATTTAATCATCTGAAAATTGTCTGTTCATATCCTTTGACCATTTATCAACTGGAGAATGGTTTGATTTCTTATAAATTAGAGTCAATTCTCTATATATTTCAGAAATGAGGCCTTTATCAGAACCTTTAAGTGTAAAAATGTTTTCCCTGTTTGTTGCTTCCCTTTTAATCTTGTTTGCATTAGTTTTGTTTGTACAAAGGCTTTTTAATTTGATATAATCAAAATTTTCTATTTTGTGATCAATAATGATCTCTAGTTCTTCTTTAGTCACAAATTCCTTCCTCCTCCACAAATCTGAGAGGTAAACTATCCTATGTTCCTCTAATTTATTTATAATTTCGTTCTTTAGATCATTGCACATTCTTGCTGTTATTGTATACAATGTATTTCTGGTTCTGATTTTTTCACTCAGCATTAGTTCATATAAAACTTTCCAGGCCTTTCTAAAATCAGCTTGTTCATTATTTTTTTATTGAACAATAATATTCCATTACCTTTATATACCATAACTTGTTCAAATATTCCTCAATTGATTGGCATCTATTCATTTTCCAATTCTTTGACACTACAAAAAGAGCTGCTACAATCATTTTTGTATATATGGGTCCTTTCCCCTCCTTTATGGTTTCCTTGAGATACAGAGACAGTAATGGCCCTGCTGGGTCAAAGGGTATGAACACTTTTATAGCCCTTTGAGCATCCCCACCCACAATTAAGAAACCACATGTGAAGTATGCAAAACATTTCCATAAAAGTCATATTGTGAAAGAAAACAACTTTCCCACCCTAATGAAAATAAATGCTCAAAAAATTAAGTTAAAAATAAAGAGAGAAATAGAGAATGTTTTGATCTATATTCAGACAATCAGTTCTTTTCCTGGGTATGGATAGGATTTTTCATCATAAATTCTTCAGAGTAGTTGTGGATGATTGTGTTACTGAAAATAATAAAGTCATTTACAGCTGGTCATCCCTGAACATTGCTGTTACTTTGTAAACAATATATTTCACTTTGTTCATGAACAATTTTCCAGGTTTTGTTTTCCCCTGAGAGCATACTGTTCATCATTTCCCAGAAAATAATAATATTACATCAGAAAAATTTGCTTTGAAATTTTTTATAATTATTATTGCTAATTACATTTCTTCTCATTTTTTCTCTCTCATTTTACCCTGTCCCTCTTCAAAAACATTTTGCTACTGACCATTCCTTCCCCCAATATACTTTTGTTACCTACCCCTCCTTTTAATATCCCATACTTTCCTAATTACCTGCAAGTAAGATAGATTTCTATACTTCTATTGAGTATGTATTCTCTTTCCTGTTTGAGCCAATTTGAGAGAAAGTTTTTACTCACTCACGCTCTCCTCTGCTTTTTCCCTTCTACTGTAAAACTTTTTCTTGCCTCTATTTTTTATGCCAGATAATTTGCACCATGCCACTTTTCCCTTTCCCCCAGTACATTCCTCTTTCTTCCCTTAATTTCATCATTAAAAAAAAAAAAGATATTATCCCTTTATAGTCAACTCACAGCCATGTCCTCTGTGTGTATGTGTGTATGTATGTATATAGATATAGATATAAGTTTATCTATATCTATATACTCTTTCTAACTGTTATAATAATAACATTGTAATGAGTTACAAGTATCATCCTCCTATATAGGAATGTAAACAATAAATCTTAAGTCTCTTTTATAAGGATTACCTCCTTATGCTTCTCCAGAATCTTGTAGTTGAAAATCAAAATTTCCACTCAACTCTGGCCTTTTCATCATGAATGCTTAAAAATCTTTTGTTTCATTGAATGAGCATCTTTTCTTCTGAAGGATTATATTCAGTTTTGCTGAGTAGGTGATTCTTTGTTGCAATCCTAGCTCCATTGCTCTCTGGATTATCATATTCCAAACCCTCTGTTCCTTTAATGTGGAAGCTGCTAAATCTTGTGTTTTCCTGACTGTGGCTCCATTATACTTGAATTGTTTCTTTCTGGATGTTTGCAATATTTTCTCTTTGACTTGAGAGTTCTGGAATTTGTCTATAATATTCCTGGGAGTTTTTATTTTGAGTTCTTTTTCAGGAGGTGATTGATGGATTTTTTCAATTTCTAATTTACCCTCTGATTCCAGATTATCAGGACAGTTTTCCTTTGTAATTTCTTGAAAGATGATGTCCAGCTTCTTTTTTTTTTTTTTATCATGAATTTCAGGTAAACCAATAATTTTAAAATTATCTCTCCTGGATCTATTTTCCAGGTCAGTTGTTCTTATGATGAGATGTTTCACAGCATTTTTTTTCTTTTTCTTTTTTTTTTTTTTTGGGGGGGGTTGCTTTATTGTATCTTGATCTCTCATAAAGTCAGCAGCTTCCATTTGCTCAGTTATATTTTTTAAGGAATTATTTTCCTCTCTGAGCTTTGGTACCTCCTTTCTCAATTGGCCAATTTTGCCTTTGAAGGCATTCTTCTCCTCATTAGTTTTTTTGTATTTCCTTTTGCACCTCTCTCATTTCTTTCCCTATTTTTTTCTCTCTCTGTTACTTGATTTTTGAAGTTCCTTTTGAGTTCTTTCATGGCTTGAGCCCAAATCTTACTTTTTTGGAGATTCTGGATGTAGGAGCTTTGACTGTTATCATCTTCTGAAAATATGTTTTGATCCTCTTGGTCACCATAAAAACTTTTAATCGCCAGAAACATTTTTTTGGTATGTTTTCTACTCATGTTCCTATTCTATTATTCTGCTTTTAACTTGTTAAAGTGGGGTTTTGTTTCTAGTGCAATGTTCCAAGCTTTAGTGGTTTTGTGCAGCTGTTTTCAGAAATCCTTCTAGGATTTTGACCACAAGCACTTTTTTTTGCCCTGTAGCTGTTAGGTCTATCCCCAACTTACTGTAGCTGTAAGATCTAGTGTGTTAGCTGGGGCTGGGACTGCACATCAGACTTTCATTTTGTTGTCACAAATCCTGTCCATTGACCTTCTGAGTCCTCCTTGATATCCTCTGGCTGAGAGGGCCAGAAGCCTGCAGGACTGCCACTGATTGAGAGTCCCACTTCCTTGAGCTGGGGTCTTAGGCCAGATTTCTGGGATTGTGCACTAGGTTTCTACTCTGGTTTTACAGACGTTTTCTGCTGATGTTCTGGCTTCTGTTTGTGTCTCGGGGCTGAGAGGTCTGGACCCAGTACTGCTTCTGATTCAGAGGTCATGTTGGACTAAGGTCTGGATCTGGGTTTGGGTCTGGAGTCACAGATCTTTTCTATTGATTTTCTAATTTGCCTTAGGCTGGAAAATGTTCTGTCACCCTCCATTTTGGGGAGATGTTCTGATGCTCTAAAATTTGTTTAGAATCATTACTGAAAAGAATTTAGAATGGTTTGGTGGAGCGGTTGGGCAAATTTCTGCCTTTACTCTTCCATCTTAGCTCTGCCTTCCCATTATTTTCTTTTCTAGCTCATTTTGCAGATGAAAAAATGAGGTAAACAGGGTTAAGTGACTGGCTTAGGACCACACAACTAATGTCTGAAGCCAGATTTGAACTTAGAAATATAAGTCTTTTTGACTCCAGGCCCAGAAATCTTTCCCCTGTGCTAGCTCTGCCCCTATGGGCTGACATAGAAAATACCAACAATAACAATTATAACAACCACAACAAAAAATGCCACACCAACTCAATCAATTCTTCTCACTATCTCATAAATTCTTCACAGAAAAGATGAAAGCACTTGAGTTTTCATGGGACTGCTTCTGAAATATATAAGGTAACATATACACTCTCCTGGAGCCAGACTGAACTGGCTCTCGAGATGATTGTTAGTTCAGCCTGAACACATTGGAAATTGGCAAGAGTGATAAAATCAGGATTTGAATTATTTTGTTGTTGATTGTTCAAATTAAACTTAAATGCATATCCTATGTATTTTTTTGAGAACTGATTGTTAAACACTTACTGGTACATCCCTACATCCCTCAAGTCACTTTTAGGCAATCTGTGTTTTTTATTTGGTAGTTTGTTGTTTATGAACTCTGAGGTCAACCCAAAACAGCCATAAATAGGAGGATAAAAAGAAACAAAACATTTCTATTCAGTTAAATTATTTGCTCATGCATCTATTCAATCATTCACAATTCATTTTGAATCTAACATAAACCAAATTCTGTGCCAGATGCAGGAGAACGCCCAAGAAAAGATATAGGACAAACCCTGTATAAAAGTAGCTTCCAATTTAATCTGTGTGGATGGAGGTTGAGAGGGGTGGAGTGGAGTGTGAGGCTGGAAGATGAACACAAATAAACTTGAAGCAAGAAAATATGAGATAAGCGCAAAGGAGAAGGCTAAGCTAAGCATTCTGGGAAACTGAAAGGGACAAACAACGCTGCTTAAAAAATGTGACATAGATTGTTCATGTAGTGAAGTGAAAGCACCACTAGCTTAGTAGCCAGAAAAAAACTGGTCTTTGATCTTGCCTCCAACACATACTATTTCTATAACTATGAGCAAGTTGCTTTAACCTATCTGAACTTCTGTTTTCCAATCTGTAAAATGGATGTAGTAGTTATCAATGTAACACTAGCTTTTATATAGTATTTTTAGGTTGCAAAGCCCTTTACAAAGATTATTTCATTTTATAATCCTGGATTTATTACTACTACCCTTACTTTACAAATGAGGAAATTGAAGTAGGTAGAGGTGAAGTCATTTGTTTGAGGGTCACACACTCAGTATCTGAAATTGGATCAATTCTTTTTCAAGCAGGATCTACCTCTCTCCATCTTCACTGTACCACTCAGCTGCGTCTAAGGATATATATATATATATATAAAACATATACATACAGATAGAGATCTCTCTCTCTCTTTCTCTCTCTCTTTGTCTCTGTCTCTCTTTGTCTCTGTCTCTCTGTCTCTCTCTCATACTTCCCTTAGAAATTATTGTAAGAATCAAAATAGAATTTATGTAAAGTATTTTATAAACATTGAAATGCTTTAGCATTACCATGACTTATACTTGAGTTCCTTCTACAAATAAGATCATATGCTATTGATGAGTCAGTCACCATTTATCAATTACAACTAGTATAACTCTGTGACAAGCATCAGGGATAGAAACAGGTCCTATCATAAAGGATATTGTATTCAAAAGGGTTGATATCAGGTGTATAATATGTTCAAATTATATATTGGGGGGAGGAGACAGAGGGAAGAAGTCCTTATCCTACCTCCTACTTTTATTGGCAAGATGTGTTGCAAAATGGAAGATAACATCTTCCCCTCAAGGCTCTAGATGTGTTCTGAGCTATAGGGAGTATCTTTTAAACACTATTTATAATACTTATTCTAATCCATTCTCCCCAGTATTACTTGTAGATGATTAAAACCCTAGTATCAAATGTAAATATATGTGTGTATGTGTGTGTGTGCATGTATGTACATGTATATTCATGTAGTCCCACATAAATGTGTATTGTAAATGGTTATGTGTGTGTATAAACATACACATTACAAAAATATTATAAATATCTCCCTATTAACTTAGGGGAACACACACTATGCCACCTTGATCCTTGGGAGAGCGGGCTCAGACTTACATCAATCGCCACAAACTATTCACCCCTAACCAGTTTGCTTCTGAACTTGGTGGAGCAGATGGACCATTCACTCCTTCTTTCTATCCATTTCTACCTTGGCTCAAACAAGTCACATAGGAATTGCTTTCTCATTCGACCAGCTACCCACAGATTATACTATGGATTACTGACATTGAACTTCCTGCAACTTATTCTCAGAAACTTTTAGAGGTTACCAGGTCACAGCTTATTCCCAAAACTTCTTTAGCTAAGACAAGAAAGAAGAAACCCAAAGAGGAGAGAATCAATAGAAAGGCCATGGTCCCATGTTTTCTTGTAACTGCTTTTAGGAGGGGGAAACCACTTGTCCCAGCTTTATCTCACTAGATGAAGATTTAAAGGTCTTTATCTCATGTTATCAATACCCTCTTGTCTATGGGATCCCTCTGATAAGAAGGCAGCAAAGCTCCTTTTGAAACCTCCATACAAATCTAGCCATTTCTTAATTTTCCACTTGCTGCACTCTTTCTAAATCACGTTCTTGACCAAAATTTCATTTTTTCTACACTACCCTTCACTCCCAACTCTTCAGTTTGCTTTTGTGTATTGTCTTCTCTAATTATATTGTAAGCAATCTGAAGTCAAGAACTTCTTTATTCAATCATTCATCTATGTATTTGTTTATTTTAAGCATTTCTATCATTGCTTTATGTAGTTCCTGGATCATAGCAGACTCTTAATAAATATGCATTTATTGATTATCTATCTAATGGGTGAGCTAAGTAGTTCAGTGGATAGACTATTGCACTTAGAATCAGGAAAACCCTTCTTCATGAGTCCAAATCCAGTCTTTGGCACTTACTAACTGTGTGATCCTGGACAGGTTACTTCATTGTGTTTGTTTCAGTTCCTCATCCCTAAAATGAACTGGAAAAAGAAATGGCAAACCATTTTAGCATCTTTGCAAAACAAAAATAAACAAAAGAAAAATGGGGTCATGAAACATTGGGCAGTACTGATACAACCAAAATCAATAATGAAAAAAAAAATTGTCTGCATAAAACAATACTTGTCTCCTCACTCAAAAGTAGCCATTCAGGAAAGAGAGGGAAAGCCTTCTCTTTTGAATGTATGCTCACTTACAGATAAGCAGCCAATCAAAAATCTATTTTTTTTTTAACCTTGTGGCTAGTTGATCAAATATAATCATAGAACACCTGAAGTTACTCTGAATTGGAGAATAGGATCCTTCATTCAGGGCTTCTTCTTTGCATATCTTCATGCATTCCAGAAGCAAGTTTACTGAATATGTATGCTGCCAGTCCTCATTACATAAGTATATATGAAATAATCATGAAAGAAATTTAGTAGGGAAAGAAAGAGTGCACTAGCAAACATAAGGTCCACAAATCAGGGCATGGTCTCATCTATAACTTAGCAATTTGACTTGAACTTTGAAAGAAACCAGAGATTCTAAATATCATAGGTGAGGCATTGGGGACAACTAGTACAATAACACAAAGATGAAACATGAAAGTTCATGCATAAAAACTAGCCAGAAAGCCAGTTTGGCTGGACTGTAGCACATGGAAAAAGACATAATGTATATTTAGATTGGAAAGAAATTAAGGTTTGCAAGGTACTTAACATATGTTATCTCATTTGATTCTCACAAGCAACCTGTGAGGCAGGTTGGAATCAAATTGTCAAGTACTTTGAAGACCAAATAGAAAACTTTATATTTTATTGTAGGGGCCAGAGTAAGTTTTGAATTAAGGTGTTATGGATAGAAATGAGCATTAAGGAAATCATTTTGGCATCTGTGTTGCATGCATTGGAGTGGGGGGAGACAAATTTGGTAAACATATGGGAGACTGTTACAATAATCCATGCATGCATGATATTAATCTGAACAGACATATTGGCCTTCTGAGTGGAAAAAAGCAATGTGTGAACATAATCAAAGGATGGAAAAATGAAAAAGATACATCTGCTGGCTTCACTGAGCTTAGAATCCAATGAAGAACATGAGAGGAAAATGAACATAATATAAATTAAAATACAGGTTTTTCTTCTGCTCCATGGTAAAAAATTCAGATTTATTTATATGACAGGTCTGAAAATGCAATAAAAAGCAAAAATAATTCCTGCCCTCAAAGAGCTTATAGTCTAATGAGGCAGAAAATATGAATGAGTATATACAAGATGCATTGGCGTAGAATGACTATATCATTAGAGTAAAAAGCACTAGCAAATAAGGAGGACCAGAAAAATCACCTTATAAAAAGGTGATCCAAAATCTTAAAGGGAACCAGATTGAGATGGTTGGTGAGGTTAAGGAACAAGTAGGCTAATGTGGCTATATCATACAGCAGGTAGGATGAAATAATTTGTAAGAAAACTTGGAACATAGAATGGGAAAAGTTTATAAAGAATTTTAAATGCCAACCAGAAGGAATTCTTGAAGGAATAGAGAGCCAGTGTAGTTTGTTAAGGAGGAAGGAAACCTAGGACATGGCCAAATCTGTTAGCACCTGAAAGGAGAATGGATTGGGGTAGAGAGAAATTTGAAGCAGGGAGACCAACTTATACAGTACTGTAAAAATCCAGGTTAAACAAACATACAAGAACATAAACTAGAAGGACAGTTCTGTGAATGGAGGGTGGAGATGATAGGTCTATATGAGAGATGTTATGGAGAAACTAAGAAAAGATTTGTTAACTCTTTGGATATGTGAGAATAAGGAATTTATTCATTATAGAATAATCATTAATAATCTATAGTATTATTATTATAGTTATTATTATTATTTTTGGTGGGAGAGACAGAGGAATAAGAAGGATTCCTACAGAACAGGTAATAAAAAGAGTCTAAATCCCTTGCCATATTGATATTGAAAAGTTGGTAGAAATGGGATTATTGTGTATATACATACATACACATATATGTAAACATGCATGCATGTGTGTATATTTGTGGGATCATTCATGACTTTTCATGATTGGAAGAGTTACACAATAAGACAGTTAAATACAAAAAGAAAGGTGCCTTGATAAACCAGATAGAGAATTAGACATTTCCTCTGATCCTCTCAACCTCTCAAACCTTTGTAAACTAGAAATTACGTGTCAAAGAACATGAAACTTTAGCTGTTCTTA
This sequence comes from Antechinus flavipes, assembly GCF_016432865.1. Lineage (NCBI taxonomy): Eukaryota > Metazoa > Chordata > Mammalia > Dasyuromorphia > Dasyuridae > Antechinus > Antechinus flavipes. The sequence goes on from NC_067398.1 coordinate 634,250,577, forward strand.
TGATTCAAGAATCCTGGATTCCAGAAAAAGCTATATAACCAATCCTGTGAGCTAATGGCTACACTGAACTTACTCACCATCCCCTTTCATACCCCATGCTACCCACAGTGAGGCTACATTAGTCCACCTTCAGGGACTCAGGACAAAAAACCCAAATCATCCCTTCTCTTTTTCCTAGATCCAATCGATGGAAGGTTACTAGGATCACAAAGTGTCATGAACTATTTTGTGCTGCAAAGATAGAGACAGGAACAGAGTGGAAGGGGTTGGACACTGTTCTGACCTTAAAATAGAACTTAACACCCACAGACATCCCCATCTCTACTCCCAGAGCCTCAGAGACCCAAATTAAAGAAATCAGCCCAATAGCATTTGTGTAGCTCTTCACTGAATTGTACCATGCTGGGCCCAAAGAATGGAGCAACAGAGGGGATGGAGAGGACATTACATGAGACACAGCTTGTAGGAGGGAGAGAGTTTCTATATGTCACTCCACTATGATTGTGAGAAGGTACTCATTAGCCAGCCTGTTCTATCTACATAAATGTCAGAGTCCTAAACTGGTGTACTGTGACTTGCTCAGGGTGGGAAGAGGTTGAGATGTTTTGAAATTCAGTCCCCATGAAGAACACCAGCAGAGGGGAGTGTGTCAGAAACTCAGAAAGTGAGTAATAGCAGACAGCAAGGAGAAAAGACAAACAGACCCTAAACTGCCAAAGATCCTAGAAAGAAGGAAACTCAAGGACCTTGAACAGAAGATGAATCAACAGGAAAATCATTAATAACTGAAAGAAATGTGGCCTCCAGATCTAGTGAGTTTAGCCATCTGAATAAATATTTCAGAAGAAAGGAAAATGATCCAAAATTTAATGAGATAGAAGACCAGATGGAATTTGATGAGAACATACTACAACATGCTATTCCTGAGTGGTTCAAAGGAGAAATTAAATTATGAAAGCAGAGTTTTTAACCTGTGCAACAAAAATAATGGGCAAAATAGAAAAATGTTGATCTATGTTGGCAAGTCTCAACAAAGAAACAAAAGACAACAATAGACTCTGATTTCAAATGTATAAAAGTTAAGGAAAATATAGAAGAAAATAAATAAAAATCAGTAACACTGAAAAAATGCTCACTACTACAGAAAAACATACTTATCTAAAAGACAGGCTGTATAGAGACAAACTGTAGATCAAAGGTCTCCTGGAAGAAAGATAGATCAAGAAATTTTGACAACATGATAAATAAGAAATGCCCAGAATTTCTAAATATAGAAAATGAAATTCCAATGGAAAGAATTCATGATCATCTCTGGAAAACAAACACAGAAACCATTAGGGTTGTTGCTTCCTTGTTCCAAATCTTCTTCCAAATAATCTTCAATCTTAAATTCATTGTGAAATAAAATTGATCCTAGCCTCTTCAAAATTATGTAATAAAACTGGAAAAGGTTATATGATGAAAGATTGAGAACTCATAAAGAACTTAGAGATCATATAATCCAATATCATCTTTTTTAACAAATGAAGGAGAATGGAGAATAACTGACTTTCCCAAAGTCATGAAAGTAGATTTGATATTTGGATCCTGAAATTTCTTCTACATAAAGCCTTTTCTGACCTCTCTTAATTCTAGTTTATCCCTCTGTTAATTATTTCATATTAATTTTATATCTTTATCAATTAGTTTAGTGTTGGATAAATAGTAGATACTTAATTTGTGTTTATTGATTGACAAATTATCCTTTGATACAGTGTTGGTCATTTAAAACAAATTACTTAATAGAAAAGAGAATACATTTAGAGTCAAGGGACCCCAGTTTACTTTTGAAACCTTGGTCAAAGGGGCCTAAGTTTCCTCAAGGGATCCTAAAACCTTTTTAATGTGTGTTATAGACTCCTTTTTTGGCAATCTGATGGAGCTTATGTACTACTTCTCAGTATTATAATTTTAAGTGCATAAAATAAAAAAAAAACAAATGATTATAAAGAAAACCAATTGTATTCAAAATATTTTAAATTACAAATTTAATATTAAATATGTCAAATTATAAATTAAATTAATTTAAATAAAACAAATTGAAATATACATGTATATCTATCTATATAGACATATATATTTAAATCATTGACCTCATGAAATCAATACACTGAGGGTCTATGGCCCATAGGCTAAGACTCTCTAGACGAGCAAAATTATAAAGTTTTTTTTTTTAATATAGCATTTTATGAGCAGACATTTGGTTATTGACAAATACTTTCAATTAGAGAAACTCACCCCCCAAAAAATCCAGTAAGGGATGAAAAGTATAGAAATTTACAATGATGGAAGAATGGATTAAGTCAATAAATATAATTACAACTATCATTTACTTAATCTTTTTAATTGTGACAAAACACTATAATTACATTAGCTCATTTAATTCTCATAAAAACTGTATAAAATATGTTTTTATTATTCACATTTTACAAATAAGTATATTGGAAAGACTTATGTGAACTGATGCTGAGTGAAGAGAGCAGAACCAGGAGAACATTATACACAGTATGTTGTGGTGATCAACTATGAAAAACTTAACTCTTTTCAGCAATGCAATGATTCAAGATAATTCCAAGGGAGCCATAATAGAAAATATTGACCATATCCAAAGAAAGAATTATGGAGCCTGAATAAATATCAAAACATATTATTTTCATTTTTTTTTCCTCTTGATTTCCCATTCTTGTTCTGAATCTTCTTTCACAGCATGACTAATGTGGAAATATGTTTAACATGATTGTACATATATAACCTATATTAGATTACTTGTTGTTTAGGGGAGGGAAAAGGGAAAAGATATAGAGAGAAAACTGTGTAACTCAAAATCTTACAAAGATATATATTGAATACTATCTTTACACATAATAAGAAAAGATAAAATTCTATTAAGTTAAAAAACACACCAAAACAAAGCAAAACAAACAAACAAACAACAATAAGAAATGAGAATATGGAGGCAGAGAAAAATTAAGTGAAATGCCATTATTATATAAATAGTGTCATTGTCAGGATTAGTATGCTAGTTGTCCTAACTCTAAATCCAGCATTTTAGCTACTCAGAAACAGAATAAAATCTTTGGATTCAATTCCAGGCCCCTTTCCATATATCATACAGTTTTTGCTAAAATTCCTGGCAATTAAATAACAGCTGAGTAAAGCTAATCCAATTGAATTCAACTGGTCCAATGCTCATTTAAGTACATCAAGTTGCTTCTCAGCAATTTCACCTACATTATGTCATTTGACCTTGACCATAGCTCTGTAAGGAATGCAAGTCAAAGACTATTATTCCTGTTTTATATTTGAGAGGATTCTAGTCTTTAGGATCATGTTAAACTCAATTTATTGACTAATAAGGATAGATAAATAGATAGATAGATGAGAACTTTTGAGAATGAGAAAACCTTGATCCAAAAAAATGATTTTCTAATAATTAAAATTTGTTCCTCTGTCAGAGACATTTTTGGGGAAGAAAGCACTTCTACCATCACATCAAAATTACTACACAGAGATGAGTCCTGCAGAAAGCACAAATCCCTTGGGCTGGACATATTGTATGAATGCCAAATGTATGCTTGCCAAAAAGATAATTTTATGGAAAACTCACAAGTGGCAATCATTCACAAGGTGGTCAGAAAAAGTGATACAATCACATTTTCAAGGTTTCTCTTAAGAACTTTTAGAATTTATTGTATGAAGACACTGGTACAGAACTGCCCTGCATGGTGTGCCCTCATCAGAGAAGGTGCTATGCTCTATGAGCAAAGCAGAATTGAATTAGTTCAGAAGAAATGTGTAATTACAAATGCTTCAGGGCCACTTCTATTGCATTTCACATATCTTAGAAAATATTTAAAAAAACCATAATGAGGTCCATCAAGTTCATTAAAGTTTTCAGGCCAGTTGTTTTTCAGTTGCATCAGACTCTTTGTGATGCCATTTGGAATTTTCTTGGCAAAGATAGTGGAGTGGTTTGTCAATTCCTTTTTCCAGCTCATTTTAAAGATGAGCAACTATCGCAAACAGAGTTAAGTAATTTTACCAGGGTTAGAACTAGTATGTATCTAAGGCTCATTTTGAACTCATGAAAATGTCTTCCTAACTCCAGGCCCTCTATTATCCCTTGTAGCTTACAGAATCACTCAAATAGATCGTCATGCTCCTCGAAGGAAAAAAAATCTGTGGTATTTTTAAGTAAACATTGTTCACACACAATTTGGACTTGCATCATCTGACTACCCCAGAACAATATGTAGGTTAGACAAAATTCTGAGCTAACATTTCATGGCACTGATTTAGTCTACTGGCTGTAGACAACTCTTCTCTGTATGACCCACTCTTTTTTCTCTTGTAAAATAGGATTTTGCCAATAGTAAGGCTGTTCTCAGAACATACGCTCACTGGCACAAAGTCTCTTGTTATATGTTTGTTTTACCTTCAAGTTGATATTTTCTGTTACTATTTGCTTTTGAAGGAATTGAAAATCGCTTTTCTATAAATCAAAGAGAAATTAAGTACATGTTCTGAGCATGAAATTCCCATTGACAACAGCTCATTTTACTAAGAAGAAGCAATTGAGGAAATTTATTTCTCTGGAAGGACTGGGACTCACTTTGGACCTCACAGAATGTCAAACATAAAAAACTCACAATTATCCTTTAGGTAACCTCAAATCTGAATGTGCCTATTGTCAAGATTGTTGATCTTTGATCTGAGACAGACAGATTTAGTCACAAACTGGAGGTCCATAAATTCCAGTCACTCACTAGCTGCTTGCCATGTGCTTTTCTTATAATGTGGCATTATCTGTTATCATTTCATTTTATCTTTATTTGTTTAGATGGAAAAGAACAGATTGCTTCCTTTTGTTCTATTAGTCAAAAGGAGACTGAGTTGCATATATGTATGTGGGTACAGTGCTACTAAGGTAACTAGGCTAATCTACAATTCAAACTATTTTGTAAGATTAACCTGATCACACATATGGCTAGTTAGATTGTTAAAAACAAACAAAGAAATGCAAAATGGACTTTTTTTTTAAGAGCTTGTTCAATTCTAACTTTTACAAAATTAATAAGACTGGAGATTGGAGACTTATTTACTGCAATAATTCAGGAGAAAATAATTTGTGTCTCATCTTTAAGAGAAAAAAGATAGAAGACTAGAGTTAAAAACAAAACAAAACAACTACTTTATTCCTACTCATGGCTAGTTTGAATTCTTTCTATAGCTATGCTCACAATAATTTGTTAAATACCAAATGAATTCTTCTTGTGATAGGCATCTCACCATCTCCTGAAGCAGTATATTCCATTGCTGGACAACTTTAAATATTAGACACATTTTTTTTTTTTTTTAAAGCAACATGTAATCTGCCACTGTGTAGCTTACTTGTGTGTTTTTTTTTTTTTTTAAATTTTTACCCTTCAGGATCAGTCAGAATGTTTAATTCTTTTTACAAATAGAACTTTAGATAGTTCAGGTTTTTATATATTAAATTTTCTTAAAATGATATGCATCTTTAGTTGCCTATCTCTCATCCAGTTTGACTACTATCTGTTTTTATGTTTCACTTAAAGTCATGGAAAAAATTCATAAGAAAAGCTTATCTGATAATATCTCAATTTTTCCTGAAGATGTTATTCTAGAAAGTAAACATAGCATGAAAAAAATAGATATTTACTATTGGAATCAAGGAGATAATGGTCTATACCAGAGGCATCACACTCAAGATTGGAATAGCAATACTCCAGAATATGACCAACCAGATTAAAATGTAATTGGGAATTGTTTAACAAAATAAGTAAATAATATGGTACAATATAATGTTAATTTGTGATTTTCTAAATCAGTTTCAAAATTTGTTACCACTGATGTGGAAAATCTGGAATTAATAAAATGATATTCCTAGATGATATTTGGCTGGGATCCAGATTAGATAGTTAGAAGGTACAATGAATAGAGAAGTGGTCTTCTCTATTTAAGAAATTTTTAAGTTCAAAACCTGTCTCTAACATTTGCCAAATATAACACTGAGAAGACCATTGAGCCCTTCCCAAATCAGTTTCCTCATCTGTAAAATTAGTAAATTGAATTCAATAGGTTTAAGGTCCAACTCAAATGTTCCATCTTAAAGCCAATAATCCTACAACCTCGAAGAAGTCACATTTCCTTAGAAATAAGATTTCTTATTCTTAAATTTTTTCTACTCTATCAAGATCTTTTCTCAAAAAATCACAGAATCTGAAACCTGGATAAGATCTAATAATCAGAAGACATCAAATCTGATTAATAGACATTGGATCAAATATATTCTTATAAATAAGGGTTCTCTTTCCCATGTGGTCAACAAGCCTTTGAAAGACCTGAGAGTGGTGGAGAAGTTATCATCTCCCATAAAGCACTTCCTATTTCTATAAAACACATTTTGTTAACCTGTTATTTTTGACATCAAATCTAAATCTGTTTCATTACAATATTTACCCACTAATCCTCTTTGTCCTGATTATTATTGTTTTATATACCTGATATTTATTAATATACTTGATTTTATTTTAATGTTTCTGATATTATTTTTGTCAGACATTTCAAAGTCATCCTTCAGATTCTTTTTCACCATAATTCTTGAATAATTTTATGTAAAATGGAGAATAAAGCTAGGAACAAAAGGAAATTATACTCCATCATTCTTGGCTAGTCCCTTTCTGATCTCAGATTTCTACCTCCACTATTAAAACTTTTACTTGGAATAGCTGAAGATCTGATCAGGGTGTGGTCAGCAATCAGAAGACCTCCCTTTTTGGTTTAAAGACCTCAATTTTTGGAATCAGAATACCTGGATTTGAGTACTGACTCAATCAATCACTAGTTATACAATTTTGCCAAGGTGAATGAATTCTTTCTGCCTCATTTTTCTTTATCTGAACAACAGTAACCTATTAAAGTTTAAAATTGTAGCAGGACTTTTAGGACATCCATTATATACATATAGACACAACATCCATCTATCTATCTATCTATCTATCCATCCATCTATCTAATTTATCTATCTCTTACAACTGCTCTCTAGGGCTAGTTAGAGATTACTTATTATTATTATACTTTAGTATATAACATAGGTTTCTAGTCAAGCCTGGAACACTTTGCATGAGATTCTCCTAATTTAAGATAAGAATGTCAATGGGAAACTTTGTGCTGGAGATGGGCAAAGTTTTTTGAAAGCTTTGGAAAAGAGAGACAAGCTTCATTTCTTCTGCTTTGGAAAAGCATTCATTTTTCATTTTTGTCCTCCATAGATTAGTATCTGAAAAGAGTCTAAGATTCTCTCAAAGCAGAAAGTATAAAAACCATCTTTCCATTCAAGCATTAATTTTACCTTCCATGTAGGGCTACTATTAGCAACCTCTCCTTCTTGGCTTCAAATAATTATATAGTAGCAATAGCAATAACTTGAGCTTTGGAGTCAGGAGGAGCTGAGTTAAGTTCTGCTTTTGAAAATTATTATGTGACCATGGGCAAATCATCTCACCTCTTATTTCTCAGTGCTTTAGGCACATGCCTATAACTAAAATTGTAGATGTTTCCAAAGAAGAGTCATTTAGAATTTAATCTGATATGGAAAAAAAAAAAAGAGAAAAGAATAGTTTATCTTTCTTTTTGCACCTTTTGGTTAAAAAATATTTCTCTCACAAGAACTTCATCCTGTAGGGAACAAAGTTTTACTCATTGTCCTTCTATAGATGAGGAAATTAAGGCTCTTTTATTTTAAGCAGATCCTTCATGATCATTCAACTGATAATTATAAGAACTAGATTCAAATCTAGACATCCTGACTTCAAGTATTTATCTCCCTTCTTATAAACTTCTAATTCTCTGAAAGATAAAGTCTGAGTTCCATCTTTTCTTTTTTTTTCCTTATAAATCATTATATCAGAATACTAGGTTTACTGAGATCCTGTTGAATCAGTCCTTCTTGTCTTGACTTAACTTGACTAGACACTACTTCTCTCCTCCTTATTCAAAAAGGCAGCAGTAATGAATGAAAAAGAAGGTACTTTCCAATATCCTTAACATTATTTGTGTGTCAAATTCTGCTAGAATTAAGAAGATAATGGAGTCTGTTGTAATCTGAGTCAGGATTATGAGTCAGGAAGTGATCTGGTTTTTGGGTCAACTTGTCACCCACTTGCTATTTAATTCTGAAAAAATAATTTTAGGTGCTCACTGACCTCATTTATAAAATTAGAGTATTTGTCTCCACAGTTTCTTCTAGCTCCAAGGTTGTGTGATTTGGGGGTTAGTCCAATAACAATGACAAGGATGCCTCCTCTTAAAATAACACTTCATGCTTTTCAAAGTATTTTGTCTATATTATCTTACTGGGAAGTGATTGGACCAAGGTCACAGAGTGAATCAATGATAAAACTAGAATTAGAACACGTCTCTGGATGCTGACATTTAATGCCCCTGATAAACTTTGGCTCATCTTATATGAATTTTGTGCTTGGCTCGATTAGGTGACTGCCCTTCTTTACCCAGATCTATGGATCAGTGACAAATTTCACTTCTTTCCATACCCCCTTTGTGCCTTCCCTTTTTTGGAAACAGCAAAACAGCCACTAGTGTGCCAGTTATGAATTATGGAGTGTGAGAGTTCTGAAAAATGGGATTCTTAAAATAAAACAGGAGGCGCAGCTTTGTGATTCAAGCTCTTCGTCTCTGTCTCTGGCTTGCTCTCACTTCTTTCTCCCCCTCCACCTCCTGTCTCTCCACTTTGGGGCTCAGTTTTATTTTTTCCTGTGATGGATGAAAGTTCAGACTGTGAAACACACTGTCAGGCTAAAGCCATTTGTCAAGAACTGGCTCTCATCTCTGCCGAGATACTGGGTCTGAGTCATGTCTTTGCTTCTGACAAGAATGTCAGGGCCATTTGTCAGAGTCTGATTTTTCTGCCATATCAGATTGTCACTTTGCTGTTGTGGGTCATAGCAATGGGGCAGGCAGTAGCCTTCAGTGACTCTATCAAATTATCCTTGCTGGAGACACTAGGATGGTTGGTGCTGACTTTATTGTATTTAAATATTATAGGCAAAAACTGTACAGAGTTAGTACCTTTCAGCCTCTTCTGCTGGAAACACTTCGATTATTCAAGATGCACATCCTTCATGAAGCCCTCCATAACTTTTCCAGACCTATCATTCTCTCTTATCTAAGTCAAAGAATCACAGAATCATACATTTAGTGCCAGAAAGGGCTTCAAAGACAATTTAATCAAATTTCTTTAAGTTACAGAGAAGGAAACTGAGGTTCAAGAAAGCTAAATGACTTTTCCACTCTCTCACAAGTAGTATCAGAGGTGGAATTGGAAATAACAAGCTTTGAACTGAGACTCAGAGATATAACTATAAAAGACTGTATAATAGTTTACAAACTATTATTACAGTACAATCTAATAATTATTTATATAAAGATATTTCAGCTGAAAGTGTGTTGACCTTGAAGTAAAAAAAAAATTGGGTTTCAATTATTCATCCAACAGCTTTGTGATTGTGGATAATTCATTTTAAATAAGCTTCATTTCTTTATCTTTAAAATGGAGATGAAGAAGAAGAAGAAGAAGAAGAAACTGATATTTGTTTAGTATTTTCATAGGTTCAAAATTGCACTCATTTAAAAACTTTAAGAGTCATCAGAAGTCATTTAGTATAAGTTTTTCACCATACAGATTAAGAAAAGCAATAAAAGTGACTAGTCTTAAGTTTTATAAGTAGTAAGTAGTGAGCCTAGATTTAAATATAATTTCCCTGATACCAGATTAGGGTATCTTTTGGAGGAGGGCCTCTTCTATCGAGAAAGGTCAGATCTTTCAAAAATGGATTAAAAAAATCATATAGTAGCCATCTTTGGTGACATGCCTCTCAGTACTGGTATATATTGCAGGTATCATTTTTTTTTAATAAATAGAAGGCTTAGACTGAGAGTTTAAATGCTATTTATGATTAATATATAAAATTTAAACTAGATCTTGAAAGTAACCCTCCATTTTAGTCAGTCTGAAAAGGTGGCAACTCACATTTATATGGCCTTTTTTTCTGAAACAATCCTGTGAATTTGGTACTGTCAACATTTTTATATCCATTTTACAGATGAGGAAATGTGCCCAGGGTTAGAAGCAAGTCAGTTATGGAATAGGAATTTGAACTCAGTTTTTTGTAGTTTAAGACTTGCAACTATTAATCTAATCTTAGATTGCCTTCAAATAATATCATTAATAATACATTACAGATATGAAGATAAAATGAGTTAATATATTAAATACTTTGTAAATGGAAGCATTAATAGAAACGTCAGCTAATTTTCTTTTCTATAATATATATTTATCTATGTATATATTTACATACATATGTAATATTTGATATATTTTCAAGATAAATAATAGATTTCTTGATAGCATCTACCAAGTTCCACAATATTGTATCTCAGGATGTTTATAGAAATAGGTATAACTAAACTATGCTTAGCCTAAAAAGAATACTGAAACCTAGATGGATCCAATTTTGTCCTTCTAAAACTACTTAAGGAGCACTAAAGGAACTGAAAAATTAATTCTCCAATTTGAAAGGATGTTGAGTAAGAATAATGATCTAGTACTGGGGAAAACATTTTATCAAATGGAAAGGAGATAGAAAGTGATCAATTGAAGAATATGAATAAAACCAATCTAAATATTTCTTAAAAAGAATAAATTAATAATTAGAGTACATGAAAATAACTCAAAGAAAGATATATAAATTAGGAGAGAAGATGAGTACTGAAACTTACAAAAGATTACAAATCTCTCCACATAAATAATATAAGGGAATACTTGATAAAATTTAGAATCTTTTGGATTTCTAAGAGAGAATAGAAACATGACAAAATGTGCATACCTCTTTACTAGTATATTCCTTGAGTGTGTGTGTATATGTTTGTGTGTGTATTTTTCTTGTAGGTAGTCTAAATTGTGAAAGTATGAATGTCAAGAATATGGGGGCATTTCTTATAATTGTAGTTTATGTGATGCCATTTCATTAGCTATCTTTGACATAACCCTATTATGTCACAGATAGATTAAGAGTAAATTTAAAGACAGAATAGCTAAATATCTTGGTAGAATAGGTAAATGTCTTAATTTGTGATCCTACAGAATAGTTTTTAAAACATATTTTCTAGATATCTTTTTTCATTTAAATAATATATATTTTCCCTATATTGCTCTTCTTCAAAAAGGTACTCTTTATTAAATTTTTAAAAAGAAAAAAAGAAAAAAGTGGAAGAGAAAAATAGATCAAAGTTTATCTTTACATTAAAAAAACCTGATGTTTAATTTTATATTCCACAATTATGAGTCTCTTGCTGTAACAAAGAAGTCAAGGGAAAAGAAGAGTCTCTTTACATAGCATCATAGCATAGAACCACATTTTCGTTGTTATAATTTCATGATATTCATAGCAAATATATGTAAAAAAGGCAACTTATGACTCTGATGCTTTTCTTCTCATTCTATTCTCTCTGTATTCCCCATGGATACAGTATCCTTGCTGGACCATTTACTTGGTTGAGATTCTTGGGTTTATTTCTTTCTAAAGTTCAATACTTGACTGACAGGTTTAAATCTCTCTAAGCTTTGCAGCTGGACTCCTTTTGTGTGCTTTGTCAGAGATAATATATCCTATTGGACACATAGTTCCAATACAAGATTCTATTGCTAACGTGGGAGGAGGATAGAAGGATGGAGAAACAGGTGTCAATGTGTTCTCCATCATTAACTACTCAGTGTCAGATAACAAACCTGGACTGATAAGATTTGGAGCTAAAGGTATGGTAGAGGGTGAGGAGTGAGCAAAGGTCCAAGACAGTGCCCTGAGCCAGGAGAAAATGCAAAAATATGCTAAAACAGATGTGTGGCTCTAGTCCTGGGGAAGAGTAGGAGTTAAGATATCAGAGTCAGGCCCCTAGCCACTAGGGCAAAAATCATAGACCAAAAGAAAGCCCATTGTTTGACCACTCTGAAATTGCAGAGTTTTGCATTAAATGAGTAAAAACATACCAGAGCTCCAATCTGAGTCATATTCATTATTTTGCTACATTTTGGTCAGAAATTTTCAGAGTTCAGTAAAGGAGAACAGTTCTGAGATTTCATCCTGTATCAGACCACTTTAGATAAACTAAAAGTTCAAAAGTTCTCATTTTCAGCTCTCACTGAGATCTCAGAATAAAACAGCACACAGAAAGTAGCAGCAGAGCTCAAGACAACATAAAAACAAGACTTGCCATATCCTAGATTGTCCCTTCAAGAGTGTTCAGAGCCTGGCTGTAACATAAAGTTAAAGTTGGAAATAAGGCTTCTAGAATGAGAAAACTAAACTACAAATAAAAAATATTAAATTATAAAGATCTATTATTGTGATAAGACTATAAATCCAAAAGAAAAAAAATTACTCTAAATAACCTACAAATAAAATCTCCAAGAAAAACATGGCTTATGCTGAGGTTTGACTAGAATTTTCAGAAAGATGAAGCAAATATTAAAAAAAATACATAAATTCAGTGAGAGGGCCAGAGAAAAAAATTAGAAAATTGGGAAAATGAAAGTATTAGGAAAAATTAACAATAACAATATTTATGGAACAAAGATATGAAAAGAAAACTAAAAACTTAGCATAAAAAGCAAAGGGCTTTGCCCCAAAACAGATATTGAAAAACAAAATAGACCAAATGGAATTGCTGACTTTACAAGACAACAAGAAGTTTTAAAACAAAATGAAAAGGTTGGGAAAGAAAAGGTCGAATTGACTTATATATAACCAACTGACCTGGAAAACAGATCAATGACAAACAACATAAGAATCAGTTTCTATCTAAAACTGTATTCAGAAAAAGTGCCTATGCATCACATTTCAAGAAATCATTTAAAAATGCTGTTTGTTTTTCTAATAAGCAGAGGAAAAAGTAAAAACAGAAAGAATCCACTAATTCTAGAAAGAAATCCTAAAATGAAAATTACCAGAATTATTATTGCAAAAAATCCAGATCTTCAAGATCAAACAAAGAAAGAAGTTACAGTCAGGATCATACAAAATCTAATAGTTACCATAGAGTGAAGAATGAATATGATATTCCAGAAGGCATAAGAAATAGGCACACAATCAAGAACAAATTAAATAGTAAAGACATTTAATTTCATAGGGAAAATGGAACTTTAATAAAGTAAAACAATTTTAAACATTTCCTGAAGAAAATACTAGAATTGAAATGAACTTTGAAATAGAAACTGCATCCACATAGATTGACAAAGATGAACTAAAAAAATTTAAAAACAAAAAGAAAATATTGAACATTGGAAGAGTTTTAGGAAAACAGGTGTATTAATGCAGTATTGGTGAAGCAATGAACTGGGTCAAGCTATTGTAGAAATCAGTTTGGAATTATGACCACGATTAAATTTATAAGCATACAAGTCAGTTCTCAATTGATAAGTGGTCAAATGATATGAACAGATAATTTTCAGATGATAAAATTAAAACTATTTCTACTCATATTTTAGAGAGCAACTTGGAACTATGTCTAAAGGACTATCAAATTGTGCATACCCTTTAAAACAGTAGTGCCATGACTGGGTCTGTATCTCAAGGAAATCATAAAGGAGGGAAAAGGAGCCACATGTACAAACATTTTGTGGCAGGGTTTTTTTTTTTTTTTGTTGTTGTTGTTGTTGTTTGTTTGTTTGTTTTCTTTGTGGTGGTGGCAAAGAATTTGAAAATGAGTAGATACTGATCAATTGGGGAATGGCTGAATAAATTATGGTGTATGAAAGTAATGGAATATTATTGTTCTATAAAATATAATGAACAAGCTAAAGATCTGGAAAGATTTACATGAACTAAGCTGAATGAAACAAGATTGTGCAGTGATCAACTATGGAACACTTGGTTCTCAGTGATTTATCTAAGGTGATCCCAATAAAGTTTAGATAGAAAATGCCCTCTGCATCCAGAAAAAGAACTATAGAGACTGAATGTAAATCAACACATGTTCATTTTTTTTCATTTTTTTTCCCTCTTGTGGTTTTTCCCTTTTATTCTGATTTTTGCTCCCAACATGAATAATAAAGAAATGTGTTTTTAAAAAGTTAATATACATGTAAAACCAGAAAAAAATAAAATATTAAAAAAGCGAACAAACTTGTTATGAGCCAGAACTTGAAACAAGGTGTTATCTCTCTGGAATCGATAGAAACAATGCTTATGTTTACACCTTTGAGAGTTCACACATTAACTCACACATTAGAGTTCACAAGTCCGGGAGATTCACAAAGTTACACCTCCCACAATCACACTCTCGGAGGAGGAGTCAACGTTTGGGTTCACATCTTTAAGAGATTATATATCAAAAGCTCTTAGAGCCTCAGTCAGGAGTCAGTCAGTTTGGGAGATTGACAGAGCCAGAAGTCAGTCAGTGGAGAAGATTCAGAACCTGAGATTCAGAGAGAGCTGAAGCTGAGGCTGGAAGAGACAAAGAACAAGTTGCAAGAGCTCTTGGAACCAAGGAGGGAGATAAGCCTCTAAGAAAACTAACCGGGCTATTTTGGAAGAGATAATAAAGGACTGTACTTTTAACTCCTGGCTGCTGAGATGATTATTGCTTTGAACTGAAACTAAGGTTGCCTCCAGAAGCTCCCCAGGAAACCTGCTCCCAGAGAATGATCATATTTTTAGAAAAGAAGAAAACACTACATTTTGGCGCTCGAACATGGACCATATTGATGGATTTATGTATAATTGTTTCAAGTGAGCACCTTCAGAAAGACACTAATCTGATTTGATTTCCCATTTCCTTTGGTGTTTTCATCTCCCTTCCTGAGATGTCAGGGAACACTACACAAACTGAAAAAAATAAGGGTTAAACTGTTTACATCCTTAGGTGGGACAATTATACTTATTTAAAAAAAAAAAGGGAAATATGACCACAGAATTATCAAATTAAATAGCATAACTGTTAACATAGTGTTAGTAGTTACTAGATCTATCTACTAAAGGGATCAAAGAGAAAATGGAACTTTAATAAAGTAAAACAATTTTAAACATTTAAACATAATGAAAAGGATACACACACACATACACTTCACTATACCGACATGTATATTTGTATATTAGTTGATATTCTTGATCTTTTATTCTTCCAGATTAATTTTTTTGGTTATTTTTTCTAGCTCCATAAAATAATTGTTGATAGTTTGATTGGTATGGCACTGAATAAATAAAGTGATTTTTGCAGAATATTCATTTTTATTATATTTGCTCAGCCTATCCATAAATAATTTATATTTTTTCAATAATTTAGATCTGCTTTTATTTGTTTGAAAAGTACTTTGTAATTGTGTTCATATGATTCCTGGGTTTGTCTTGGTAGCTAGGCTCCCAAATATTTTATAATGCCTACAGTTATTTTAAATGTATTTTCTATTTCTATTTCTTGCTGTTGGGCTTTGTTAGAAATATAGAAATACTGGTGATTAATATAGAGTTCTTATATATCCTGCAACTTTGCTATCTTTCCATGATCCTTTATTACACTTAATTTTTATTGCATCATGAACTGAAAAGGATGCATTTAATATTTCTGTTTTTTTTGCAATAGATAATGAGAATTTTAGACCCTAAATAATTTTAATATTTTTTGGCAGGTGTCAGTCATGTAGTGATGAGAAAATGTTATATTCATTTTTGTCCCTTTTCATTTTTTCCCCAGAAGTCTATCATGTCTAACTTTTCTAGTATTCTAATCACCTTTTTAAGTTTCTTGTTTATTTTGTGGTGATATTTATTTAATTCTGAGAGGGGGTGTTTGAGAGAATCCACTAGTACAGTTTTGCTATCTATTTCTTCCTGTAACTTCCTTAACTTCTCCATGACATACTATCACATATGTCTAGCACTAATATTACTGCATTGTTTATGGTAACTTTTGCAAGATGTATTTTCCTTCTTTATCTCTTTTAATTTGATCTCACTTACTTTTCTTTGTTTGATGAGGATTGCTATACCTGATTTTGTTTTCACTTCAGCTGAAATGTAATAAAATCTGCTTCAACATTTTACCTTTACTCTGTGTGTATCTTTATGTTTCAAATGTTTTTCTTGTAACTAACATATTGTAGAATTCTGGTTTTTAATCTGCTCTGTTATTTACTTTCATTTTATGGGAGAATGCATCCCATTCACAATCATGCTTATGATTACCAATTGTCTATTTCTCTCCATTCTATTTTATCCACTGTTTTATCTTTTCAATATATCTCTCCTCACCAGTATTTTGCCGCTGATTACCAAATCCCTCAATCTGTCTTCCCTTTTGTCCACACATTCTCTTTTCTTTCTCCCTTTTCTTCCTACTAACTTATAGGGTGAGATAAATTTCTATACCTGAGTGTATATATTATTCCCTTTCAGTCAAATCTGATGAGGTTAAAGTTTAAATGAAGATCATCCCCTTCTCTTTCTTTTTATAGTAAATAGATCTTGACCTTCTTCACATGATGTAACTTGTCCTCTTTTTCTTCCCCTTTCATTTTTGAAAAGTACAACCCTTTATCCATCCCATAATTTCTTTTTTTATCATTACATCAAAATGGACTTATACCCATATCCTGATAAAAATTTAGTTCTTAAGACTAACAACTATTTTCTTCTAGTATAGATGTGTATACAGTTTAATTTTTCAATAATATTTCCCCCTCCCCAAATTTTCTCTTTATCTTTTTAATGTTTCTTTTGAATCTTGTATTTGAAAATTAAATTTTCTGTTCAGTTCTGGTCTTTTTATTAGAAATGATCAAAATACTCTTATATCATTGAATGTCCATTTTTCTTCTGAAAGATTATGCTCAGTTGATTGTAGTTGATTCTTGATTGTAAATTGTAGTTCCTTTGCCTTCCAGAATTTTTAAATTTTTTTTTCTCATTGCCTATTCTAATTCTTTTAATTTCTTTTTTTTTCTTATTGCTAAAGCCAATTTTTCCAATACAATGTTAAATAATAGTGGTATGCCTTCAATAATTTCATATCTCATGCACTCCAATCCTCTAAAATAGAAACTTCTAGGTTCTGTGTAATACTGATTGTTGCTTCTTAATATTAGAATTGTTTATTTCTGGCTGTTTGCATTATTTTCTCTTTGACCTGATAATTCTGGAACTCAGTTCTAAAATTCCTTGAAGTTTTCATTTGAGACCTCTTTCTGAAGGCAAGCAATGGATTTTTTTTTCGTGTGTGTGTGTGTGTGTGTGTGTGTGTGTGTGTGTGTGTGAATTTTACTCACTGCTTCTAGGATATATATCAATGCAGTATTCCTTGATAATTTCCTGAAAATTATTGTCCAGGCTCACTCTCTCCCCCTTGTCTTCTGCCTCCCTCTCCCTTCCCTTCCTCCCATCTCTCTCTCTCTCGCTCTCTTTCTCCCCCATCATGGCTTTCAGGTAGTTTAAGTAATTTTTGTGGATCTATTTTTCAGATTGGCTGTTTTTAATTGAGTTATTTTGCAGTTTCTTCCATTTTTTATTTTTTTGATTTTGTGGGAGATCACTCCTGATATCTTCTAGAGTCATTAGTTTCCATTTGCCCAATTCTAATTTTTAAGGCATTATTTTCTCATTTAGTAACTCCTTTTCTATTTGACTAATTCTACTTTTTAAGGAATTGTTATCTTCAGTTAATTTTGTCTTTTGTTTTTCAAGCTTTTTACACTTTCTCACAAAGCTCTTATTTCTTTTCCCAAATTTTCTGTTAACTCACTTATGTGACTTTAAAAAATCCTTTTTGAACTCTTAGAATAAGGCTTATGGGGCTTGAAACCATTTCATATTCCCCTTTGAGTTCTCATATATCCACTTTGTCTTCTCTGAGTTGTTGTTCTGATCTTCCCTGTCACCCTAATAACTTCCTGTGGACAAAGTTTTTTTTTTTTTTTTTTTCTTTCCTGCTAATTTGTTGGGGCTATTTTGTGGCTTTTGAAGTTGGACTCTCCTACTGGAGTACTGGGGCCACTGATGTAAGATTCTTTTGCTGGTACTCATGGCCTCAGTAACTGGCTTTGATTACTGGGGCCTCTGTTGATTGGTAGCTTGCTTACTGCACTGGGTTAGCCTGACCTAGTCACACCTGCTGTTGCCTACTTTTCAGTCAGGCAATTTGCCTTTTTTTCCTGGGGCTAGAGGCTTCATCACTGGCCTGATGTGCCACTGGAATTGAATCAAGACTGAGGGCTCTTGGCTGCTGATTTATTCTGTAGTTAATAGTCTCCTCCTTGCCCACATACAGTCTGTGATGAGTTAAGCTCAACTTTTACTCAAATGAAATAGACATTTCCTAAATTCTTCTAAATTATCTTAAAGTGGAAAATTGTTTCTTTTCTTTTCTTTTCTTTTCTTTTTTTTTTTTTTTTTTTTTTTTTTTTGGTTCTATTGCTCCAGGCTTTAAAGGCTTTGTTTAACGTTGTTTCTGAGGGAAACTGTGGAAAGCTGAGTCAAGGTCTCACAAGGTGAGAGAGAGTCATTTCTCTCAGTGAAATTTGTTCCATACTTTTGGTCAGATTTTAACCCAGGAATTCTTGATTCTACCCTACCAACTTGATTCCCCTACATGCTACATCAACATGGTCAGGTGGGTAATTGATTAAGCATAATTATATATAATTGCTACAGGAATTTTTTTAGCTTTCTTTTTTATAGATTGGAAAAAAAAACTTTTACTCAATAGAAAATAGGTTTTAATTAATTAAAAAAAAGACTGTAATTCAGAATTCTTTGGCAACACAAAAATTAATAGCCATAATTCAGAGACACTCTCTGTTTGATGGACATAAATATTTCACTCTCCCTCCACCCCATCCCTACTTCATTAAAAAAATTAAAGAAGCACCATTTTAGACATTTTTCTTTTTGTCTACAAGTATATGGTAACAAACATTTCTTGTTTCTACAAGTATATGGTAACAAAAAGAAAAATAAGCTTCATCCATCATAAAGAAAGATCTGGTCCCAAAGTGAAAAGTTTTCTTCAATTTTTTTTTAAGGAGTTTAAATGCATTTATCTGTAAATTTAGAAATGACAATTGTCTATATTTTTATCCAAATTATTTACAATTATTTGAATTAGCAAAGTTTCATTTTGAGATCCCTGAGACATTGTAATGGCATTTTCCCCAAGTTGATATTGATCCTGGGCTAACTACTTTTAAGATCCTGTTATTCAAAGAGTTTTAAAAACAATTACATAAATTTGGGTTCAGAGTATTAAAAGATAAGATGAAGCATTGATGTTGTCCCTTCTCTCCTTTCAGTTTTCTAGTTTTCCGTATCTACCTTCTGATGCTAGTACCTATGAGCTTTTTTTATTTGCTGAAGGAAATGGAGAATACGCAGAAATTTTTATTCTGAGTTGCTTATCTCCCAATCACTCTTTCTATCTTCAGGTGTTCTTTTGGTACCTGGGTCAAAGGATTTGAAGTAGGTGAGGAAAGAAGGAAAACTTGATCTCTGGACAACACAGAAGTGGCTTGAGAGGATGACCATCCAAAAAGGAGTCAGTGTTTCAAAAAGGAATCAGTATTTTTTCCTGTCCCCTGCAGCAATGCCAAATCCAATAAACAGTTCTATGCTGACTATCTCAGTGGAAGGGAAAACTAATTTAGATAGGGAATTTTGCGCTTTCCTAAGTGGAAAGGCAAAAACCTTCCATGAAGGGCAAAATTGATGGAGTAGATGTATAGGAGAGCATAGAGATACTATTTCTTTTCCAATAATATCTCCAAGGCCTTTTTAATGGTGTTGTCTCTAGAATATATCTTCACTGGATCTCTTCGATAAAGAGAGCTAATTCAATTTCAGTTGATCAAGGATGGACAGAAAAGCTACACCCAAAGAAAGAACACTGGGAAATGAATATAAACTGCTTGCATTTTTATTTTTCTTCCCGGGTTATTTATACCTTCTGAATCCAATTCTCCCTGTGCAACAAGAGAACTGTTTGGTTCTGCACACATATATTGTATCTAGGATATACTGTAACCGATTTAACATGTATAGGACTGCTTGCCATTTGGGGGAGGAGGTGGAGGGAGGGAGGGGAAAAATCGGAACAGAAGTGAGTGCAAGGGATAATGTTGTAAAAAATTGCCCTGGCATGGGTTCTGTCAATAAAAAAGTTATTTTAAAAAAATAGAATATATCTTCACATCTTTTCTAAAAACAAAACAAAACAAAACAAAACAAAAAAAAAAACAGACACTTTATGTCTTAAGCAATTATAACAATAGCTTTTTATTTTTCAAAATACATGCAATTTTTAATATTCACCCTTGCAAAACCTTGTGTTCCAGATTTTTCCCTCTCCCTCTCCAACTCTACCCTCTCTTAGACAAAAAGTAATCTAGTATAGGTTAAACATGGGCAATTCTTCTAAATATATTTCCAGATTTAACATCCGCACAAGAAAAATATGATCATTAGGGAAAAAATAAAAAATAAAAAACAACCAAACAGGCAAACAATAAGAAAGGTGAAAATACTATGTTGTGATCCACATTCAGTTCCATAGTTCTCTCCCTGAATGCAGATGGCTCTCTCCATTACAAACTTACTGGAATTGACCTGAATCACCTCATTGTTGAAAAGCCATCAGTGTTGATTATCTATTATTAATTTTGTTGCTTTGCACAAAGTTCTCATGTTTTAACTCACTTCACTTAGCATCAGTTCATGTAAATTTTTGTAAACCTTTCTTAAAGCAGCCAGCTAATTTTTCTTATAGAAAAATAACATTTCATTAGATTCATATGCCATTGCTTATTCAGTCATTCCCCAACTGATGAGGCATCTACTCAATTTCCAGTTCCTTCTCACTAAACAAAGGCCTGCTACAAACATTTTTACACATGTAGGTACTTTTCCCTTTTTTAATGATCTCTTTTGGACACAGATCCAGGAAAGAAAGTGCTGGATCAAAAATAATTTTATAGCCCTTTGGGCATAGTTTCAAATTTCTCTTCAGAGTAGTTGGAACAGTTCACAACTCCATCAACAATGCATTAGTGTCCCAGCTTTCCCACATCCCCTCCAACATTTATCATTATTTTGTTGTTATCTTTGCCAATCTGATGTGAGGTAGTACCTCAGAATTGTTTTAATTTGCATTTCTTTTATCAGTAGTGATTTAGAGCATTTTTTCATATGAATTGAAATGAATTTCTTTCTTCATCTGATAATTGTCAGACACTTTATCAAACATTTTATTATATTCAGGTCAAATTTTGTTTATGATCCTGTCAAAAAGGTCCTAAGTTTATTTTAGTATTACTTTGTCTTTGTAATCACTGTTTTGTTTTGTGGATGCTCCTTGAACATCTCTTTATTATAATGGAGACATTTGCAAATGCATTTAATCTATGTAAATCTCATTATATATGTTTTGCACCAAGGGAAAGAGATAGAGAGGCAGTGAGAGAGACATAAATGGAAATAATTGAAGATATGAGACAGAGACAGAAACTGATTCTTCATTTCATTGCATGCTGAGGGAATGCACCAGAGTATGATCAATGACATGAATCTGAAATTACTTTCAGTTTCTTTGTGACTCTAATTATATGAGCATCTCATTTTATTGGACTTGATTCTAGAATCATTCCCATGAACAAGTTTTTCTTTTTCAAAATCTGGTTGAGCTATAGAGAAATAGTCTTAATTAGCATTGCTAACATTATTGATCATCTAAGAAGGTCCTTCCTTTGTGCTGTTTGATTTTCTTCAGTAGTCTTCTGACGTGGTAAATTAGAAAGAAGAATTTTTATGGAGGTATTATTCACTAATATAATCATACTTAAATGTGAAGATGATGTTTTCACCTAATTATGAATGCCCCTATTCCTACTGTCTGTAGTTGACATTTGTTTTTGTGTGTTTGAATAGAAAGTCAGGTTTTTATCTCACCTGAATTAAAAAAAAAAAAAAAAAAGCTTAGTTGTCTTAGCAGAAAAAAAATTCATTCAATTATCTCCATACTTATTATCTCAAATCCTTCAGCTCTTTGACATAGACTGTTGTTTTTTAAAGAGAACTCACTACCTTTTCAGATACAACTGTTTAAATATATTGTGCTACACATAGATAATTTAGAAGATTTTCAGAGAGAATTTTGACTATTTATGATTTTCCCCTTGCCCAATGACTTTAGGAGCTGATTGCCAAGGAGGAAAGAAAAATGATTATATAAAATCAAATAGGTTACCAGAAATTCAAGTCAAACTTACTGAACAAATAATCTGAGTATTCTTTTCTCTTCCTCCTCCTTTTCCTCTTTCTTCTCCTTCTTCATCATGTCCTTTTTATCTTCTTTATGTTCTCTTCCTGCTTCATCGCCTTCTTTTTATCTCCTTTATCTTCTCCTCCTCTGTCTTCTCCTTCTTCTTCTTTATCTTCTTCTTCTTCTCTTCTTCTTCCTCTTTTTTTCTCCTCTTCCTACTTCCCCTCCTCCTCATTCTCCTCTTCCTCCTTCTCCTTTTGATTTTTTCTCTTCTAAAGGTTCTCATCTTTTTGTACTTTTTAAAAAATATTGCTGATACTGATTCAAGAATTATATCTACTGTTTTGTTTTCATTCAAGACTATACAGTTCAACTGGACTAGGTAGATTAAATTTCTCATGGACAGAAATTATTGTCACCTTATATATATTGAGGATGAACTGTTTAGCTCATTTCTTCTAAGTCCAAAGAGTTTTCTCCCAGAGTAAGAGGAACAATGTTGAGTATAATGAGAGTTAATTGAATCTTCTAAATAGAGTAGATGAAAGAACAATGTATGAGA
Organism: Antechinus flavipes; assembly: GCF_016432865.1. Classification (NCBI taxonomy): domain Eukaryota; kingdom Metazoa; phylum Chordata; class Mammalia; order Dasyuromorphia; family Dasyuridae; genus Antechinus; species Antechinus flavipes. The sequence goes on from NC_067398.1 coordinate 634,273,516, forward strand.
CTGCTTTTCTCATTGTCACTTTGTCCAATTGTAGGACAAAAGGTCTTTTCATTCTTTATATAATGGCATTTGCATATGGAATTTCAGGAAAGTGGTAGAGAAATTACAGAGACAATAAATTTGTCCTTGGGCTTAAATTGAGGTGATGTTTTGTACTAAGTATATACAGGCATGAATGCATCACTATCTGCCTCAATAGAGAGAATGCATTGATGAGGTCACAGATCAATTTGAATTCATAGAGAAATTGGAATCCAGAGATAGTAATAAAAATGCATACAAAAATGCAAAGACCCTGTGATAAAATCATGAATGCTAAAGACAAGAATGAGGGGAGATTGGCAATATATCTTAAAGTTAACAAAAAGAGCTTTATTAGCTATGGATGGATCAAGAAGAAAATCAAATAATCTTTCGGAGTTGTTGGATCTGTTCTCTGAAGATTCCCTAAGTGGAATTCTATAAATAAGCTATGATTCTTGTTTAAGGATCTGGGCACTGCATCCAGGTATAGAAAAGCAAAAGTGAGAGAGTCATGCCCTTCAAAGACATTATTTTCATTTGTGTACACTAAGTTCACAAACAAGTAAATATAGCAAATGAACAAAATAGATGTACAATACTTTGGAGGGACATGCTTACAACTGGAGATATGAATCAAGGATCTTGATTGGATCTAAGGGCTCCATGAGGCAGTAGTGAGGAGGAAGACATAGCACAGAAGGATATCAGAGTGTACAAGACTAAGACATGAGGAATAAAATATTGTGTATACAAATGACAATTGGAATAGCTTAATGATAGTATAATCAATCTTAAAATATAGATTTGTCCAGGCTATGCAGGGCTTTATATATAAAACATCATAGTTCATCTTTTGTGTTAAAAGCAGAGCTATAGAGGAAAGATCACAAAAGGGAAAAGATAAGATTTGATTGGACTGCAAAATAAGTAAAGATACAATTAAAAGAAATTGCAGTTTGTCTTAGTGAGTTGTTACCAAACTCATATGAATTCCATCTTAAGATACTGAAAGATATGATTGTTAAGTCACTATTTTTCAATGAGATTTTAAAAATATAGGTCAAGTCTCTGTGGCTGGAATCTAGAAAAATAGAATTTTCAAACTTTACATCATTGATTTTGATTTGTCCTTGTCAAAGTCTAGAATATTTTTATTTTCCTTTAAAAAGGCTAAAATGATTACTAAGAGTAAATCAGGGGTTTATCAAACAAGTTCATATTAGACTAATTTCACTTCTCTTGTTAACTAGGTGATCTAGATTAGTAAAACTAGGGAATTAGATAGAGCACACCTGTGTGCATTTGATAAAGTCTTTCACAGTGTTCTTGTGAAGGAGAAGGGAAATTTATGATGGGCTAGGCTAGTGGATTTAGAAATGATTAAAATTATGAGACTACTGATTAATTGATTTATAGATTAATTTAATTGAGCAGGGATATTAGAGTGTTTTGGGGTTTTTTCTTAACACTATTTTGTTGAATAATTTTGTATTCTTTTATTTTTGATACATTTAAATGAAGGTATATAGAATTTTTAAAAATGATCTCAAGAGCCTTGTCCATCAAAGTCAACCATAGCATTGATGGTAAATTCTTGAAGCTGAGAAAGCTACAAGCCAAATTAAGTGAAGGGAGTGTTGGTGCATGCTTTTTTTGTTTACAGATGATTGCTCACTCAATGCAATTTCTGTATTTGAGATGCAACAAAGTAAGGCTCACTCTCTTCTGCTTGTGTAACCTTGGATAACCTTGGCTTAATAATTAGCACCAAAAAAACATAGATACTTTATCATCTATATGTTGAAGCAGTGGTTATAGCAGAGAGAGATGTTTTGAATGCCGTGGGTAAGTTAACCCTTGAAGTATGCTTTCCACAATGTACACTTTGACAATGAGGTTCACATAACCCTTGCCAGAAATAGCTCAGTGTTTGGGAGGCTCCAAAGGAAAGGATGGAAGAGAAGCAGAATTAGACTATCAACTGAAGGTCTCCAGAGACATTATGCTGACCTCGTTGCTATGTGCCCATGAAACTGGAGAGTATACCAGAAGCACACCAAGAAACTCAATTGCTTCTGTTGAGGTGTGAGGAATGAGGGGGAGAGATCCCCTGGCTGGTGTCTCAGGTTCTTGCGAAAGAATTCACAATCCCAAATGCAGGGAAGGTTTGTGGCAAAATAAAATAAAATAAAATAAATAAATAAATAAATAAATAAATAGGTTTATTGCACTGAGAAGAAACAACTTCAGGCCAAATCCTGAAAGGATTTTTAGCAAAGGTTTGGGTATCAGCCTTTGATTACATTGGGTTTGTATGGCCCCAAGCTAAGGAGCAATCTCCAGATGAATTTGAGGGACTAATTTTCAATTCAGTAAAGGGTGGTAATTATGCAAAAATCAGGAGGGACACAGTTAACGTCACTTCTATTTGATTTGTCTTAGGAAGCTTCTGAGGATCACCTGGCAGGATAAGATACCAGATACTGAGATCCTTTCTTAAACTAAGCTGCCCAGCATGCAACTCTACTGCAAAGAACACAACTCCATTGGGCTGGCCACATTGTCAGAATGCCAAATTTTGCTTGCCAAAAAGACAATTTTATGGAGAACTCACAACAGGACAAGTGCTTATAAAGTGGTCAGAGGAAGTGATACAAGCACACTCTCAAATTCTTCTTTTAACTTTAGAACTGATTTATGACATGGGAAACATTAGCACAGGACCATCCAGTGTAGTGTGCCCTTATCAGAGAAGATGCTGTGCTGTATGAGCAAAGAAAAACTGAATTAGCTTGGAAGCAACATGAGATGCACAAAGTTAGAGAAGCCATCAAAAATGTTCATAGGGACTATTTGTGTCCAACTTTCAGAGAATTCCAAACTTATATTGGTCAGATTAATCACAGTGGGACACACTGTAATTTGCTTCTACCATAAGCAATGACATTTTGATCCTCTTTGAGAATGAAGATCAGTAACGAACCCACCAATCATCTACTAAGTACAGGCTTGATTACCACTTTTCTGTTGTTGTTGTTCATTTTTCATTTTGGAAGACGATCAGTGACATTGTGGGGTGGTGTCTTGATTTGTGCATTAATTAGATTTAAGAGAGGCAGAGTTGCATAATGTAATCAGCCTTACTTTCTCTTCCTGAGTCTTTGAAATCCAGTAGCAAGACAATTTCTTTATCTTGTCTTATTTCCATTGCTAGCATTTCTATCAGATACTGAATAGTAGTGATGACAATTGGGATTGTTTCTTCATTCCTAAACTTACTGGGAAGGCTTCCGTTCCCTTCCCCCTCCTGCAATAATCTTTGCTCTTAGTTTTAGAGGGATACTTATTAAAAAAAAAAAAAAAAAAAAAAGTAAAACAGTTCCATTGACTCCTAGGCTTTCCAGTGTTTTGTTTGGAATAGGCATTACGTTTTATCAAAAACTTTTTTCTTTATTTATTAAGATAATCATATAATTTCTGTTGATTTCATTAGAGAATCCATTACATTGATAGTTTTCTTACTATTGAACCAGCTCTGCACTTCTAGTATAAATCCCACTTAGTATTATCTTTGTAATATGATGCTATAATTTCCTTGCCATTATTTTATTTAAACATTTTGAATTGAATAAATTAAATTGATTCAAATAAACTGAATTAAATAAAGTTGCTTAAAGTTTTCTTTTTTACTTTTTCTTTTCCTAATTTAGGTATAAAAACCATATTTCTGATATAAAAAAAATTTTGTAGGACTCCTTTATTTTTTTTCAAATAAGTTAAATAGTTTTGATATTAATTCATCCTTAATTTTTATTAAAATTCACTTGTAAATTCATCTACTCCTGGGTGTTTTTTACTCTGGAAATTCATCGATGTATTCTATTAATCATTGATCTGTATATTTTTTTGTAAATATTCATCCATTTCACTTATTTTGTCAGTTTTATTGACACAATTGATTAAAATAATTCCTAAAAGTTGTTTTAATTTCATCTTCATTGCTGGTACTCTCAATCTTCATTCTTGATGCCAGTAATTGTGTTTAACCAATGATTTATCTATTTCATTGCTTTTCCCTCCAATAAAACCAGCTCCTAGTTTTATTTATTAGTTCATTTTTAAAATTTTCAATTTAATTAATAATACTGTTGATTTTTAGATTTCCATTTTGGTTTATAGTTGGGGACTTTTAATTTGTGTTTTTATATGTCTAATTCATTATCTTTTTTCTGCTCTTTTTTTTTCATGTATGTGTTCAGCGATATAAAATCTCCCCTATGTAAACTTTGACTGCATCTCACAAATTTTGGCATGTCATCTTGTTGAAATTCTCTTTACTGAAATTATTAATGATTTCTAAAAATTTCCCTTTGGTCCATTAATTAGAATTAGGTTATTTGGTTTCCAATTTTTTTTTTTTACTCTTTGCTTCCACTGACTTTTATTATATGTAACTTTTATTGAATTATGACCTAAAAAAAGTACTTAAAAAATTCCAGAATTCCTGCATTTGATTATGAGATGTTTATGCCCTATTATATGGTCAATCTTTGTAACAACACCCACTGAGAAAAGATATACTTCTTTCTAATGCCATTTCATTTTCTCCACAGGAGAATCACATCTACCTTTTCTAAGATTCTATTTATTTCATTAAATTCTTCTTATTTTATGGTTAGATTTATCTTGCTTTGAAAATGAAAAATTAAGATCTATTTGTTTCTCTAAATTTGTCTGCCTCCTCCCTTTAATAATTGGATGCTCAGATGTAATGGGGATAAACTAGAACCATTCCCAATAAGATCAGGCGTGAAACAAAGTTGCCTGCTATCAACATTACTATTCAATATTGTATTATAATTGCTAGCTTTGGCAATAAGAGGAGAAAAAGAGATGAAAGGAATTAGAATACATAAAGAGGAAACCAAATTGTCACTCTTTCCAGATGATATGACGGTATACTTAGAGAATCCTAGAGAATCAACTAACAACCTACTAGAAACAATTTGCAACTTTAGAAAGTTGCAGAATACAAAATAAATCCACATAAATCATCAGCATTTTCATATATTACCAAAAAAGTTCAGCAACAAGAGCTACAAAGAGAAATTCCATTTAAAATAATTGTAGATAATATAACATATTTGGGAGTCTATCTGCCAAGCCAAAATCAAGAACTACATGAACACAATTACAAAACACTTTCAACACAAATAAAGTCAGAGCTAATCTCTTGGAAAAATATCAAATGTTCATAGGTGAACTGAGCTAATATAATAAAAATGACAATATTACCGAAAAAAATTGCCAATGAAGGTGGCCTCGCTGTGCAAGACCTAAAACTATATTATAAAGCAGCAAGCATCAAAACTATTTGGTACCAGCTAAGAAACAGAGTAGTCAATCAGTGGAATAGGATAGTATCACAGGACAAAATAGTCAATAACTGTATGATCTAGTGTTTGACAAACCCAAAGAACCCAGCTTTTGGGATTAGAACTCAATATTTGACAAAAATTGCTGGGAAAATTGTAAACTAGTATGGAAGAAATTAGACCCACACCTAATACTATATACCAAGATAAAGTCAAAATGGGTTCTTGATTTAGATATAAAGAGTGATTTAGTTATATAAAGATTTTAGATATAAGCAAATTATAAGAAAACAAGATAGTTTATCTCTCAGATCTGTGGAGAAGGAAGGAATTTGTGTCCAAAGAAGAACTGGGACTCATAAATGAACACCAAATAGATCATTTTGATTTTATTAAGTTAAAAATTTTGTACAAACAAAATTAATGAAGACAAAATTAGAAAGGAAGCAAAAAATTGGGAAAACATTTTTACATTCCAGAGTTCTGATTTCTAAAATATAGAGAGAATTGGCTGAAATTCATAAAAAGTTAAGGCATTCTCCAGTTGATAAATGGTCAAAGGATATGAACAATTTTCAGATGAAGAAAGTAAAACCATTTCCAATCACATGAAAAGATGCTTGAAATCACTATTGAGCAGAGAAATGCAAATTAAGACAACTCTGAGATACCACCACACACCTCTCAGATTGGCTAAGATGACATCAAAAGATAATAATGAATATTGGAGAGGATGTGGGAAAACTGGGACACTAATACATTGTTGGTGGAACTGTGGACAGATCTAGTCATTCTGAAGAGCAATTTGGAACTATGCTCAAAAAGTTATTAAATTGTGCATACTCTTTGATCCAGCAGTGTTACTACTGGGTTTGTATCCCAGAGATTTTAAAGTCTCATATGCAAAAATGTTTGTTACAGCCCCTTTCGTAGTGGCAAGAAATTGGAAACTGAGTCAATACCCATCAATTGGAGAATGGCTGAACTAATTATGTTATATAAATTATGAAATATTGTTGTTTTATAAAAAATGATCAGCAGGATGATTACAGAGAGGCCTGGAGAGACTTACATGAACTGATGCTAAGTGAAATGAGCAGAACCAGGAGATCATTATATATGGCAACTGCAAGATTATATTGTATTATATATATAATTATATTGTAATAATCAGATTAATTCTGATGGATATGGCTCTTGTCCACAATGAGGCGATGCAGATTAGTTCCAATGGTCTTGTGATGAAGAAAGTCATCTGCACCCAGATAGAGGACAGTAGGAACTGAATGTACATCACAATATAGTATTTTAACACTTTTTGTTGTGGTTTGCTTGCATTTTGTTTTCTTTCTCATTTTTTTTCTTTTTGATCTGATTTTTCTTGTGCAGCATATTTGTGGAAATATATAGAGAGGAACTATATATGTTTAGCATATATTCATTTGCCTATGAGGGGACAGAAAGGGAAAAATAAAACACAGGGTTTTATAAGGGATGAATGTCAAAAATTATCCACATATCTATTTCAGAAATAAAAATATATAATTAAAAAGATAATACTTATGGGAAAACAAAAATGTTTCTCCTATAGAGAATATCAGTATCTTTATATTCATATTAATAAAACTCATGATTCACTCTTTAAAAAGAAAAAAATTTGCTACCTGATACATGTGAGTTTAGTATTGGTTTATTATCTATAGTATTTTTAGCAAGATGTAGTTTCCCTAGTTATCTCTTTTATTTACTTTCTTTTGGTTTTGCTTTACCTTAAATAAGGATTAATACCTTTTCTTTTTTCCCTTCAGTTGAAATATAATAGATTCTTTTCCAGTTCCTTATTTTAACTCTATGTATCTTTCTGTTTCAAGTGTGTTTCTTAGAACAATATATTGTTAGAGTCTGTCTTTCTAATACTATCTGTCATTTTTTTTTTTCTTTCAGAGAAGAAACTTGAATAGAGAGATGAAAACAAATAGAGTAATATAGTAATGAGGGAAGGAGAATCACTGTAGGGGAACACATGTAGAAAGGAAGGCTAAGTTTGTTGGCTGAAGATAAACCACAGGATCATTCTCAATTTGCACATTAGCTCAGTTTAAAATTTTAAAAATCTAAGAGGAGGATTATATGAATAGGGATGTTCTTTCTGCCAATCTGCTCCTGCCATAAGATGAAGCATGCAGAAGGAGATCAGAAAAACAACCAAAAGCATGATTGGAGGAGAATAAAATTATTTTCATCTCCAGGTGTGTGCACGGTGATGTCTGTGTTCCAGGAAACTGTTGTCTTTGAGACCTCTTAACAGATATCCAAAGTTGAGTAACTTGAATGGCTGAGAGCCATAACACACTGATTATCCTGCCCTCTGCTTGAGTATTTTTTCCTCTTTTCTGATTTAAGTTTAGCAGACAAAGAGTTGCTTAGAAGTTCTAATACTGATTGGTATGCAATTTTATTACCCTGAATAATGATTAAATGAGTGATGCTATCTCAGAATCACTGTGACAATGACTGTTTTCTTCTTTCAGTTTATTTCTAAGCCCTTGTTACCTATGGTGAAGTTAGGAACCTTTATGGATCCAGTGGATATTGATTGATCATTGTTAAGCAGAACTGATTTCCTGAATAGATAAACTTATTATTTAAGCAGGCATGCCCAAATATTAGCACAATTGTCCAGTATTCTGACTTTCCTAATGTCAATTCTTTGCATCTTGAAGGGTTTCCCATACCCCTACAAAGGAGATACCCTGGGCATTTATCACATCTTAAACTATCAGAACAAATAAAATGTCACACTGGTATCTTATTTATCAGCAATTCAAGTATCAGGAACAACATAAACTTAGGATCCTGGAATGCTTGTGGGAAAGTATCTTTGTGATGATCTACAAAACTCATAATCCAAAACATGGATTATCTATATCCCTATGGACCTATATCCCTAACCTTTGGTGACAAGGCTCTTATTGCTTAGAAAACTTATTTCAATCCTTTTCAAAAACATCAATTAATTGCTTATTATGCACAAAATATAAGGAAAAAAAATTCTTATTTCAAAGAGTTTACATTCATTTTGGACTAGAGTTTATAACATGTAGGAACAAAATATATAGAAATATAAGTTTATTTCACTAGACAATGCTGAAAATCTGGAGACTTGGAAAGGAGCTGAAAACTGTATTTTTAAGGTATGCTATGATGTAAAGATGAGGAGGTATTACATTACACATTTTTGGGGACTGTTTGTTTAAAGGCTCAAAATATGGGGATTAAAGGACATAATTGAGGAGCAGCTAGTGGCCCACATTAACGAGAACAGATACTGTGTGAAGGGAAACAATCTGAAATAAGATTAGGAAAGCAAGTGCAAACCACATTGTCAAGGAGTTTGACTACCAGAGCTTCTTTCTTCTTTTTTTCTTCTTTCTTTTTCTTCCTCCTAATAGTTATCCCCCCCTCCCCCGCCCCCTTTCTCTTTTTACTGCTACAACAATAATACTTTTAACCAAGGACCTTCAATGACTTCCTATTGCTAATAAAATAAAATGCAAATGAGATCCTTCACAAATTCATTTAAACTTACCTTCTCATTAACTTTCCACCACAGAAAGGACATTCCAGACAAAGTTGACTTACCAGATGATCCTTAAGGTAGTCCAAACACATTCACCTAAATATATTTGTTCAAGCCATTTTGCATACCTAAAGAACACTTCTTCCATGTATTCTTTTATTGAAATCTTTCTCTTTTGTCAAGACACAGCTAAAAAACAAAAAAATGTTTTCTATGAAGCTTCCTTTAATGTTTACCTCCTCCCAACAAAATCTTACTTAAATCTAAACATTTTATCTAAACATAATCAATCAGTTATTCAGTTAATAATTGGTTTTAATCACCTCTAGTATTAGCTATTCAGGTGCAAAATGCAAAGGCCACAAAGATTAAGAATGAAATAAATCTTCTTTTAAGGAATTTCCTTTATTTTGGAGAAAAGAGAACCTATAGAACAAATAAAAAAAAAAAAAGAAAAACTGTGCATAATTTTAATTAGTTAAAATTATGAAACTTGGCATCAGAGATGAGAAAATAAGTAAACTCCTTCCTTGGCAGAAGTTGGTGACTATGGGTATGAAAAATTATACATTGTCAGAATTGGTGTTTAATTGTAGTGATTTTCCCCCTCTTTTTTTAAGAAGTGACAGTTTATTGAGGAGATCAAAGGAGAGAGATTGAGAATATATATTTGGAAATGAATATGATGTAAGATAAAAAGTAGAAATAAAAATGAGAAAATCAAAAACAAATTTAAAAAACAAGCAAACAACCACTTGGCTGTGCAGTTTTTTGGGGGAACATGAATACAGGATCAGGGAACAATAAATAGAGGAGGAAGAGAATTATGGTTGTTTTGCAACTTATTTTTTGCAACTTTTTTTTGCAAGTTGAATTTTTAAAAAAATTCACCCATTTAAAAAACAAGCAAAATTTAAATTTCCAAGTGAAAAATGACAAAAATTCAAACACTAGGTCAATAGTGGTAGAAATTTACTAGAATTGGATTTCAGTAGCTAAAAAGTCAACAAATAGCTATATGGGATTCTCAGTATTATAAAAGTTAAGCATTTTAATAATAATTTAGATGATAATTTTGTCTTTTTTCAGAAAAGAAGAAAAAGAAAATTAGTAGTTATGGTGTGATATTTATTCACATTACCATACCCGCTATTTGTGAGAGCAATAAACTTGGCTACTTATTGTGTTTAGAAAAAAAAAATATATATATCCATGCTCCCCTTCTCAAAATGAGGCCACCAAATTATGTTTCATATCTGCCCTAAAGATGCTACAATAATAAATTCACTAAAAGAATGTCCTTGACTTTCTGGAATAAAAATCCTACATAACTAACTCTGATTAAAGTATCCCACTGTAAACATGATAATTTTATGTTATTCTATTTTTTACAAACATCCCAGGGGAAAAAAAAATTCAAAAGTTACAGAGGATTTGAAAAAGTCCCATTCATTTTGGTTTTTCTTCCTTCCAACTTACCATTTCTATTTTTTCTTTACCATGATCACTGGCAATTTCCCATTTCCTAGATATATATCTTTAGTGTCTTTTGCTTTATTTAAAAGATATCCAGCATGGAAGTATGTTTTATTGAAACATTGTTTTAGCAATAGCAGCAAATGCATAATTGATATTTCTTGAATGAATAACAAAAAATAGGTGACATATTACATTAAAACATAGGTGATATTAAGCAATAATGGCTATTCCTAGCTCTTTTCCTTAAAAAAAAAAATAGAAATTTTTCTTACTATCTTTTCATTTTGCCCATATATTTCTGTTATTCCAAAAGTTAAAGACAGGCAATAATTCTAAGATGATATTTATTCATGTTACCATCTTCTTAATTAGAATGTATAATAATACTTGTAAATGTTTTTACAAATATTCAGGATAACTATGTAAAATATATTGTCCTGAACAAGAATCTTAGTTATTTTCTTATTAAATAATATTTCATTTGTTTGGCAAAATTTATGCCAATATTCCATGTGTCCTCAAGTAGCTAAAGTATAAATAGGAACCATAATGAAACTGTATATAATAGAATTGCTACCACCATGAGAATTGATGATTAGATGCTGGAAGAACAAAATTCAAAAGAAAGTCAATATTCTCTGATATCTGCTAAATAAGTGAGAAAATTATTCAGTGTAGAAAGAAATGACCCTGAACTTTTAGTCAGAAATTATGAATTATAATTTTAGATATTCTACTTCAGAGGTCCTCAAATTGTGGCCTGTACCCGCTGAGGACATTTATGTGGCCCGCCGGGTTATGGCAAAATCAGACTGGAAGTACGTTTGATCTAAACTCACATTAGCAACACACACTTCCCACACTGGGCTGAGGCGGCAGAGACAGAGTGTGAGGTGGTACTGAGGTGACAGGAGTTCCCAGGCCGGGGTGTATGGTGTGGGGAAGGGAGACAGATACAGAAGATGGAGAACTGATGGCCCACGGCCTTGTACAGTAACAGCAGTCACCACAACAGACAGGGCGGGGGATGTACAGTGCATGCTGTGCATGTCACAGCCACCGCAGTGAAGGTTGGAAGCAGGAGCGTGAAGAGCGGGAGAGAGAGTGCGGGGAATGGAGGCATCACAGCACAGAAGCAGCTTAGAGGAAGTTGGGCATTGCAGTCTGTATGTCTCTGTGTGGGCAAAGTTATTGCCGGTATATTGTTTTTGTAGCGCTGTGTGGGTGGGTGTATATATATACATACATATATATATTTTTATATATATATATATATATATATATATGTATTTTACTAATAGCAATTTGGAATCCCTAGGAAATAATGATGTCAAGAAAAAGAAAAATTGACTTGGAGTATAGGATATTCAAAGAACAGTGGACTTATGATTACTTTTTCATGCAGTACAAGGAAAGAGCTGTATGTCTGATATGCCAGAATATAGTGTCTGTGTTCAAAGAATATAATTTGTGTTGACACACTGAAACTCATCATAAAGATAAATATGATTGTTTGGTTGGAGAAATGAGAAAAGAAAATATTAAAACTGAAAAATACATTAACAACTCAGAAAAATACTTTTGTGAAGCAGAAACAGCTAAATATTTCATCACTGCAAGTAAGTTTTCAAGTTGCCAAGCTAATAGCACGTACTGGCAGACCATTTGTGGAGGGAGAATTTGTTAAGGACTGCCTTCTTTCTGTTGCCAAAGAGATGTGTCCAGAGAGGGCCTATTTATTTAGTACAGTGAGTCTTTCAGGACCTACAATTACATGGAGGATTGAAGAAATGGAAGACAATCTGCATCAGCATTTGCAAAACTCCATAAAAAAATTTCATATTTTTCCTTGGCACTCGACGAAAGCAATGATGTTCGTGATTCTGCACAACTTCTAATTTTTATTTATGGGACGAATGATTATTTTGAAGTCATAGAAGAGCTTGCTGCACTGCAAAGCATCAATGGAACAACTACAGGAGAGGATATCTATGGAAAGGTTTGCCAAACTATGAAGGTTTGGAGCTGGACTGGGCTAAACTAGCCAGCGTGACAACTGATGATGCATGGTGGGGTCTAAGAGAGGAGTAATTGCTCACATTAACCAAGAGATAGACAAACAGCCATTCTCATCCAATAGCCATACACTGCCTCATCCACCAACAAGCGCTGTGTAGTAAATCACTGAAGGGGGACTCTGTTATGAAAATTGTGGTATCTTGTGTTAACTTCATTAGAGCTAATGCACTAAATCACAGACAATTTCAGGAATTTCTGTCTGAGCTAAATGTTGAGGATGAAGATGTTCTACATCACACAGAAGTCCATTGGCTGAGTTAAGGAGAGTTTTGAAAATTGCTATGATTTACTTCCAAATATTACAACTTTTCTGCTTTCAAAAAACAAAGAAGTACCCAAGCTCAATGATGCAGAATGGAAATGGCTCCTTGCCTTTCTGCCAGATGTAACAGAGCTACTCAACAATTTCAATATGCAACTTCAAGCAAAGGGGAAGCTCATCTGTGATATGCAATCACATGTCAAAGCATTTGAAATACAATTAGGCCTCCTCATCAAACAAGTGAAGGAGGAAAACTTCTGCCATCTCCCCACAACTCAAAATCTATTAGTGGAAAAACCGCTGATTGCATTCCCAAACAAAACATGTGTGGATTCACTGGAAAAATTGCAAAAGGAGTTCCGATTTAGATTTATAGAGCTTCATTCCCATGAACAGGACATACAGCTTTTCTGTAACCCATTTTCTATTGACATTGAAAATGTGGATACAATTTACCAAATGGAACTGGCTGAACTGCAGAATTGTGACTATCTGAAAGAGGCATTCAAGTCAAGCAGGCTTCAGAATTTCTATGCATCTCTCCCCTCTGAGACATATCCTCATCTCAGGAACCATGAACTCTAAAACAGCAACCATCTTTGGCAGTACTTATGTCTGTGAACAGACTTTTTCTAGAATGAAACATTTGAAATCTCCAACCAGATCAAGACTAATGGATGCACACTTGCATCACTTGTTACAACTAGCAGTGACAAATATGGAACCAGACATTGACCATCTCATTAGCCAAAAGCAGGCCCATAGTTCCCATTGAAATACGGTAAATTTTTTTATTTAACTTTACTTCATTTTAAATATTGTATTTGTTCCCGTTTGGTTTCTTCACTTCAAAATAAGATATATGCAGCGTGCATAGGAATTTGTTCATAGTTTTTGTTTTTATTATAGTCCGGCCCTCCAATAGTCTGAGGGACAGTGAACTGTTCCCCTATTTAAAAAGTTTGAGGATCCCTGATCTACTTATTAGATGCATGGTCCACAAGCCACTTAAACTTGATGGGTCTCAAGATTCTTAATTGTTTGTTTGTTTGTTTTTTGCTATATAAATGTCAATTTTATTATTCTCATGGAGAAGGCACAATTACATTTTACAATTTACAAATGTCATTGAATGTCTTTTTTTTTCCAAGCTGGAAATAAATTTAATTTTCTTAAGCTTTTTATTTTCGAAACACATGAATACATACTTTTTAAAATTCATTCTTGCAAAACTTTGTGTTCCAATTTTTTTCTTCTTCCCCTATCCCTATCTCCAAAACAACAAATAATCCAAATATATGTTAAATATGTGCAATTCTACTATATATATATTTCCACAATTATCATGCTGGATAAGCAAAATCAGATCAAAAAGGAGAAAAAAAATGAGGAAAAAACCCAAAACAAACAAACAAAAAATAACTATGTTGTAACACTAATTCCCCACAGTCTGGCTACTTCCCTGAATCACCTTGCTGTTGAAAAGAGCAATAACTGCCACTTGTCTCTAAGGAGGTCATCATACCACTTTGGAAGAACTATAAATTACAGACCCATCCAGAATTAGATTTGCACATAGCAGCATAAAATACTTGAAGCTTGAGATTTTCCTGTCTAATCTAATAAGATGCTGAATGCCAAGGAAGGAAAAAAACACCTTGAAAAATGAGTAAACATCAAAAAAAGAATCTGGCTATAGAAAGTTAGTTTATAGGAAAGATCAACACAATAATTCAGAAGAAGATCATAAAATCACAGAAGTTACATGTAAATTCTCAAAAGAAAATGAAGAGCTCAAGAAAGATTTGAATAATGAAAAAAATCAAATCAAATAATAAAATGGAAAATAATGGAAAGAAATGAAAATGACATGAGAAAAATTGTCAGCTTAGTAATGAATGAACCAAAACCCAAAAATACAGAAGATAATAAGATATTTTAAAATACCAAAACAATAAAATAGTCTAAATGTTAAAAGAGGCACAGAAATTAAATGAGGAGAAGAATTTTTTTTTAAAGTAGAATTAGCCAGGAAAATGGTGAAGAAAAGGCAGGGATTCATGTCCTACATTCCCCCCAAGTAATTTTAAATAATGCTTCAAAACAAATTCTGAAGTAACAGTACTCACAAAACAATGAGGTGAAAACTTCAACAACTGGTGAAGAAGGGCACTAGGTGAAGGACTCTGTTGCATGATCTATTCTCAAATCTAGATCACAGTATTGGATGGTAGTACCAGGGTGAGAAAAAGCACCAGCACACTAACTAGCCTCAGGGGTTCAGGAAAAAATGGTCACAGTTCCAGTGAAGTATGTAAGAGTGTTTTGGTTACTCGGAGACCAGAGTACAGCCAGGACTTTAGGAAATATACATCTTCCTAGATCATATCATTTTGGCATAACTGAAAGCATAAACTCCCCTAGAACTAACTCTTAAAATAGCTGAAAACAAAAACAAAACAAAAACCTGAAACTTGGGACAGTGCCCTCTCCACCCCAAGGCCTCAAAGAAAACTGTATATTGGTTTCAAATGCAAAAGAAAAATTGCTAAGAGCACAAGAATAATTTTTAAACTCAAATAAGAGATGTTGGGGTTGAGAAAATTATTGAAAAAATGACTCTGATGTAAGAAAATCATGGAAAAAAGTTAATAGCTTTTAAAGAAGGCACAAAAATACTAAAAAAATTAAACATTTAAAAACTAGAACAGCTAATAGACTTGTAATGGAGAGAGCAATCTGCATGTAGAAAGAGGATTGTGGGGATCATAATATAGTATTTTCAACTTTTTTGTTGTTTGCCTGCTTTTTTTTCTTTCTTTTTTCTTTTTTCCTTTTTGATCTGAATTTTCTTATGCAGAATGATAAATGTGGAAATATGTATAGAAGAATAGTTCATATATTGGATTGCTTGCTGTCTAGGGGAGGTGGGTGGGGGAAGTGAGGGAGAAAAATAAGATTTTGTAAGGTGAATGTTGTGAAAATTTTCTTTGCATGTATTTTGAAGATAAAAAGCTGTTATCAAACAATAGCAATATTGTTTTGAGAAGAGACCTATGACACACATACATACAAAAAAATGATAACAACAACAACAAAAACTAGAATAGGGGACATGTTAAAAGAGGGACAAGAATTCAATGAAAAGAAAAATGTCTTAAAAAGCAGAATTGACCAAATAGAAAAAGGAAAAGAAAATGTCTACAAATATTAACTGAAGTTCTCATTAAAAAGCAAAATTGAGCAAATGGAAAAGGAATTAGAAATGCTAACTGAGAAAAATAATTCTTTAAAAATTAATACTGGACATGTGAAGCTACTGACCTCAAAACAAATCAAAAAGTAATTTTTAAAAAATTAAAGAAAGGAAAAGATAAAAGAAAATGTGAAATATTTCATTAGAAAATAATAGATTTTGGGACATCTTGATGTTGCAGTAGATGGAGCACCAGCCCTGAAGTTAGGAAGAGTTCAAATCTGGCCTCAGACACTTAACACTTCCTAGCTATGTGATCCTGGGCAAGTCATTTAAGCCCAATTGCCTCAGCAAAAAAAAAAAAAAAAAAAAAAAAATTGGAAACTGGACCCAGGAGAAATGATTTAAGAATTATTGAACTTACCAAAATCAATAATCAAAAAGAAGAGTGACATTTTTTTGTATCCCAAAATATGTTTTTATTAATGTTTGTCAAGCTCAGAAAGGAAAAAAAAAACATTAAAAAAAAAATTCAGACTCCCTTCAAGAATGGGAGCATTAGCCCTTCCAAAACAGTAGTATCTATTTCCAGGTACATGTTAGTCCAGGTACACCCCTACTTCTATTCTTTTGAAAAGATAAAGCATCTTGAGAGAGCAAATTTTTTTTTATATATATACACACACACACACACACACACACACACACACACACATACATATATATATATAATGTATATATATATATATATAATTATTATTATTATTATTAAAGCTTTTATTTACAAAACATATGCATGGGTAATTTTTCAGTATTGACCCTTGCAAAATCTTGTGTTCCAAATTTTTCCCTCCTTTTCCTATTCTCTCCCCTAGATGGCAGGCAATCCCATATATGTTAAATATGTTAAAATATATGTTAAATTCATTATGTATACATATTTATACAGTTAAACTTACTGCACCATGAAAATAAGATCAAGAAAAAAAACTGAGAAAGAAAACAAAATGTAAACAAACAATAACAGAAAGGGTGAAAATGCTATGTTGTGATCCATATTCAATTCCCACAATCTCCTCTCTGGGTGTAGATGGTTCTCATCATCACAACATCATTGGAACTACTTTGAATCACCTTATTGTTGAGAAGACCCATGTCCCTCAGAATTGATCCTCTTATAATCTTGTTGTTGCCACATACAATAATCTCCTGGTTCTGCTCATTTCACTCAGTTTCAGTTCATATAAGTCTCTCTAGGCTTCTCTAAAATCATCCTGTTGGTCATTTCTTACAGAGCAATAATATCATAACATTCATATACCACAATTTATTCAGCCATTCTCCAACTGATGGGCATGCACTCAGTTTCCAGTTTCTGGCCACTATGAAAAGGGCTCCTACAAACATTTTTGCTTGTGTCCCTTTCTCTCTTTTATGATCTCTTTGGGATATAAGCCCAGTAGAAACACAACTGAGTGAAAGAGTATGCACAGTTTGGTAAATTTTTGAGCTTAGTTCCAAATTAAAAGCAAGATTTTAAAAAGAAATTATCAAGGAAAACTATATTCTAAAACCAGAGAGTTAGAAAAATTAAAAGAACCCACCAATCACCTCTTTTTTTAGGATTGAAAATTCTCAGAAATATTATAGCCAAATTCAGAGCACCCACATCAAGGGGAAAAAAAAAAAAAACTGAGAAGCAGCTAGAGCTATAAAACTGTGCAAATTCTTTGACCAAGCAGTGCAACTACTAGTACTGTATTCCAAGAAAATCATAAAGAAGGGAAAATGATCCACATGTGCAAAAATGTTTGTAGCGGCTCTTTTTGTGGTAGCAAAGAATTACCAACTTATTAGATGCTCATCAATTGGGGAATGGCTGAATCACTTATTGTATATGAAGGTAATGGAATATTATTGTTCTATAAAAAATGATAAATGAGCTGATTTTAGAAAGGTCTGAAAAGATTTATATGACCTGATGCTGCATGATAAAAGCAGAAACAGAAATATATTGTACACAGTAACAGCAAAATTGTGTAATGATCAATTCTGAAAGACTTGGTTCTTCTCACTGGGTCAATGATCCAAAGCAATCTCAATAAACTTTGAATAGAAAATATGGAGATTGAATGTACTTGCTATGTTAACTTCTTTTTTTGTGCTTTTTTTCCTCTCTCATGGTTTTTCCTTTTTGTCTCCCAACATGATTCATAAATAAATATATATTTAAAAAGTTAATATAAATGTATAACCAAAAAAACCCCATAAAACAATTAATAATTTTTTTTAATTTCTGAAGCAGAAAAAAAAAGAAGCAGCTAGGGAAAAAATTCAAGTATTATGGAGCCACAGTCAAGATTCCATATTTAATGGCTTCTAATTTAAAGGATCAGAGAGCTTGAAATATGATATTCTGGAAGGGACAGGAGCTAGGATTACAAACAAAAATTATTTATTCAGTGAACCTGAATTTAATCTTTTGGAATATGTGTAGGGGAATAAATGGATATTAGTGAAAATGAGGACATTCAATATTCCTAATGAAAAGACCTGAGCCGAATAGAAAATATTGACATCTAAAGAGAAGCATAAAATGATTAAAAGGAAAAATAAATTGTAATGTATTTTATAAGTTTAATCTATTTATATTCTAAAAGGGGAAATCATTCCTGTAACTTCTAAGAATTTTTTTCGTTAAGACAGAAAGCTTACACATAGAGCGTGGATATGAGTTAAGAAGTAAGAAAAAGGAATTTAGTGGGAGAAGGGGGAAGGGAGAGGAAGAACAAAGTCGATTTTCTGCCATGAGAGAAGAGCAAAAGAGTTTTTACGTTAGAAGAGAAGACGGGAATGGAGGGCAATGCTTGAACTTTACTCTCCTCAGAATTGGCTAAGGGATTAATACACCCACTCAATTGGGTGTAGAAAGCAATCTTACCTTACAGAATCGTGGGAGGGAAGAAGATTAAGATAAGGAGGGAAGCACTGATAGAAAGGAGGACAGATTGAAGGATGTGGTGATCCAAAACAGGACAGGGTAAGAGGAGAGAGAGAGAGAGAAAGAGAGAGAGAGAGAGAGAGAGAGAGAGAGAGAGAGAGAGAGAGAGAGAGAGGTAAAAGGGAAAAAACAGAATAGAAAAAATAAGCAATTGGTAATCTTAGCTGGGAATGTGAATGGAATGAACTCACCCATAAAATAGAAATGGCAGTAGTTTAAAAACTTGAATGCTTCAATAAATTGTTTATAAGAAATACAGAGTTGACACTTGAAACACAGAGATACACAGTACATATAAAACGCTGGAGGAGAATACATTATGTTTCAGCTGACAAAAGTAAAAAAAAAATCACATAAAAAATATCAGGGAAACTTTATTCTGTTAAAAGAAACCATAGACAATGAAATAGTATCAATACTAAACATATGAAGCTAATGACATATGAAGCTAATGGTATATTAACCAAATATCTAAAGGAAAAGTTAAATGAGTAACTTTTGGAAATGAACTGGTAGAATAATATAGTGGGATACCTCAATTTGTCCCTTTCAGAATAAGATAAATTTACTCACTGAACCTCAAAATAAACAAAAAACAAGGAACTCAAGAAAATGAATATAATTTTAGAAAAAATTATATATGATTGCCATCTGGATAAAATTGAATGGCAATAGAGAGAAATCTTTTTCTGTAATTCACAGTAACCACACAAAAATTGGCCATGAAGCACAGAAGCTTTACAATCAAATGAAAAAAAACAAACAAACAAAAAACTTCAGAATATTAAATGCATTCTTTTTTGATTACAAAGCAATAAAATTACATTCAACAAAAAGATATTGGAAACAAATTAAAATATAAAATCAAATGAAATATTCTAATGATAAAAAATTAAGAGGTCAAAGAACAAATCATAGAACTAATTTCATATAAGAGAATAAGAAAAATAAGAGAATACAAAATTTATGGGATAGCAAAAGCAGTACTTGGGGGAAACTTTATACCTATAAATGCTTACATCAGTAAAATAAACAGCATATTTATGAATTGGACGTTCAGTACCCTCACACACACTCATACCTTTCCTAACACACAAGAAAAATAGTGTAAAACTCACCCAATAAACAATATACAAATCCTCAAAATCAAAGGAAAGAATAATAAAATTGAAAGTAAAAAAAAAATCATTGAAGTAATGAATAAGATTAGGAGTTTGTTTTATAAAAAAGAGTAAAAAAAAAAACAACAACCAGGTATTTTTTCAAAGGAAGAAAACCAAATTATTCATATCAAAAATTAAAACATCACATTTACCAGGAATAAAAATAAAATTAATTAAATTATTAGGAGCTATTTTTCTTAATTATATGTCAATAAATCTAATTTGAATGGGTGAAAAATTATTTAAAATGCATAAATTTCTGAAAACAGCAACAAATACAACATTTAACATTATCTTAGAAAAAGAAATTGAACAAGTAATCAATGAGGGCCCTAAGAAAAATATCACAGGATCATATAGATTTACTAGTAAATTCTACCAAAAATTGAAAAAAAAAATTATATCATGTAAACAATTTGGGAAAATAAGCAAATAAATTGTTTTTATGATAAAAATATGGAACTTATACTTAATCTAAAAGAAGTAAAACAGAGAAAGAAGTGTATATATATTAAATTCCCTGATGAATATTAATGCAATAAATAAAAATACTAAGGAGGAAATTATAATAATGCCTCACAAAGATCATATGCTCTAGTCAATTGGAATTTATGGTAGTTGGATTGGTTCAATTTTAGGAAAAGTTATAAGCTTTTTCTATTTCTTATTCTTATTCAACATCTATTCTTATTAAAAATACTAGAAAGAACAGAAGAGAGTGTAGTCCTTCTTAAAACAAATAGCATCTATCTAAAACAAAGAGCAAGCATTATTTGTAAAGGAAGTACATTTGAAGCTTTCCCATTAAAATCTGGAGTGAAGCAATTATGTCCATCATCACCATTATCATTACAATAAGACAAAAAATAAATTGTATGAATAAAAATAGGCAATGAGGAAACAAAAATATTAGTCTTTGCAGATGATATGATAATACAATTACAAAACACTAAAGAATAAACTAAAAAAATAATTGAAACAATTAAAAACTTTAGGAAAGTTGAAGAATACAAAAATAAACTTACATAAATCATCAGCATTTCTATATTAGACTCTCTGAAATCATCCTGCTGATCGTTTCTTATAGAATAATAATATTCCATTACATCCATATACCATGACTTATTCAGCCATTTCCTAATTGGTATCTACTGAATTTCCATTTCTTGCCACTACAAAAAGGGCTGTAAAAACATTTTTGCACTTGTAGGTCCTTTTCCTATTTTTATGATCTATTTGAGAAAGAGACCTAGTAGTGGTTTTGCTGAATCAAAGGATATGCACAGTTTTATAGCCCTTTGGGAAGAGTTTCAAACTTCCCCAACAATGCATTAGTATCCCAGTTTTCCAAATACTCTCCAACTTTTATCATTATTTTTTCCTAACATCTTAGCCAATTTGAGAAGTATAAAGTAATATCTCAGACTTGTTTTAATTTGCATTCTTTACTCAATAGTAATTTAGAGCATTTTTTTTTCATGTAACTAGAAATGGCTTTAATTTCTTCATCTGAAAATTGACTCTTCACATTCTTTGACATTTGTCAAGTGGAAAATAACTTGTATTCTTATAAATTTGAGTCAGTTCTCTATATATTATAGAAATGAGGCTTTTATCGGAAACATTGATTGTAAAATTTTTTTTCCTAGATTTTTGCTTCCCTTCTAATCTTGACTGAATTGTTTGTGAAAACTTTTAAATTTAATGTAATTAAAATTATCCATTTTGTATTTCATAATGTTCTTTAATTCTTCTTTGGCCATTAAATTCCTTCCTTCTCTGCAAATCTGACAGGTAGATTATGGGAAGATTTATTTGAGCTGATGCAAAGTGAATGAGTACAACAGGAGGACATTGTACACCGTAACAGCAATGTTGTAGTTATGGACAAACTATGAAAGAGTTAACTTCTTTGATCCAGACAATGAATTAAGGCAGCACCAAAGATTCCATGATTGAAAATGTTATCCACCTCCAGATTCAGAGCTAATGAAATCTTAATGGAGATTGAAGCAAACTATTTAAACTTTCCTTTATTTTATACATCCACACATACATAAATGAGGAACAATCAAAATCACAAAATTTTGAGATGGAAGGGACTTTAAAGAACTGCCTAAAATCACATCTATTTTAAGCCAAAAAGGGAAAATTTAGGCCAAGTCTTATGACTCCAAATTACATAGAAATTTCAAGTACACAAGGAGATATAGGAGGACAATAATTTCTGTCTTCAAAAAATATGAAGGATTGCCAGGAAAAGTAGACAGTTCATCTTTACAGAATAAGAGGAATTTAGGATTACAAGAGACCTTACACATCCAGTACTACTCATTTATGCACTGAATTTCCCTTTTCAATTGTTGCAGTGAATGGACATACAGCCTACCCATACTATTTGGTCCTAAAGTATAGAACTAGACCAATATGTTTAAATGAAAAGAAGGGAAATATTGGCAAAAAATAATAAATATAAAGAAAGAACTTCTGTAATGTCCAAACTAGCTTTCTGGAGGACCTTGGGATCAGCCCTGAGTCCTTGATCTTAGTGGAGAAGTGAAGGAGGTATGAGAGCTACCAGGAGGATGGTCAAGGATGGAATATCTCATTTCCAGTCCTTCTCAGCCCTTAAATACCCTATTACAATTACATCATTACAGCATACTGATTATGTGTGAACTAGAGAACAATTACATCACCATGCTAAGTACTAAGTATATGTATGAACTAGAGAACCATCATCTAATCAGTTCCACTGAGTTAACACTTTGTTTCAAGTATACTTCTCTAGAGTTCTGGCCCTCTACAAACTTCCTACAATCCTAATTTTTTTTAGCAATTAAATTGATTTGAGGGATTTGTCCAGTCAAAGACTAGATGATACAAGTCAGGAATACTTTAGAACAGGTTCCTATATTGAACTGGACTAAGTATAAAGTTATTTCAATGTAATAATACTGTTCGATATTAGCACACTTTGGGGATATTTCAATTTTATTATGGGATACTATTGGAAGGAAGACCTTGCTCATCAAGGAGTAAGAAAAACTGATATTGATATATTACTTTAAATTAAGTACCCTTAGTATACTTAACTTGGAGATGTATGAAATTAAATGCAAGTATACATACACATATACACATTTATGTGAATGTATATATATATATATATATATATATATATATATATATATACATATGTGTATGTGTGTATCCCCTGATTTAGTATTACAACCATTCTTTGAAGCAGATATTATATATATTATCACATCATAATAGCCTAAGAGAGAATTTTAAAAATATTATAGCCACACAAATATTAAGAGTCAAGGGTCGAATTTTATACTCATTGTACTTATTTCTAAATCTGGCAACTAATCCACTGGTCTATGGACCTTTTTGGAATTCATATCTTCAGTAGGTGATTGAAACATTTTTAGGTAAAGAGGTAAATGGATTTAACCATAATAGAAATATCTTTACATTTGTTCCTAAATTTGTTGTTTTCAGACTACTTGAATATTCATTACCTTATTTGATTTGTATATGGGTCCTGTGAAGTCCACAATACAAAGAATATTATCTCATTTTTTGTTATTTGGTTGCTTGTTGCTGTTTTTTTTTTTTTTTTTCTAATGAACACTTGAAGAGGTGAAGTTATTTAATCATGGATGAAATAGCTAGTAAAGAGCAGAGCAGGAATTCATCTCCAAACTTTCTCTTAATACAGTGTCACTGCACTATCATTGACTTCTTCTCAATGTGATAAAATAATATAATATAATTTTATCACTCTTATATTTACTCTTTTCAGGTAATGCCATTGGCAGAGATCATGGCACTTTGCCAAAATATTATGCATTTTAGTCTTTCTAGTCTATTAGATATTTAAACAGAAGAGGAGATTTAAATGAAGGCTTGTGTGCATTTTGGAAGAATAAAAGAATGAGTATATCATATATTTTTAGTTATATGACAGGATTGCCACTTAAAAGTAGAGTTATATTAGACTTTTTCAGGAAGAAATTTAATGCCTAATTGTCAGGGACTTTGTGGACAGAGTTCCTGTTCAGTCACAATTTAGATTAAATACTAAATGACTTCACAGCTGTCCCTGAAGTTGGAGATTCTTTGATAATTTGTCATGACATCATTTCACAGAAGCCCTTCCCTGACATATAAACATAAATATATATTCACACACATACACACACACATTTTTTTCTTGCTTTCTTTCTTTTTATATTACCCCTATTGACATTCACATTTTCCAAAAATCTGAATTTTGTTTACATAAAATTTAATATAGTATTGATAAAAAGCATCTCAGTATATATGCCTGACACATAGTAGACACTTAATCAATATTTATTGATTATTAATATTGATCCATTCATGATAGTAAAAAAAGAAAATCAGGTATCAACACTTAGCATAGAATGCAATAACCTGGAAATAGAGGCAGAAGATCTGGTTTCAAGGATAGACCCTACTTCTTATTAATTATTGACCTTGGATAACTCATTTTCAATTTTCTAACAGTGTTTTTAGTAATATCTTTTTATTTTCAAAATAAAAGCAAAGACAGTTTCCAACATTCATCCTGCAAACCTTGTGTTCCAAATTTTTCCTCCTTTCCTTCTCCTTATCTCCTCCCCTAGACAGCAAGTAATCCAATATATATTAAACATGTGCAATTCTTCTATACATATTTCCACAATTATCATGTCTAGCAGTTTCTTTCTTTGAAAAACTGATTTAATAACATTACTCATGTCTATTTATTCTAACTCATGAGAATTAAATGGGGAAATTGGGAAGCAACATAGGATATTGATGAGAATGCTAGATTTATAATCAAAGGAAGTTTTCGAATTCTTCTAATACCTTTATGACTTTGATGCATCACTTAACCCTTCTGCACTTCATTTTCCTCACATAAAATGAGACGATAAGCTTTGTTTTAAAGGGTTTTTCCCATCTCTAAATCTTAGATCCTATTGTAATTTATGTACTTTCTGACCCTAACCACTTTGGATTATGCTCAGTAACCATTCTTTGATGACTGTGGAAGCTGAAGGTACAAGCAAATGTTACAGCTTTTGTACATCTAAGACTTATCCTTGTAGTGAGTCTTCATAATTAATTGGTAAGCTGAAACTCCATGGATGAATGCACTAAAGGAGAGACTCACCTTTCTGCAGATAGTTCTAATGTATTTTTGTTTCAAAATGTACAGATAACTCTGAACTATCAGAGGTAACCCTGTAATACAGGAAGGATTGCATCCTATCTGTGTGTGTATGTGTGTCTGAGTTGCTTTTCTCCTTTAGTACAAGGGCTTAAAAGAACTTTAAAAACTTGGAAGCCAATATTTCATAGCAGTAGTGTCTCTTATGAGAAGATGCTGACAGTGATATCACTCAGAGAGTCAGGTAATAGTGGCAGGAAAATCACCTACAATGGGTATTTTGGCCACTATCAGGAGAAAGTAACACCATTGGCAGGACTGAGCTGACTTTGATGGAGAAGTCTACAATAGCAAGAGGCCACTAAGGAGATGAGCACTAATAAGTTGATTTCATAATATAAGTGCAGAGAGCAAGACACCCAAACTTGCAGTCATCAAAGGCAGGAGAAATCACCTTCAGTTACCAATTTGACGATCATCAAGAAAAAGTAGTGGGATTAAAGATTGGGCAGATGAAATATTAAACTGACTCCAACAGAGGAATCAATATTAGGAGGCAAAAAGAGAGGAAGTTGAATTATTTGATTGGATATTGCCAGTTTGATACAGGAGGGAATTAGGGGGGGACTATGAAATGACTAATTAACAGTTTGATAGGAACTTTTACTGTTCTTTTAGTAATGAGATGAAATTTTTGTCTGTATTTTGTAATAAACAATGTAATTCTCTTGCGTTTATCATGATCTTTATTTAAGAATGTATATTCTGTCCTGTTGTGATTCATGTTTGTACACTGAGAACTTCTTTTAGTTTTCTTCTTTTGAGGGAATGCCTTGATTAAAGACAAAAATAGATTTGCTTCAAAAGTATCCAAAGTTCAGCTGATGAGTCAGGGAAGGTAAGATTGGAAAGTTCAATTCAAGGAGAAGTAAAGTTCCTCTAGCAGCAGCTTTGGTACATAAACACATGGCTAGGTTTTCTAACAGGGACTGGGTCTAGAGTCAAGTGATTGCCTCTAGCTTCTGTTAGAATATGAATGTACTATGTATGGAAATTATTTACAAATTGCAAAGAACAGACATTTAAATAGTGATTATATTCCCCATTTGAGATATATTTAATTTATGATTTCTCACTTTCTCCCCAAACTGTTAATTTGAGTATATTTTTCATCTTCTGCATCCCATTTGATCCTCACTACAAACCTATAGAGGCCAGATCAGATAAAAGCATTCTCCAAAGTCCTTTCATCATCTCACATTCCATGAGATAGGTAGGGAAAATATTATTATCTTTAATTTGCAGATGACAAAATAGGGAATCAGAAATGTAGAATGAGTTATTCAAAGCCTAATTTTTAGGATGATTCCACAAGGAATGAACTATTTTAAGAGATAATGAACATTTCATTGCTAAATGTAAGCTGAAAATATATGACTGCTTCTTGGGAATTATTTATATAGCATTTTTTTCCTTCAGGTAAGTGTTGGACTAGGTGATCCCTTTATTCCTTTCATATTCAATAAATTAATGGTTCTGTGACATTTCTAAAATACAGTAACATTCATGTTCATGTAACAGATCTTCAGGGATGATTTCAAAAAAGGCTGGAGAGATGTACATGAACTGATGCTAAGTGAAGAGAGTAGAATCAAGAGAACATTGTGCACAGCAACAGCAAGATTATGTGATGATCAATTGTGATGGACATGGCTCTTTTCAACAATGAGGTGATTCAGGCCAAATCCAATGGATTTGTGATAGAGAAAGCCATCTGTATCCAGCTAGGGTAGGGGGATGTAAGGAAGGGAGACAGAAAAATTTGGAACACAAGATTTTTCAAGGGTAAATGTTGAAAACTATCTTTGAATGAATTTTGAAAATAAAAAGCTATTATTAAAATTTTTTAAATAAAAAAATCTGCTGTATTTTTTAATTCCTGGGCACATAAGACTAAGTAAATTAAGAAGTTTAAATAAAATCTTAAAAAATAATTCTCCTTCAGCCTGTGCTATATTGGGGAGAGGGGGAATGGAGAACCTTAATCTAGCTTAAATAGACATTGTCAGCTTGTATCACTGGTTGTTTTTTACATGAGATCCAAGACAACTGTCCTATGGATTACTCATCCTTGGGAAACAAGAGTGTGGACTTATTTCATGCCTCACCCTTGTCAGATTCTATAACTGTAGCACAGGGAAGAAGAATTCATGTGGAAAATTTGAGATATAATTGGATTCAAATTTGTTTCTAAGAAATATGACAGGAGATTCAAATGCATCTCCAGTTTTATGTCAGGCTAGAATGTTCCATGGATCATACTGTGCTGTGAGGAACAATTTTACAGATAAGATTATATATATAAACTGAAATGATAAGAAAGTACTCATATATGTCTCTTCTCATTAATAACATGCATATAGAATTTAGGGCTAAAGATCAGAAGACATAAATTTAAATCACAAACTTGTTACTCATTATTTAACCTTAAATAACATATATAATTCCTCAGTTTTCATAGTATTAAAATGAAAATTATAATAATTACTCAGTTAAAATCATTTATTAAATGCTTATTGCATTCCTGGAGCAATTAGGTGGTACAGTGAATAGAATGCTAAAACTGGAAGCAGGAAGATTCATCTTTCTTAGTTGAAATATGGCCTTAGATATTTACTTTCTGTGGGAACCTGGGTAAGTCATTTAGTACTGTTCCCTCAGTTTCCTCACTTGTAAAATGAGATAGAGAAAGTAATTCAATACATTTGCCAAAAAACAAAAGAAAACAAAAATCCAAAACTCCAGATGGGATCATGAATACACTGGCAGAGCTGATTCAACAACCAGCATCACCAACATTACCAATTATTACTTCTTCTCCTCCTCCTCCTCCTCCTTCTCCTCCTCCTCCTCCTTCTCTTCCTCCTCCTCCTTCTGCTACTGTTGCTATTACCACCACTACTACTACTATGTTCCAAATAATGAGCTAAGTAAAGGGAATAAAAGGAAAAATCTTAATACCTGCACAACAAACTCATATGAAATCAAATAATATTAAATATATAAATCAGCTTGAATTTTAAACATGAAACACTAGCAAGTTGCTGCTACTATTATTACAGTTGTTAATACTGTCACTACAAAATAGATATTGATTAAGTGCCTGCTGTATGCAGTACATTGCTCACTATTTAGGAATTTACAATATTTATGTAAACTACCATCATGGATTTCTGAACTTGTTTTTATAATGTGTAAAAAGAAGGAGATGCACTTATTTTTTAAAAGTTATCCATATCTAATATTTTATATTTTGTCTTCTAAAATACCTTAATGTCTTTTTTCTGTCCTAAGAATTCTTACACACACACACATACACACTTTTTTTTTTTTTTTATGTTTTAGCACTTCTGTGACTTTTTCTCTAATTCATACTCACATTAGCAGGTCTCCAAAAGACAGCTGATTGTAATCCAAACCTAAGGAACTCTATATTTTCTAATATTATCTCTCCATTAGTCCCAATTGATGTGCTTCCTACTCCCCCAAACAGCAAATTGTTTGATATTTGTTAAAATTGTGCAATCCTTTAAAAAGTATTTTCATATTTGTCATGTTGTGCAAAGAAAGACCAACCAGAAGGGGTAAAAAAAAAAAGAAAAAACACAAAGAAATAAAAAAAGCTGAAAATACTTCAATATGAAGTATACTCCAACTTGTATCCAGTTTTCATAATTACACTATATTACTAGTTTATACATACACATATGCATCTACATATATGTAGTCTGGCACATAAAGCAATAATATGGTCAACATATAATGTAAATTTCTTGATTGAATTTTTGTTTGACTTTGTCTGAGATCAGTGATTTCTAGCACTACTCTTGTTTCTAATAATTTTATTTTTGATCCTTGTTATGTTTGTATAAATCTCTTCTACTTTAATTCTACTTCTTACATTGCCTTGTTATTTCTTAACTTTTCCCCAGCCATTGATCTCTCTCTTATCTTCTCTCCCCAATCTTCCCCTCCTCCTTTATCCCATTTCTATTCAAATACAGATCCTATCCCACTGCCATAATATACACACCTTTCTACAGCCTACCTAATCATATTCCCCACCTTGCTAATTTCTTTGTAGATTTTGGATGGTATTATACCTTTCATGATATGTGTGTGTATATATAAACATACATACACACATATATGCTCATACACATGTTTTCAAAACTATCAGCCCACTTTCCCTCTCTAATGCTTTTGTATCTGTTCTTACTCTGCATTTCATACATATAGCATAATTATTTTTTACCTTTTCCTAGACAGATTTGTTTTTTAGAGTCAGATCATAATCAACTCTGCTCCAATTTCTTTTGAACTACCTAATTACTGATGTAAATTGTAAACATATGATTTACATTTCCATGTAAAAAATATAATTTGTCTTTGTTTAATCACTTGAAATTAATTTTTGATGTTGGTTCTTATATGTTAAGTTTTCTGTTCAGTTCAAATTTGGTTGAGATTAAGTCCTGAAAAATCTGTGGGTTTATTGAATGTCTGCTTTTTCTTTTTCCATTTAATATTATGGTTTGTTTTGCTGGATGTGATATTTTGGCCACAGGCTTAGTTCTTTTGATGACTGATATATATTATTCAAGGATTTATTGTAGCTGATGATGAATCATGTATAATTTTAATTGTAACTGCAGTATATTTTTTTCTTGCAAAATTTTCACTTATATCTAAACTTTTCAAAATTTGGCAATAATATTCCTATGCATTTTCACATAGGATCTATTGGAAGTGGTGATTGGTACATATATATATATATATATATATATATATTTTTTTTTTTTCTATTTCTATTTTCCTCTCATGTTCTACTACTCCAGGACAATTTTCTCTGATTATTTCTTCTATTATTGGATCCAGGTTCTTTTTTTTTTTTTTTTCCATTTGGTCACAGCTTTCAGGTAGTACAACTTTTCTTATGTTTTCTTTTCCTGATCTATTCTCCAAATCTCTCTTTGTTTTTTTTTTTACTTTTTTTCATAATTATAACTTTTTATTGACAGAACCCATGCCCCTCCCTCCCTCCACCCCCTCCCCTAGATGGCAAGCAGTCCTATATATGTTAAATATGTTGCAGTATATCCTAGATATAATATATGTGTACAGAACTAAACAGTTCTCTTATTGCACAGGAAGAATTGGATTCAGAAGGTAAAAATAACCTGAGAAGAAAATCCAAAATGCAAACAGTTTACATTCATTTCCCAGTGTTCTTTCTTTGGGTGTAGCTTCTTCTGTCCATCATTGATCAATTGAAACTGAGTTAGATCTCTTTGTATTCCTTCAGAATACATCCTCATACAGTATCATTGTTGAAGTATATAATGATCTCCTGGTTCTGTTCATTTCACTTAGCATCAGTTCATGTAAGTCTCTCCAAGCCTCTCTGTATTCATCCTGCTGGTCATTTCTTACAGAAATGGAATAATATTCCATAACATTCATATACCACAATTTACCCAGCCATTTTCCAATTGGAAAATTCATTCATTTTCCAGTTTCTAGCCACTACAAACAGGGTTGCTACAAACATTTTGGCACATACAGGTCCCTTTCCATTCTTTAGTATCTCGTTGGGACATAAGCCCAGTAGTAGCACTGCTGGATCAAAGGGTATAACAGTTTGATGGCTTTTTGAGCATAGTTCCAAATTGCTCGCCAGAATAGCTGGATGTATTCACAATTCCACCAACAATGTATTAGTGTCCCTGTTTTCCCACATCCATTCCAACATTCCACATTATCTTTCCCTTGTTGTTTTTCATATAAGAAGTTTCACATTCTTGTCTACTTTTTCATTCCTTATATTTTATTTTATTACTTCTTGGTCTCTTATAGCTTTAACAGCTTCCCATTGCTCAATTCTAATTTTAAAGAATTATTTTTTTCATTGAGACTCTGGATCTCCTTTTCTAGTTAGTTGATTTTTTCCCCCCATGAATGTTTTGTTTTTCTTGGGTGGTTATCATTTATTTTGTTAGTTAGCTTTTTCCCTCAACCTCTTATTTTATTTTTAATGTCCTTTTGAATTCTTCTGGGCAGGTAGCCATTTAATGTTACACTTTGGAGGCTTTTTTTTTTTTTTTTACTTCATTGTCCTCCTTTGATAATGAACCCCAGTTTTTCCTATTCCCATAGCAAATTCCAATGGTTTAGTTTTTTCATCTTTTCCTGTTCATTTTTTAAAAATAAGAAATATATGTGTAAATATATGTGTAGCTCTAGCTTCACTCCAGTTCTCCCCTCTGATCTGGAACCCTAAATCCAAAATTCTATCCTCCTGCAAGTATCTGCAACCAGCAGCATCCCTGCCCCGCTGGTATTGTTTTCACCAGGTGTTTGGTCCTTCCTTCTGGCCTAGAGCCACATCTCTGCAGCACAAGTGAGCCTGACGTTCCTAATCAATATTTTATGTTGAATTGAGCTGGAAAAGTGTTTCAGACAGTCCTTCTATTGGTTCTGGTACTTCAGAATTAATTTTGAGATGTTATTTTAGTCTTTTGGAGGGGAATGTGGAGAACTCAGGCACATCTTTACCCCATCATTTGTAGACTGATTTTCTCCTACGCATATTCCTATTCCTACTTTTCCTATTATTATAGAGGACAACACCATCCTTTCAATTTCACATGCTCACAAGACTACAAGTCTTCCGGGACTTTTTACTGTCTCATATTTCACATCTAGCCTGTTTTCACTTCATACAACATTTCTGAAATACATTCTTTCTCTTCACTTACATAGCCAGCACTTGAATGTGTATTTTTATTATCTCATCCCTGAAGTATTACAATATTTTACTTCTGGGGTGTTTTTGCCACAACTATCTTCCCACTCCAATCTGTTCTTTGTTTGTTTATTCAATTCATGTTCCTAAAGTGTAGTTCTGATCATGTCATTCTCCTATTCAATAAACTCCAATATCTCTCTGTTGCCTCTAGAATTAAATACAAATTGTTCTACTTGGCATTCAAAGACTTTCATAATCTAGTTCTCTCTTATCAGTCTAGTCCCATTACATTTTACTACTTGACATGTGCTCTTTGATTCAATGATACTGGCCTTTTGTTGTCCACAAACAAAACTATCCATCTCTCAGCCCTGGTATTCTCTCATGTTTGCAATGCTCTCCCTCCTTCACAATTACCACTGATCTCCCTGATTACTTTTAAGTCCCAACCAAAATACTTTAATATCCTGGAAACCTATAAATCCTCAATGCTAGTGATTTTCCTCTGTTATTTCCTATTTATCTTGTATTTAACTTGCTTTGTAAGTTTTTATTTGTTATGGTTTGCCTCTTTTTTTGATTGTAAGACCTTTGAGGAGAGGGTCTATTTTTGTTTTTGTTTTGCCTCCTTTTAGATTCTCAGAGTTTATCATAGTGCCTAACACATGTAGATGCTTAATAAATGTTTATTGGTATTGAAACTCAGCGGCTGGGAGTGTATAAGCAAGTCATAAAACCTCAATATACTTTATTTACTAATCTGTTTAGTACAGAGCAAAAAAAAAAAAAAATCTGTAACTTCTACCTCACAAGGTGGTTGTAAAGGCTCAGCTGTTATTATATGTTGTGGAAGTTAAGACATTATATGAATAGTACATTGCTTGTGATTTTTAGAAAGAATTTCTCAACCAGATCTGGTTGGATTTAACTCTGAGATCTATTCCAACCCTATGAATTCAATACATAGGAAATAATAACTAGACAATTGATTTATTGTTATAGAAAACACCCAAGTAAATTTTCTCTACCAAGGCAAGTCAGTTATTCCCCTCACTGATATTCATAGCTTAGAGGGAAGGCTAGATCTTTGAGAGCTTAAGTGGCTAGATCATAGTGTGAAGTGAAACTTTTTTCAGGAATTTTTGATTCTGAGGCCAGCTCTTTATCCACATCCTCATATACAAATGTAGAGATTCTTTCACTCCATTCTTCCTAAGTAAAATAATCTCTACCATGCTTTTCCCCTTCAGTTCTAGATTTTAAAATTAATATTAATTGATAGAAGTAATTTTGGTTCATCTTAATATAGTAATCTCTAGTGTGCAATAGGGTCATTGAACAACATAAAATATTCAGGCCATTTTAATTTAACTCTAAGTTGAGATTTAATGTGGAACTGAAATGATGGGATTCCATTGAATTTTGTTTCAGATTAAATCTTATTTTAGCATATTATGGAACATTAAGAGTCCAAATCACTTGCTTTATTAAAGGGCAAAGTGGAAGATTTTTAACACTGTGCTAAAACCAGCTCTAGTGTGAAGTTGCCAAACACATGTTCTATGAGTACTGCATCAGCAATGAGTACTGTTACTTGATCAGAAATCAAAGGTATTTGGATTCAAATGCTCCATCTGAAACGAAACTTAAAAGGTATGTGATGTGGGTCAAGACATTGAGCTTCTGAATTGCAGGGATGATAATAACACTGGAAACCCCAAGCTCAAACAGTCTGGCTGTAAGGCGCAACTAAGATAACTGCACAAAATATTTTACAAACTTTTATTGTCATTTTTCATTTGTTTCAGTCTTGTCTGACTTTATGACTGCATTTTTTTTTTTTTTTGCAAAGATCCTGGAGTGGTTTGCTGTTTCTTTCACTACCTCATTCTACAGATGAAGAAAATGAGGCAAACATGGTTAAATGACTTGTCTAGAGTGACAGAATAAGTGTCTAAGATCATATTTGAAATTACGAAGATGAGGTTTAGCACCCTATATATACTGAGTGTATATAGCTACCTTTATAAAAGTTAGTGTACCGCCTAAATACAATTCAGTATTATGACTACAAAAGAATAATGTGATTCCAAAATTTTAAAATGACTGATCCAGTGGCATACTGAGTCTTCTAGATCTTTCCAGGCTGTACTTTTAGAATTTCTGA
Source organism: Antechinus flavipes (assembly GCF_016432865.1). Lineage (NCBI taxonomy): Eukaryota > Metazoa > Chordata > Mammalia > Dasyuromorphia > Dasyuridae > Antechinus > Antechinus flavipes. The sequence continues at coordinate 634,307,841 of NC_067398.1, forward strand.
ATGATACCCCGGATTTTTTTTTTTTTTTATTCTGGAAACTGACTTTATCCCAAAGTTCAATAATATTCTAAAGAAACTTGGGAGGACAATCCAAAAAAAAAAAAATTATGAGATGATTGACTTGGGGAGGCTAAATGGAAGCTCTGGGAGGAACCATCTAATCAAAGAGAGGGGTGGCAGAAGATTAATGAGAAAGAACACCAAGAGATTAAAAATAGTTGAGAATCAGAATTGGAGTAGTTCAAACTTTATAGTAAAATCAATTGTGAGGTATTCTGCTGAATTGGAAAGGACCATAATCAAGGAAGAGAAGCCTTTTGGGAGAACATGAGAGAGTCAATGAAAGATGAAAATGATTGCTATGTATGAGTGAGGGATCTAGAGAAGTTATACAGTATAAAAATGTAGGTTTTCCAACTATTATGACTCCATATTTTGTTGTTGATGTTTTTGTTTTCGCTTGTGTTCAATACCCCACAAATAGAAGAAGAGAATGATCATTGTATAATGACCTAGCGCTGAACATTAGCAGATCAAGAATGATAATGTCATGGGGGCAAAACACATAAGGATGAGAAATGACATAATTAAAGTATTTGACCACAGAGTTAAAAATGGATAGTGCCAAAAGAGTAAAAAGGCAATTTTACAGACTAGAATAGGCGGAAATTAGGGCCCCAAAGATCATTATGATGCTGATGGACAAAGAAGAGTAAAGGATAGGAGTTTATAAAAAAAAAAGATGGAATTCCAGTAATTATACTTTTAGAAGTAAAACAGTGTTAAGTGTAATTTCTCCCCCAGCACTATTTGCATCATTTTTTCAATTATTTAGCCCTAAATAAAGGGTGATTATGATGTAAACAGACATTAGCAGGGCAATTTTGAATGATTCTGCTACAAATAAGAGCGTGATGGCTTCTTGTATCTAACTAAGTGTCTTAGTAAAGGGAAGCCTTATAGTAGGATAGAGATGAAGTCGGGAGAGAGACTTCCGGGGGTGGGGCCAAGATGTCCGAGTAAAGCCAGGAAGCTGCTCGGGCTCTCCCAGTTCCCCTCGGAAACCAGGTGAAACCAGGCTCCCGAAAGCAGTCTGAGGGACTCCTCTCCAGCTCAAGCTGGACTGGAAAAGCTTCAAGGAAGGTCAGTCTCACTGGGGTCAAAAGGGTGTTCAGACCAACTCAGAGTCTGGGAAAGCTGATGGGAGGGTCTCAGCAACTAAGACCCTGAGTCATGGCTCTGCAGAAAGCACAGCAGGGGAGGAGCTTCCAGCCCCAGCTCAGAAGGCAAACTCTGGGAAACCAGGCTGCTTCCTGAATAGAGCAGACAAAATAACCCCACACAGACACAAGGAGGCGCTGTGCTCAAAGACAAGCCTCTGAGCAGCACAGGAAGCTGGGGACAGCGCCCCCTATACCCCAGGAGCAGAGCTCCACCTTAAAAGTTTAAAAAAAAAAGGGGAAATAGCAAAAAGAAAGGAAAGAAAAGGATCAAGAAACAAAAGAATCTTTACCCTAGAAAGCTACTTTGGTGAGAGAGCAGATCAAAATACAGCGTCATATGAGGACAGAATGGCCAAAGAAATCTCAGAGTGATATAAATTGATCGCAAGCCCAAAGAGGCTTCTTGGAAGTGCTCATAAAAGACTTTAAAAGGCAAATAGAGAGAGAAGAAATGAGAAAGGGAACTAGAGGTATGCATGAAAAATTCAACAACTTGTAAAAGAAAAGAAAAAAAGCTGTCTGAAGAAAACAACTCCTTCAACAGTAAAATTAGCCAAATGTAAAAATATATGCAAAAGCTAAATGAAGAAAATAACAAAACTAGAACAGGGCAAATGGAACTTTGTGAGACAGCAAGAATCATTCAAACAAACTAAAAAGAATGAAAAAATGGAAGAAAATGTGAAATACCTCATTGGAAAAACAATCAATCTGCAAAATAGATTAAGAAGAGACATATAAAAATTATTCACCTCCCTGATTTGGGAGGAGCCTGATTTGGCTATGACAAAAAAAAAAAAAAAGAACCACCTGGATAGCATTCTAGAAGAGTTCATTAAGAAAAACTGCCCCAATGTTCTAGAACCAGCTGGGGAAATGCTGATTGAAAGAATCTATTAATCATCTTTGGAAAAAGAGCCCACAAGGAAAATCCCAAGGCACATTGCTGTGAAACTCCAAAACATAATTTCAAGGAAAAAATGCTACAAGCTGCCAGACAAAAATAATTCACATATTAAGGAGCAATAGTCAGAATTTCCCAGGATCTGGCAGCTTCTACAATAAAGGATCAGAGGGCCTAGAATACCATATTCTGGAAGGCAGAGGGCCAGGGTTTACAACCAAGAATTAACAACTCAGAAATATTCAGCATCATCTTTTAGGGGAGGAAATGGAAATTCAATGAAGTAATTGACTCTTATGCATTTCTATAAAAAAAAAAAAAACAGGAATAAAGAGAAAATTTAATATACAAACACAAAACTCAAGAAATGCATGGAAAGGTATACAGGGGAAAATTGTATAATATTTAAAAGTGAAATTCTTTCCATCCCTAGATGGGAAAATGATATCTGGAATTCTTGAGAACTGTATCTGTCACTAGGACAGATAAAGGAGGGCACATTGAGGGTATAGTTGTGAATAATCTGATGTGATGACATCAAAGAAAAAGACATGAAGAAGTGAAAAAATGTACTGGAAAATGAGGAAAGGGGAATTATAATGGGAAAATTAGTTCACATGAAGAGGTGCAAAAGACCTATTACAATGGAGGAAAAAAGAGAGGGGGATGAACTTTGTCTGAAGCTTGATTACACTAGTTTTTTGCTTTAAGAAGGAATAATTTAATCATTCAGGTGGGTATAGAAATTTATTTAATCCTATAAAGATGTAGGAGGAGAAAGAGGAAAAGAAAAGGGAGGGACAGGATAAAAGGGAGGGCAGAAAAAAACAAAAAGGTAAAAGAAGGGGGGAAGGGTGATACAAGATAAGATAATGGATGAAGTGGGTAGGAAAAACATGTAAGAGATGAGGGAGGGATGATAGGCAATAGGGTAGTGAATGGAGTGGGTAAAAAAAAAAACACAAGTGAAAACAAGGTAGAAAGAGAGAACAAAAGTATATACAGGGAAAAAATAGGACAAAAGGAAATACAGAACTGGTAATCCTAACTGTGAATGTGAATAGAATGAACTCTCATAAAACAGAAGTAAATAGCAGAGTGAATTAAAAAACCAGAATCCTACAATATGTTGTTTACATTTTTTAAGGGAAATTTTATATCTCTAAATAGCTACCTAAATAAAATAGAGAAATAGGAGATCAATGAATTAGACACACACCTAAAAAAGCTAGAAAAATAACAAATTTAAAATCCCCAATTAAATATCAAATTAGAAATTCTGAAACTCAAAGAAGAGAATAATAAAATAGAAATTAAGAAAACTCTTGAACTAATAAATAAAATTAAGAGTTGGTTTTATGAAAAAAATTAACAAAATAGATAAACTTTTGAATAATTAGATAGAAAAAGGAAAGAAAAAAACAGCAAATCACCAGCATCAAAAAGGGGTGAACTTAGCAAAAAATGAAAAGGAAATTAAAACAATAATTAGGAACCATTTATTTATTAAATCAATCGAACAGATCAGATACACATGGCACAATAATTAAACCCTATAGCAATCTAATATTTGATAAATCCCCAAACTCTAGCTTCTGGAATAAGAACTCATTATTTGACAGAAATTGCTGGGAAAACTGAAAAATATTATGTCATAAACTCAGCATAGACCTACATTTCACACCCCTTGCCAAAATAAGGTAAAAATGGGTACATGATTTTGGCATAAAAGAGAATACCTTAAACAAATTAGGAGAACAAAGGATAATTTATCTATCAGATCTTTGAAGAAGGGAAGAATTTATGACCAAAGAAGAACTAGAGAACATTATGAAAGGCAAAATGGACAACTTTGATTATATTAAATTAAAAACTTTTTGTACAAACAGAACCAACAGAAACAAGATTAAAAGGAAAGTTGAAAGCTGGGGGAAAAATTTATAGCCAGTATTTCTGAAAAAGATCTCATTTCTAACTGTGTCAAATTTAGAAGAATACAAGTCATTCTCCAATTTATAAATGGTCAAAGATATGAATAATCTATTTTAAAATTTAAGCCATCTATAGTTATATGAAAAATAGTCTAAATCACTATTGATTAGAGAAATTAAAATAATTCTGAGTTACTACTCCACACCTCTCAGATTAGCTATAATGGCCAAAAAAAAAAAAAAAAAAAAAAAAAGATAAATGCTGCCAGGGGATGAGGGAAACCTGGGATACTAATACATTGTTAGTAGAGTTGTGAAATGATCCAATCATTCTACAGAATAATCTGTTACATACCCAAAGGGCTATATAACTACATATCCTTTCACCCAGCAGTGCTATTACTAGGTCTATATCCTAAGGAAATCACAAAGGAGGGAAAAGAACTAACATTTATAAAAATGTTTGCAGCAGCTCTTTTTGTGGTAGCAAAGAATTGGAAATGAGTAGATGTCCATCAGTTGAGGAATGGTTGAACAAGTTGTGGTATATGAAGGTAATGGACTATTATTGTTCTTTTAAAAATGATGAACAAGCTGATTTTAGAAAGGCCTGGAAAGATTTACATGAATTGATGCTGAGTGAACAAGCAGAACCTGGAATAAATTTACAAAATAACAGCAAGAATGTGAAATGATCAACTATGAAAGATTTAGTTCAGTGGTTCAGATTCAAAGCAATCCTAATAGACTTTGGACGGAAGATGCCATCTGCACCCAGAAAAAAGTCCTAAGAAGACTGATTATAAATAAATTCATCTTGTTTTTATTTCATTTTTCTTTTTTATTCTCTTGCCCATGATTTTCCCCTTTGCTGTGATTTTTGTTTGCCAGCATGATTCATAAAGTAATGTGTGTTAAAATAAACAAACAAATAAATGGAAAAAAAAAGTCTCATATTTATTCTAAAGGGTTGACTTTTTCTCTTCTGTATGCTGATTTTGCATTGTAAATTTGGGGATTCCCTTTAGTAGATGAGAATGATTGTATCTACAGCTGATCCTAATATGTCAGATTATTGAGGTGGTTACTGATGAGTGAAACTATAAGAAACCAACAATAAGAACAAGATCTTAGAGCATAAATAGGAAAACTGAGAAGAGAGAAAATCCCTATTTGTTCAGATCAATAACTAAATATGCATTTTATTGGGGCTATTCAGCTGGGAGAACAAAACTGATTTTTATCACTATTTCTCTTCTGACTCCCTTTTCAATTGTTCAGAATATATGATCCTAAAATGGAGTGTAGTCTTTAGAGGAATGTTCTAGAGCCAGTTTTCAGTGATTTATGAGAGACAACTGTTAAATTTTCTTTTCTTTTTTTTTTTTTAAATTTTTTATTTAATAATTACATTATATTGACACTCGTTTCTGTTCCGATTTTTTTCCCCCTCCCTCCCTCCACCCCCCCCCTAGATGGCAAGCAGTCCTTTATATGTTGGATATGTTGCAGTATATCCTAGATACAATATATGTTTGCAGAACCGAACAGTTCTCTTGTTGCATAGGGAGAATTGGATTCAGAAGGTATAAATAACCCGGGAAGAAAAACAAAAATGCAGATAGTTCACATTCGTTTCCCAGTGTTCTTTCTTTGGGTGTAGCTGCTTTTGTCCGTCATTTATCAATTGAAACTCAGGTCTCTTTGTCAAAGAAATCCACTTCCATCAAAATATGTCCTCATACAATATCGTTGTCGAAGTGTATAATGATCTCCCGGTTCTGCTCATTTCACTTAGCATCAGTTCATGTAAGTCTCGCCAGTCCTCTCTGTATTCATCCTGCTGGTCATTTCTTACAGAACAATAATATTCCATAACATTCATATACCACAATTTACCCAGCCATTCTCCAATTGATGGGCATCCATTCATTTTCCAGTTTCTAGCCACTACAAACAGGGCTGCTACAAACATTTTGGCACATACAGGTCCCTTTCCCTTCTTTAGTATTTCTTTGGGATATAAGCCCAATAGAAACACTGCTGGATCAAAGGGTATGCACAATTTGATAATTTTTTGGGCATAATTCCAGATTGCTCTCCAGAATGGTTGGATTCGTTCACAACTCCACCAACAATGCATTAGTGTCCCAGTTTTCCCGCATCCCCTCCAACATTCATCATTATTTTTTCCTGTCATCTTAGCCAATCTGACAGGTGTGTAGTGGTATCTCAGAGTTGTCTTAATTTGCATTTCTCTGATCAATAATGATTTGGAACACTCTTTCATATGAGTGGTAATAGTTTCAATCTCATCCTCTGAAAATTGTCTGTTCATATCCTTTGACCATTTATCAATTGGAGAATGGCTTGATTTCTTATAAATTTGAGTCATTTGTCTATATATTTTGGAAATGAGGCCTTTATCAGAACCTTTAACTGTGAAAATGTTTTCCCAGTTTGTTGCTTCCCTTCTAATCTTGTTTGCATTAGTTTTATTTGTACAAAGGCTTTTTAATTTGATGTAATCGAAATTTTCTATTCTGTGATCAGTAATGGTCTCTAGTTCATCTTTGGTCACAAATTTCTTTCTCCTCCACAAGTCTGAGAGATAAACTATTCTATGTTCCTCTAATTTATTTATAGTCTCGTTCTTTATGTCTAGGTCATAGACCCATTTTGATCTTATCTTGGTATATGGTGTTAAGTGTGGGTCCATGCCTAATTTCTGCCATACTAATTTCCAATTATCCCAGCAGTTTTTATCAAATAATGAATTCTTTTCCAGAAGTTAGGGGCTTTGGGTTTGTCAAACACTAGATTGCTATAATTGACTATTCTGTCTTGTGAGCCTAGCCTTTTCCACTGATCCACTAATCTATTTCTTAGCCAATACCAAATGGTTTTGGTGACTGCTGCTTTATAATATAATTTTAGATCAGGTACAGCTAGGCCACCTTCATTTGATTTTTTTTTCATTAATTCCCTTGAGATTCTCGACTTTTTATTGTTCCATATGAATTTTGTTGTTATTTTTTCTAGATCAATAAAATATTTTCTTGGAAGTCTGATTGGTATAGCACTAAATAAATAGATTAGTTTAGGGAGTATTGTCATCTTTATTATGTTCGCTCGGCCGATCCAAGAGCACTTAATATTTTTCCAATTATTTAAGTCTGACTTTATTTGTGTGGAGACTTTTTTATAATTTTGCTCATATAATTCCTGACTTTCCTTTGGTAGATAGATTCCCAAATATTTTATGGTATCAACAGTTATTCTGAATGGAATTTCTCTTTGTATCTCTTGCTGTTGGGTTTTGTTGGTGATGTATAAAAATGCTGAGGATTTATGGGGATTTATTTTGTAGCCAGCTACTTTGCTAAAATTATGAATTATTTCCAATAGCTTTTTGGTAGAATCTCTGGGGTTCTCTAGGTATACCATCATATCATCTGCAAAGAGTGATAGTTTGGTTTCCTCATTGCCTACTCTAATTCCTTTTATATCTTTCTCGACTCTTATTGCCGAGGCTAGTGTTTCTAATACGATATTAAATAATAATGGTGATAGTGGGCAACCTTGCTTCACTCCAGATCTTACTGGGAAAGGTTCCAGTTTTTTCCCATTGCATATGATGCTTACTGATGGTTTTAAATATATGCTCCTGACTATTTTAAGGAAAAGTCCATTTATTCCTATGCTCTCAAGTGTTTTTATTAGGAATGGATGTTGGATTTTATCAAATGCTTTTTCTGCATCTATTGAGATGATCATGTGGTTTTTGTTTGTTTGGTTATTGATATAGTCAATTATGCTAATAGTTTTCCTAATATTGAACCAGCCCTGCATTCCTGGTATAAATCCTACTTGGTCATAACAACTGTTAAATTTTCAATGAAATCATTTGCACATCAGAAATTAGCAAACACTAAAACCCAGGATTTGGTGCATTTTTTAAAAAAATGTATAGACAACAAAATGATAAGAGTATTAATGATGCATATTAACTTAAAAGTGTGTCATGAGTAGTCAGTTAAATACATTACATATTCTTGAGTAAAATCAACTGTTTCCTTCTTTCTTTTCCACATTTTTTCACACTATTGAATTTTTAAATTTCCTTATCAGCCTCTAGAGAGTTAGCTGAGCATTTGACTAAGTCCAACACCAATTTCTATTAAAACCACTAGAGATCATAGGAATAAATGAATTTTTCCTTAAAATGATCAGTGGCATCTGTCTAAAACCATTAGCAAGTATCATATGTAGTGGGGATAAATTAGAAGAATTCCCAATGAGATTTAGCAGAGCAAGAAAAGGAGGGTGAAGATATAACTGTAGAGAGATGTCTCCATATATGATTATGATCTATTTACTTTTACTTTATATTGTATAGAATTAACAGAATAATTATAATGTCCTAAGTTTTTGGAATCATGAATCAAGAAATCATTTGAGTTATGTACAAAGTATAGATGTTCTATTTCTGTCTAATAAAAGTAGGCCTTTATATAGCACTATGTACCAGGTATTCTGTTAAGCACTTTTTAAGTATCACATTTGATCTTTGCAAAAACACAGCAGCCTAAGTTCTATTATTCTTCCCATTTTACATTTGAGGAAACTGAAGCAGAAATTAAGTAATTTACCTAGGATCAAAGTGTCTGAAGCTAGATTTGACTCCTAGTCAAGATTGGTCTGGACTACAAGTTCAAAGCCCTATTCTGATATCTAAATGTCTACTATTCTGTTTTATGGTGGAAATTCTTTCTGGACTCAGTTAGTGGTGGTTGAAATAAGCTTATAAATTTATGGCTTTTGATAAGTGGCAAGAAGTCTAAGCATGTGCAGCTTGAGCACTCTGTGGCAACCAATGAGAATACTTAAGCTATTTAGGAAGATTATCCTATCTGTGATCTACAAATAAAAATTTAGGACTTCTCTCCTGATACCACAAATAAAGAATCACCTGGTGCAAAATTTAGATGTTGCTTTCCTTTCTTGGATAATTAATGCAATGTCTGTTTTCTGATAATCTTGAGGAAAGTAGTACTTGAAGAAATTCAGATCTGAATTGTTTTCCCAGTGCTACACAATAAAAGGGAAGTGTAGGATCAATTTGTAATAGTAATAAAATGAAATAGAATGAAGGTGAATGTAACAGGAACTGAGAAGTTCCAGGAATTCATACCTATTTTTGTTACAGTAGCTGGTGATCTAAATTAATGCTGAAGTCTTCATATATAATTATTAGGCTTAAGCCAGAGAGGACAGGTATGGTACAGTTAAGAATTTTGGGAACAGTAGGCAAGAAAGATGAAGGCAACAAGTATTAGGAGAGACATCTGAATATATTTGGAAGTACTGGAATTAGTCTTATTGGGTTGTAATGTAGCATAGGTGGATGAAGTAGTAGGAGATTAGGGAGGGAACATAGGCTGAACACAGATTGAAGAAGCCAATCTTCTTCAAAAGTGATCAAAAAAAAGTGATTTAAAGAGAAAAATCCTTAGATCCAGTAAAACTCCATGAGATGAATAGGATTCACTTATCATGGACTTCTATGGATATGAAGTTTGGCTTCTCATCAAGGCTTTGTGTTGAAACTCTTACACTATATTTTTGTACTATATATTTGGTTCAGTTGGTCCTGCCCATCCACTGGAAAGCAAACTGAAATAAAGAAAACAAAACTGCCCAGTGCTTAGCATCTGGATGGAGCAAAAATGAAACAAGCATAACTGACCATGACATGAAAGATAGGAAAACAACAACATGCATCTGAATAAGAACTCCTCCTTCCTTTTATTGACCTTGTAAAACTAAGATCTTTGTCTTCCTTATTTGCCTTCCATGATGTCAAAATGATTACAATATTAATTTGTTAGAGAAATGGAGAAGTTGACGGGATTGGGTAGAACATCTACACTGAAAGCATTCTTCAGCCTCATCACTGATTCTTTTTCAGTCAGAGCTTCAATTTCATCACACCTGAGAGTCTCATTGTTTTTATACTAGAGTGTTGGACATTTCCTTCTCCAGCTCATTTTACAATTTTACAGTTGAGAAAACTGAGGCAAATAAGGCAAAGTGACTTGCCCAGGGTACCTAGCTAATAAGTGTCTGAGGTCATATTTGAACTCAAGAAGATGTGTCTTCCTGACTATGAATTGGTGCTCAATCTATTGTGCCACCTGCCTTTGAGGGTTTTGACACTATTTAGGTTTCAGCCTTTTGTTATGACTCTTGCTGCTGACTTAAATGTTAATCTTTCAAATCTCCCCTGTGTGAATGAAATTTTATCATTTAAAAAATACCTTAGGCTTTATAAAGTTTGGGTATTTCTAATTATTTAAGATTTTCTTGTCAGATGCTCTTTATGTATATATCACAAGTGCTATTAAGGACTGGAACTTGCTGAACCCAATATGCAACATATTTTTTTCAGCCTCCTTACATCTATAAAAGCTGCCTCCTCCCACCCTTTATCCCTGAAGTACTCCTCCTCTTTTTCTCTTCCTCTAGGAATCCCTAAATCCATTTAAAGCTAAGTTCTTGCTAACTATCAGAAAAATTTCCTGATTCTCTGAACTATTATTGAACCTCACTCTTCTCTACAAATAGTTTACATTTTATAAATTGTGCTTTTATTTATCTGTGCATGTAGTATTCCTGTACCCCCTTACAATAGAAAGTAAGTTTCTTGGGAACATAAATCATTTTCTATTTGTTCTTTTGTTCCCTAGAAATTAGGACAGCACATAATATACGTTTAATGAATTCTTATCAACTGAATTGGATTAAATTTTATAAACAATGAATAATCATTGATGGTTTTTGAGGACCCAAGTTATATGATCAGCTATAAAATTAAATAATTTATTCACAGAATTCAAAGTTTGTTAAGAATTCTTTCGTTCTTGTTTAACTTAGTGATTAATAATCTTTGTTCTTATCCAGACTAGATTTACTACTGAAGAAGGCAAGAAATGTACATGCTATCACTTAGATTAGATGATCGTTGGTCACATCATGTGTTTTCTGTATTTGAGATGACACAAATTATAGCATGTAACAATTTTGAAAAATATCTTGAAAAATATTTGAAAAAATGGCTTAAACGTTTTGGAGGAGTGAAATTTCATTGCATTTCACCAGAAATGCCTACAGCAATATCAAGCTACCATCCACATATTCTTTACTGTATCACTCACACTTGGTTAAAATGATCAATATATTTTCAAGTAAACACAAAGGTAAGTCTGGGTTGTTTTTTTTTGTCTTGTCAGGTGTTGATGTTTGGTATAAATTTTTCCCTTTCTAGGTGCATTGGCTTTTCTAATACCATTAGTCCAAAGCCAATGGGACATATTTCACTTGTTCTTTTTGAGTCAATAATTCCTAGAGTGGTGGGATTTGACCTAGGTCTTAAAGATAAAAATAACTACCTATAATCCAATAATACTTTACAATCTACAAAATGTTTTTCATCACAAGAAACCTGTGAAGCATGTAATACAAATATTGTCACCTTCATTTTGCAGATGAGGTATCCAAGAAAATAATCTGGTTTTGATGTGACCAATCTGATTTTGAAATGTTCATATATGTATATGTATGTGTTTGAACCACACTTTTTGATTTTATTGGTATAATGAGTTCCCAGTAAGGAGATTCCCCGTGTCAGTGCACATCTGCAGCTACTCAGCAACTTGGTGTCATAAAAGCTTTCATGAGCTGGAGAGGTTAATTGCATTGTTCAGAGTCATAACCATTAAGTTTCAGAGGCATACTTATAATGGATCACACTAAGGACAGTTATCTATGTGATATGGTTCTACCAAAAATCACCCACTCCCATCATGTCTAACTGATATATTTACAATGACCAAGATAAATTCTAAAAAGGAAAAACCAAATTGTACCTAATTCCCTTTTTTTAGAGTTGGGGGAATTTGAGTGCAGATTATTGCATTTACACATTAGCTTAATGCATTAGAGTGCTTTTTCTCAAATTTTCTTTTTGACCATCCCTTTCCATTTTTGTAACAATAAATGACTGGGGGCATCTAGATGGCGTAGTGGATAGAGCACCAGTCCTAAAGTCAGGAGGACCTGAGTTCATATCTGATCTCAGATACTTAACATTTCCTACTTGTGTGACCCAGGGCAAATCCCTTAACTCCCAATTGCCTCAGCAAAAAAAAAAAATAAAAAAAACATAAAAAACAAAACAAAACAAAACAAAAATGTCTTTCTGGGTAAGGGAGTGGAGAAAATGAATGCCTTTCTTTGTTTAAAAAGTTTCCCTTCCATACCAATACCATCCCCGCAAATTAATGCACTTTATTTCTTTCTCTTTTCAGAATTCATTATGCATAAAAAGTTGTCTTTATCAATTGTCTCCATCTTCTATTTATTTCTTTTCACTTTCTAGATATTTGAGATCTGAGTTCTAACTACACCAATAATCTAATATTGCTCTCTTCAAAGTTTCCAATGTTCTCTTTCTTATTTTCTCTATATAATCTTTTCTCAATTCTCCTCTTTCTTGGACCTCTCTGTAACTCTTTTACAATTGAGTTTCACAACTCTCTCAACCTAGATAATAAGTGTCTGAACTGATTATATTACTTGTTCTTACTCTCCTTCTCAATCCTTTTTGCTGAATTATCATCTATTCCCATGAATGACTTCTATAGTTCTCTTTCTTTTTTCTTTCACCTTTTTTCTTTTATGGATCTCATTTATTCATTTATCATCTCCATACAAGTAACTCATAGTGCTCTACTTTCAAGCTATGCTCACACATCATTGACCTGATTCTAAACATTTCTCCCTACTATCCAAAATTCATTTTCATTTTCTCTACCTAACAGTACTTTCCCTCTTCCAAATATCTGGATTTCTTTCAGAAACAATATGATATTTTCATTTACATAGGTTTATTGCAGCCATCACTCTTCTTCACTTTTTTATATCCAATGATTTACCACATTTGTCACACAAATCGTCTATGATGACAGTCACATATGTTCTCTTCTTTCCAGTCATCTAGGCTCTCACTTGGACTATTTGAATAGTCTCCTAAATGAATTCCCGGGATCGACTATTTCCATTCTCTAAGAACAACTCCCAAAGCTTACTAGAATTTAGTTAGCACTCACTATATGTGCTACACACTGAGAACACAAAGAAAAGTAAAGAACAATGCTGATTTTAAGGAGCTCAGTCTAATGGGAGTGCTAACAGGCTATATTGTGGGTCACTTCAGAGTGAAGGCACCCAGATTAAAGAAGAATGGAAAAACCTATTTGCAGAACATGGAATTTCATTGAGACTTTAAATCAGAGTTTTAAAGGGAGTCAGAGAAACTAAAAGGTACATAAAAAGAGTGAGATACTTCCAGGAATGGTGAAAATGCTGAGTTTGTATGTGAAGTATCTTGTGTCAAGGGATCAATGTCATCGGATCACAGAATGCATGGGATGGGGTGGGGAGAGGAAGTGTTAGTAGCCTGGAAAAGTAGGTAGGAAGTGATACTCCAAGAATGAAATGATTAAGGCCTGAACCAGGGAAGGTGCAGTGTAATGGAAGCCAGGAGACATAGGAAAGAGATGTTATTAAGGTAGAAAGCACAGTACGTGATAAATGATTGGTTATTGACTTGAAGAGTAAAGGATGACTCTGCTATTACAATCCTGAATGACTGGAAAAAACAACATTAGGAAAGTTAAGAAAGTATAAAGTTTGGGAGTAAGTTTGCATATTTCATTCCTGTAATTAAAAAATTAACTAACAAACAAAAAAACCTCACTGACTTTGTTAAATCTACAGTAAATAAACATTCCTTAACCAGATGGACATTTAAAACACTTCACAATCTGGATCCTGCTTAACTTTGCATACTTGTTTTATATTACTCCCCTTCAAATACACCACTTCCTAGATGAATTGGGTCACTTTCTCTTCCCCAAGTCCAACACATCATCTTAAAAAGAATTAGGAATTCTTTTCTTACATAAAGTCTAAATTGGTGGGTATATAACTTTCAATAATTTTAACTGGTTCTATTTTTCTGGACTAAACAAAACAAGTAAAATATTTCTCCTTCATAATAGCCCTTAAAATATTTGAGGATGGCTGTCATGCCTCCCCCCCTAAACTTTTCTTCCTTAGCTTAAAAGTCTCCAGTTCCTTCTACTTATTGATATATATCATGGACTCTATCCCAGATACCATGCTATTTTCCTTCTCATTTCTCTCCAACTTAACAGCATGCTTTAATTATAGTTCCAAGAACTAAAATCTATACTTCAGATAAAATTCGATAAAAGGAGATTACAAATGTAAAAATCACCTGAATTCTCTTGGAAACCAGCTCTTTCTTCATGAAGTTGGAAATTAGATTGCTTTTGTAACTGCCACATCATGCTTCTGACTCATATTAAGTATACTGTCCACTACAACATCCAGATCTTTTTTCAGGCAAACAGATGCCTAGCCAAGCCTCCCCCATTCTGTACTTGTGAAATGTCCTTTTCTTTTGAAACCTATTTTCCCAATTTATAGAATTTTTTTGTTGGATTTGCATGTTAGAATTGATTTAGACATTTCTCCAAGAATGCATAATTCTTGGTAGCTTTTATTAAATCTTTTCATTTCTTCAGAAAAATATCTTTTTTATTTGAGAGGACTTAATCTGTCTATTGCCCACTGCTTTAAATTGCCAAGTTACTTTATAAAAATGAATTTTCTTTTTTCCCATTCCCCTCTCCAAATATCCCCAGAGTCATTTTAAACATGATTTCAGTAGAGAAATAGTGATAAAGTTAAAAAGTGAGGTTGAATTGAACTTTCTAATTAGAAAGAGAAAAACACTTTCTCTTAGAAGAGAAAGCATTGGTTTTTGAGACAAGAAACCTCAACTCATATGGGTTCTTATAACTTTGAGCAAATCAATTCATCTTTCTTTGCTTTAGTTTTTTGTCTGCACATTGTATCAAGTGATTATTTGCATAACTAACTTTTAGTATAGTTATTAAAGATTTAATGAGATAATGTTGTAAAATGCTTATAAATCCTTAAATATCATATCAACTGGGTTATCACTTTATATGCCACTATTTTCCCAGTTCTCTATGGATAGTAGAAGGAGGGGAGGAGGATAAATTGAATTAAGATTATGAATTTAATCTTGATTTTGCTATTTATCAACTGTATGACCCCAGAAAAATAATTTGGTCTCATTAAAACTCAATTTCTTCATCTGCAGAATGACTAGGTTAGACTAATATATATGAATGAAATCTAAATCTTTGATCCTAAATATGTTCCCATGTACATAAAATAGCTTCCCTGGACTTGAGGGCTATAACATCTAGTTGTGTAGAAGTCACAGAGAATACTTTGAAAAATCAGCATAGAATAAATATTAAATTGTATGTTACAGAAATTAATTACAATAGGTGTCAGAAACGTAACTAATCACTGATATCTGGAATAGACATGGGGGACTTTAGGGAAATGCTAAGTTTTTATTTAGGTCTTAAAAAAAGACTCAGGTATGGAAAAAAAGGGGGTAGTAGATGGACTTGTGAAGTAATAAAGATCATGTTTCAAGGTACTAGAAAAAAAGTTATGCCATTTTAATGATATAATTACCGAAACGTGTTTATAAGATCCCAAGGTTACTAGATGCACTAGGACAATGCTTATTCAAATGGATAAATCTTGCTAAGTTTCCTGGAAAGAAAAAAAAAGCCTCATTATTTAAAGTCCTACCTCATACTTGGGTACAATTTGCATTTAATTTGCAAAGACTTAAATAGATCATGTCATCTAGTCCCATGAAGTTTCTAAATTGATGTTTTGTTATTATATGCTTGAAGGTTGAAACATCCTTTTATTTTACCTGTTCCTTTTCACCTTCCTATTAGCATTGACTGTTATCCCCTATGGGAAAAGTTCTTTTAGGAGAGAAAAAAACGTAAAGCAAGGTGAATGAATAGATTTGGATAGCCAACAAAGGCTAGTGGGAAAATTTAGATGAATTGGGAAGACAGACTATTCAGCAATATTTCCTTTTAAAAAATTCTAAAATGAGGGACTATGAGAACTACATCCTAGTTCTTATTAAACTTATTAATGTTTCCTTTAACTACATATGTGATCATGACCAAGTTACTTCCCATCTCTAGATCTCATTATCTCCCTACCCATCTGTAAAATAAAAAAGGTTTGATTAAATGGTATCTAAGGACTTCTAGTTCTAAGGTCACTTTCAGCTCTAACATTCTATGTCTTTTTCCTAAAATTCTTCAGGCTTTGGGAGCTTTAACATTTTTGTTCTAAGGTTTCATTAAGCTACAACATTCTATAGATTTATATAATATTTACCCACCACTTTGTTTAGTATTTCAAAGTATGTTGAAGCTTTCATTCATACACTCCACTATTATTTATTAAGATCTTACTCTATGACAGTCATTCCCGTCTACAAGACACAGAGTACTTAGTAAACAGTCCTTATCCTGTTTACTAAGTGTACCTTACCTTGCTCCTGAGGAATTTATGTTTTATTGGGATGAAACAAATGGAATCTTACAAAGTGGAGAAAATATTAAACCATTTTTGTTGATCATTAACTCCTTTCTCAACTAATTTATTTTGTAGAGTGAGGATTCTAAAGGTAATAGGATATATGTCAATGTTATTTTACTAGTACAGGCAGGGAACATAGAGGGAAATAGGTTAGTATTAAAGCATTGGATTATCTACCATTGCAAAAGGGAAAATCAACAGTAATGAGAAAGCAAAAAAAGGGAAAAGAGTATGCAGTAGATAAACTTAGCATCACAATCTCACTTAGAAATCATTTTATTCTATTTCAAGAAGCCAAATTGTTGGAGTAAAGAATGAATAGGTATAATTATCCTGTGTATACTTCTGGGCAACCATAAAATAGCTTTACAAGACAAGTCCTAGAGCAGTGGAACCAGCAAGGAGATGGACTGAAATCTGGAGGATCTGCAGGAGAGATCTATCTCATTTATGTAAGAAGGGCACTGTCCAGGAAAAGAAGCTTCCCAGTGAGCATGTAGCAAGACCCACCTCAGCAAAGCAGCAGGATATTCTGAGCCTTAGTTTGCTGGTGTAGGTGAAGGACCACACTAGGATCCCTCTATGCTTGGTGTAGCTAGGGGAGTTGTCAGATCCCAGCTCCAGGAACCACCACAGGCTTTGATATAGCCCCCAAGTGAACAGCTATCATCATCCAGTTACACGACTTACTCATGCTTCAACAGGGCTCCAAACAAAGATTCATCCTCCAAAAGCCAGACTTACACGGGCTATGGCAAATATCTGGGCAGGTAAGTATCCTCCAGTGGCCAGGATTCCATGTGCTTCAGAATAGTTCCAGGCAAATGCAGAAACACTTCAGTGGACCACAGCACACACTAGTAACTCAGTTATTTATGTCAGTACTGAGTAAGCTGCCATATCCCTACAGCCCCCAAAGCCCCAGCTACCCTCACTTTACTTCCCACCTCAAAATGCCAGACATGAGGGTTCCCCATGAGCCTCAGGCAACATCAGTACAGCACCAGGCAACAGTCAGGAACTACAACCACTGGCACAAGGAGCTTGAGACAGCACTTTTTCAACCCTGGGAGCAGAGACTCAACTTAAAAGAAAAGGAAAAAAGCCAAAAAATGAGAAGGAAAAAAAAAAGGGAAATTTGACTATAAAAAGTTATTATGGTGACAAGGAATACAAAGACAAAAACTCAGAAGAAGAAAACAATGTCAAAACACCTATTGGCAAAAACTGAAAAAGTTCTCAAGCACAGAAAGAATTCATAGAGCTTAAAAATCATGTAAGAGATGTAGAAGGAAAAAAATTAGAGTGCTACAAGAGAATTATGAAAAAAGTCAATAGCTTGAAAAACTGCATAAAAAATAACATAAGCCAAATGGAAAAAGACATTTAAAAACTCCACTGAAGATAAAGAGTACAATTTGCTGATAGAAAAGAAAGTGCAAAAACTAGTTTAAGGGAAATAACACCTTAGAAGGTTGAATTGGCCAAGCATAAGCTAATGACTTTATGAGACATCACTATTGAGTAGAGAAATGCAAATTAATCAACTCTGAGATATCACTTCACACCTCTCAAACTGGCTAAGATGACAAAGATGACAGAAAAATATAATGAAAAATGTTGGAGATGTGGGGAAAACTGGGACACTAATACATTGTTGGTGGAGTTGTGAACTGGTCTAACCATTCTGGAGAGTAATTTGAAACTATGCCCAAAGGCATACCTTTTGATCTAGAAGTGCCTCTACTGTCTGTGTCCCAAAGAGATGATAAAAAAGAAAAAAAAAGACTCATATGTGTAAAAATGTTTGTAGCAGCCCTTTTGTGGTAGCAAAGAGCTGGAAACTGAGCAGATGCCCACTAACTAGAGAATGGCTGAATAAGTTATGGTATATGAATGTAATGAAATATTATTATTCTATAAGAAATAATCAGGAGATAATTTCAGAAAGGCCTGGAGAGACTTACATGAACTGATGCTGAATGAAATAAGTAGAACCAAAAGGACGTTGTACACAGCAACAAGATCATGTGATCATAAATTGTAATGGATGTGGCTCTTTTCAACAATGAAGTGATTTAGGCCAATTCCAATAGACTTGTGATGGAAAGAGCCATCTGCATCCAGAAAGAGGCTATAGAGACTGAATGTGGATGACAACATAGTATTGTCACCATTTTTTGCTTGTTATTTGCTTGCTTATTTTTTTTCTCTTATGTTTTTCCTTTTTGATTTGATTTGTCGTGTGCAGCATAATAAATGTGGAAATGTTTAAAAGAATTGCACATTTAACCTATATTGGATTACTTGTTGAATAAAGAAGGGGGAAAGTGGGGAGAGAGGAAGAAAAATTTGGAATACATGGCTTTGCAAGGATGTGTTGGAAATTTTCTTTGCATGTATTTTGAAAAACAAAAGGCTATTATTATATATATTAAAAAAATGAAGAGGCAGATATTTTTAAAAACCGGGAAAGATTTATACAAAGTAATGGAAAATTAAATTAGCAGAACACAGAAAACATTGTGTCAGCAGTACCAGAACCCAGAAAACAGCATCAGCAACATTGTGTAATGATCAACCATAAATATCCAACTTTTCTCACCAACAATGATCCAAGAAAAGCACAAAGAACTCACAAAGGCAAATGTTATCAACAATCAGATAAAGAACTAATGGACTCTGATTAGAAATTGAAGCAAACTTTTGTTTCACTTACTTTGTTTTCACATTTTTTGTTCTTTTTGATATATTTGTCTTTCACAATTGTGACTAATAAGTAAGTATGTTTTACTGATAGCACATATATAACAAAATCAAATCAGGTTTTACATGAATGGATATGCATGATCTATATAACCTCCCATTTTAGGAAAAGGGGAGTAGTGAAAGGGAGGAAGAAAAATTTGCAACTCAAAATCTTGTAAAATTGATAATGAGATAAAATATTTAAAAGAGGAGGACAATGTGGAGTTTATCTAATTCTCCAAATGTTCATCAGAAGAGACCTCACCACAACAGAAGAAAAAACTAAGGGGTTGTTTGTAGTAAGGAGTTGCTAGAAAGCGGGAAAGGTAAAATGATGACAGAATGGAGTCACATAAAGTAATCACAGATTTCATTAATATAGAAATTGAGCACATGGGAGATCAAGGGTATGATCATTTTTGAATATGTGACCATAGCCTTGATCACCCATGTGCTCTGAGGTGGGTTAGAAGAGAAAATCATGGAAAAATGAATGTTTACTAATTGGGAGGTTATGGTATATGGAGGATATCAAAGGTATGAGTTTAGAAATTAAAGAAAGAAAGTTTGGGTCAGTTTCTTGTAGGATGTCAGAACGTTCTGGTAGAAAACAGTCAACAGAATCCTGATTGCTTAATAAATAGGACTGAATGATGATCAAAGGAGATATTACTGAATGATAGTAATTCAGAAAAAAAACATGAAAATGACAGGTTTGGAAAAATGAGTTATGACCTGTGTTAGAAAGGGTAGGCAGGAAAGAAAACTATGTCATCTAGGTTAGAGCCAAGTCTCTTGAATGCAAGAATGTTAGAGGGAACAAAAAAATAAAAGGTCAAAAATGAAAGTTTTATACTTACAACAAGCATTCCAGAAAACAAAATGGAAGGAGTATATGGCTTTAGAATGGAGCAGTGGTGGGACTGAGAAAAGAATTATACCAAAAAAGAGTGAATATGATTCAAATAATGGCTATCAAGAATTCATATTTTGGGGGGATAGGGAGAAATGACAAGGTAAGACTACATTACATATTTTGGAATAAGTTCAGCACTGAATTCTTCTTCTTCTTTTTTTTTTATTTTATTTTATTTAATAATAACTTTGTATTGACAGAATCCATGCCAGGATAATTTTTACACGACATTATCCCTTGCAATCACTTATGTTTCGTTTTTTCCCCTCCCTCCCTCCTCCCCCCCCCCCAGGATGGCAAGCAGTCCTAGATATGTTAAATATGTTGCAGTATATCTAGATACAATACATATTTGCAGAACCGAACAGTTCTCTTGTTGCACAGGGAGAATTGGATTCAGAAGGTAAAAATAACTCGGGAAGAAAATCAAAAATGCAAATAGTTCACATTCATTTCCCAGTATTCCTTCTTTGGGTGTAGCTGTTTCTGTCCATCATTTATCCATTGAAACTCAATTAAGTCTCTTTGTCATAGAAATCCACTTCCATCAGAATACATCCTCATACAATATCGTTGTCGAAGTGTATAATGATCTCCTGGTTCTGCTCATCTCACTCAGCATCAGTCCATGTAGGTCTCTCCAAGCCTCTCTGTATTCATCCTCAGCACTGAATTCTTGATAGCACTTCAGCCTTGGAATGGTATGGTCCCAGGATATCAGTCAGCTGTGTAAAGCTTGAAAGAAGGTGAAGGACAGAAAGTTGCCCAGGTGGGAATAAGGCAACTACTATGAAACTGAAGGATGTCAGAAAGTGTTCCCATAGACAGTGGTTCTCAAACTTTTGTTTTCAGTATCTTTATCCTATTAAAATTATTGAGGATCTCTCCAAAGAGTTTTTGTTTATCTGGATTATATTTATAGACATTTACTATATTGGAAATAAAAACTATTTTTGAATTTGTAGACCCTCTAAAAGGATTTCAGAGATCCCCAGGATCCTCTAGACCATACTTTGAGAACCACTGCCATAGAAGAATGAATGAAATAAATACTTAGGATGGCCAGAAAACTTTCCAGGCACATGTAGGTCACTATTGTGGAATTGTGGATTTTGGAAAGGATGTCTGTCTGGAATGGCTATTCAGGGAGCAAAAAGGTGGATATCCATTTTTTAAAAAATAGACATATCCTCTATATTTTGGGGTACATAAATAGGGGCATTTCAGAATAAGTGAGATATGTTTGATCATTCCTCTAACTAGCTATATTTTTTTGGACAAATTAAATTCTCTGAACTTTAGTTTCTTCATTTTAAAAATAAGGTAATTAGTGTGGAAATGCTTTGTATAGAGTGAGAAGAGTATTAGATTCAAAGTCAGAGGACTTCAGTTTAAAATTTGTCTCTGCCCTTTACTATCTCAGTAAATGTGCAAAAATTCACAGTGATTCTTTGAGAGACAACTAGGTAGACATGAAGCATATCTAGCTCCCTGCTCTCCCAGTTCTTTGTGCAGCTTTTTAAAAGATGTCTAGAATTCATGAAATTTTTGCAAGATTGTGATCATTCTAACCTACAAGTCTCCATGGCTCTGTCAAAACTAATAACAATTTTAATGCTGAAAGAGATGCTGTTAAGTGAAATGAGCAGAACCAGGAGATCATTATATACTTCAACAACAGTACTGTATGAGGATGTATTTTGATGGAAGTGGATTTCTTCGACAAAGAGAAGATCTAACTCAGTTTCAATTGATCAATGATGGACAGATGCAGCTACACCCAAAGAAAGAACACTGGGAAATGAATGTAAACTGTTTGCATTTTGGTTTTTCTTCCCAGGTTATTTATACCTTCTGAATCCAATTCTTCTTGTGCAACAAGAGAATCGGTTCTGCACACATATATTTTTTCTAGGATATACTGTGACATATTTAACATATATAGGAGTGCTTGCCATCTAGGGAAGGGAGTGGAGGGAGGGAGGGGAAAAGTCGGAACAGAAGTGAGTGCAAGAGATATTGCTTTAAAAAATTAGCCAGGAATGGGCTCTGTCAATAAAAAGTTATAATTATTTAAAAAAATAATCTCTCTCTCTCTCTTTCTCTCTCTCTCTCTCTCTTTTTCTCTCTCTTTCTATATATATATATGTTTATCATGCAAAAAAAAAAGAAAGAGATACTATAAATATTGAGGTGCCCATCAAGACCAATGGAACAGATGAAGTTATCACCATCAACATTCTGAGAAATAGCAGTAGTGAATAAAGGCAGGACATTGCCTTCACTTATCAGAGAAGGACCAAAAAGGAACTTGCAAAAGCAATGAAATTGTCCTTATTTGGCCACTTGAAGACAATAATTTTGAATCTTTTAACAGTACCTACTAGTATGATGCTTTGAAACTGAAAGCCTCCATGAAGTCCTGGGTACTAATAAAAATTCCCTCATTGAGATCATCTGCTCATGGACAAACCAGGTGCTCTATGAAATTAGTAAAGTCTATAGAAAAATGTACAAATGACTTGGTGGTGATGGTTGTGTGATTTATTATGAGTTGGGTATCTAAGATGGTTAGAAATTTTATGATACAAGAGTGAAGAGGAAGGAATCTGATGTCCCTAACTGATCAGTATTATGACTATAGGTAGTATGTGCTACTTCTAGAAAGAATTTGAAAGGAATAAGAGCTACAGACATGCTAGAAAGTATCAAGAAAGAAAGTATCAAAGGAGACTTCAAAAATGTCTTCCAGTGTATTCAGAAGAAGCCCCTGTATTTTGATGACTGACTTTATGATTGTATGAAAGTCAAGGGAACCAGAGATAAGGTCCTGATCAAGATATGGTCTCCTGCAGTGAGGTGGACAGATAAAAATTAGATCTGAATTCAGAGGCAGTATGAAATATCTCTTTTTTACTTCAGCTAGTAAAATACAAAAGCACACTATCAGATAGCACTCCTGTATCTTGTGGAAGAGATCACTAAATAATATGTGGAGAGAAGTTGTAATAGACAGAAACAATGCTTTCTGCTTTTCCTTCTTCATATTTTAGAAGATAAACTTGTGGTCATTTGCAACTAACAGTAAGTTGTTATTAGTCCTTATTAGGATGATGTTATATATTTTTTTGTTTTTGTGATTTGTTCCCAGGCCACTAGGCAACCCTGAAGGAGCAGAAAGCTGCAGGAAATACCAGGCTTAACTAATCTGCAAAACCCCAGTGACTGATTTTTTTCTACCAGACTGTCACAGGGAATTATGAATAGAGTTAGTTGTTCAGATTAGAGCATAGACTCATCAAGGCTAAACAGCAATTTATAAAATAAGGGACTGCTGTTTTTACTAGACTTCATTGCCCTTAATGTTCCTGATCAATGATCGTCTACCGACAACTTGAACATTTCCAGTGACAGAGATTCACTAGCACCTAAAGTCATCCATTTAGTTGTTTTTTAACCAATCTAATTAATTATTAATCTCATATTCACACAAACTAAAATTTCTTCTCTTCTAATTTTGTGTAAAAACAGTACTTGATGAGCATAACAGCCTGAAATAGAAAAACTGCAGTAATTATATCTGCAAATCTTCTTTTTGGATGAAATATCTTCAAATTCCAATCAATCAATACTTTCTATAATCCTCTGTTGTAGGGCCCAGCATGCATTTTATCCTTTTAATATCCCTTTATTTCAATTTTCAGACTGTTGTATTTTACAGCTTGTAGCCATTATAGGAATTATTTCCTCTATTGAATTAAATTCTACTTTTCTAAAATCTCTATTCCTCTATTGAACTGCCCCTGAAGCACAGAAGTAATTCAAAAAAAGCACTGATGACTTCAACTTCCAAGTTCCTTCTATTATCTCTTGATGTTTCATATGACCTGTTGTCCTATTACTACTATGGTGACCATCTTTTGGATGGTCCTCAATCCATTTTTCCATTGCCTCTAAATTATAGATATTTACTTTCTCTATGAGGAGCTACTCATTTTGGGGGGAAAAAAAGGAAAAAGTCTTAAAACATTCACCCTTATTCCTAAGATCAAAATAACAAGGAATAATAACTTTTTGGGGCATGCTGTCTGGCAGTGACTCATATCTATTTCTGTCTCTGTTCTCTTTTCACTCTCAGCTTGAGGTAACTGAACACTGGTAGGGGGAAAAAAAAAAAAAAAAACTGAAACATGATTGCTTATCTGATCTGAGACACAAAGATTCCCTCCCTTTCCTCCAAGACTAGGTTTTTAAGTGGAAAATGTGCATATTGACTGCTTTTAATTGAATTTGAATCATCAAGGTGCTCAGCTGTGCTATAGCACAAGTAATCAAGGAGTCTCCAGTGGATTAGGTTAGGACTTTGGGAAGACACTAGGACTTTTAAAAGGTCCATACCTAAAGCAATTATAATTTCAGGGCCTCCAGGACCCTACAGGATCAGGCTCTACAAAAGTACAGAAAAACTATAAGAACTGTGAGTAAGTAGTTATTATGAGAAAAACAAAACAAAAACAAAAACAAAACAGAGTACTCCTTTAGGATACCTGGATCCAAACTATAGTTGGGTCATCAAATAAATTTATAGCTCTCTTTTAGCCTTAGTTTCATCATCTATAAAATGAGAGAGTTGAACAACTATGAGTCTTTGAAAGAGCGATGATTTTATAGCAAATAGTGAAGTAATACCTATCTTTCAGAGGGATGATGGCCTACTTAGGCAGAATTTGATTTATGTTGTTATCCAGGGACAGTACACTTAGACATTTTCACTTAAATGTTTTCCCCCTAGCAGCTAATTGAGTGTGAACATTTACTTCTTGGGAAAAGAGCAAAAACTATAAATCAGGGCTTCTTTAATTATTTTGCTGGTTGTCTACACCTAAGAAAATAATGGAGAACATGGCAATAATACAGATTAAAGTCAATTGTTCTGTGATTTCATCTTCCCCCTCAGAAACATAATTACTAAACTTGTATTACTGCACCCCTTATCTAAAATACTGTATTCTGATTTAATTCTATCCTTTATATTCATTCACTCAATAACTGAAAATTATGTTAAAACTTTTCAAGTAGTCAAAGTCTGTTAGGATTTTTTTCACTAATAAGTTGTTCTGTTATTCTGTTGTATTTGATCCTTCATCATGCCTTTTGAGATTTTCATGGCAAAGATACTGGCTGAAGTATTTGCCATTTCCTTCTCCAGCTTATTTACAGATGAGAAAATGGAGGCAAAAAGTGGTTCCTGGGTTTGTTTTGGCAGATAGAAAGCCAAATTTGTCTACTGATATATTAAATGAAATTTCTCTTTCTAAATCTTGCTGATGAGCTTTGTCAGTAATATATAGAAATACTGATCATTTGTGTGAGTGTATTTTATATCCTGAAACTTTGCTAAAGCTGTTAATTGTTTCAAATAGGTTTTTGATGATTTTCTAGGTTTCTCCAAGTATATCATAATGTCATCTGCAAAGAGTGATAGTTTTATTTCCTCATTGCTTATTCTAATTCATTTAATTTTTTTTCTTATTGCTAAAGCCAACATTTCTAGTACAATATTGAATAATAGTGGTGATAATGGGCACCTCTTTTTTCACCCCTGATATTATTGGAAATGCATCTAGCTTCTCTCCATTACATTACAAATAATGTTTGCTGTTAGTTTTAGAAAAACATAACTTATTATTTTGAAGAAAATTCCCTTTATCCCTATATTCTCTAATATTTTTAATAGGCATGGGTGCTGCATTTTGTCAAGTTTTTCTGTATCTATTGAGATTATCATATGATTTCTGTTGGTTTCATTATTGATATGGACAATTATGGCAGTAGTTTTCCTTATATTGAAACAACTCTGAATTCCTCGTATAAATCTTGTATAAATTCTCATACAAATGTATAAGTGCATTATCCTGCTGATAAGTTGCTGTAATCTCTTTTTTAATATTTTATTAAAATTTTTTGCATTGATATTCATTTAAAAAATTGGTCTGTAATTTTCTTTCTCTGTTCTGGCTCTTCCTGGTTTAGGTATCAGCAGCATATTTGTGTCATAAATGGAACTTGGCAGGACTTCTATTTTACCTATTTTCCCCAATAGCTTATATAGTTTTGGAATTAATTGTTCTTTAAATGTTTGATAGAATTCACTTGTGAATCTATCTGACCCTAGAGATTTTTCCTTAGGGAGCTCATAAATGACTTGTTCAATTTTTTTTTTAACAATGGGAGTATTTAAGTAATTTAATTTATAATAAATCCACTACTTTTAATCTGGACAATTTATATTTTTGTAAATACCTGTCTATTTCAGTTAGATTATCAGATTTTCTGGCATACGGTTGGGCAAAATAGCTCCTAATTTTTGCTTTAATTTCTTTTTCATTGATGGGAAATTCACCCTTTTCATTTTTGATACTAATTTTTTTTCTTTATGTTTTCTAATCAATAACCAAAAAACATATCTTTTTTTCATAAAACAAAGTCTTTGCTTTATTAATTAGGTCAATAGTCTTTTTAATTTCAATTTTATTAATCTCTCCTTTGAGTTTCAGAATTTCTAATTTGGTATATAATTGGGGGTTTCTAATGTGTTTTTTTTTTTCCTAGATTTTTTGTTTCATGCCCAATTCATTGATTTCCTCTTTCTCTATATTGTTCATGTAACTATTTAGGGATATAAAATTACCCCAAGCCCTGCTTTGGCTGTATCCCATAGGTTTTTCTATGTTGTCTCATTATTGTCATTTTCTTTTGTGATTTGTTGTTCAACCCACTCATTATTTAGAATGAGATTATTTATTTAGGTTTTCTAGGATTCTGTTAACTTCCTAGTTTCTTTCTTGTTCATTTTGTAATTATATTTGTCTGATTCTTAGAGGGGAATGTGGAGGTTCCCCAGTAATATACTTTTGCTATCTATTTCTTCCAATCACTGGCTTTGTATTTTATTTAATAATTTAAATGCCCTACTACCTGATGCATATACATTTATTATTATAACTACTTTATTGTTTATGGTTCCCTTTAACAAGATGTACTTTCCCTCCTTATCTTTTTTTAGATTTATTTTTACTTTTGCTTTATCTGAGATCAGAATTGATACCCTTGTTTTGTTTTTTTTTTCAGCTGAAACATAATAAATTTTGCTCCAATCTTTTACCTTTACTCTGTATGTACCTCTCATTTTCAAATGTGTTTCTTGTAAACAACATATTGTAGGATTCAGTTTGTAATCCACTCTACTATTTGTTCCCATTTTATGGGAACTTCATCCCATTCCCATTCACAGTTATGATTACCAGCTCTGTAATTCCTCCATTCTATTTTCTCCCCTGTATATACTTTTGTTTTCTCTTTTCACTTCCCCTCCTCAGTAGAGTTTTGTTTTTAACCCACCCCACTGCTTACCTGTTTTACCTTCTATTAGCCCTTTCTCCTAGGGTTTCTGCCCTCCTTTCTATCCTGTCCTTCTCTTTTCTTTTCTTCTTTCTCCTGCTATTTCTTTATAGAAGTAGATTAATTTCTATATCCTACTGAATGATTAAATTATTCCCTCTTTAATGAAAAAAATGATGAAATTAAGCTTCAGACAATGCATTCTCCTCTCTTCTTTCCTTCTATTATAATAGGTCTTTATGCTTCTTCATGCCATCTAATTCGTCCCACTTTTCCTTTCCACTTCTCCTAGTATAGTCCTTTTCCCACCCCTAATGTATTTTTCTTTCATATCATATCAGAGTCCATTCTCAACCACACACTCCATCCATATGATGCCCTTTTCTAACTGCCCCAATAACAAATACAGTTCTCAAAAATTACAGATATTATTTTCCTATCTATGGATGTAAACAATTTAATATTTAAATAATATATATTTTCCTTTGTTTTCCTTTCTATGTTCTCTTGAGTTCTGTATTTAAAGGTCAAATTTTCTGTTTAGTTCCAATTTGCTTCAAAAGAAATAATTGTAAGTTTCTTACTTCACTGGAGAATTATCTCTTCCCCTGAAATGATGTTCATTCTTTCTGGGTAGTTAATTCTTGGTTGTAACACCAGGTCCTTTGACTTCCAGAATATGGTATTCCAGACACTGACCATTTATTGTAGATGATGCTACCAGTTCTTGAGTAATCCTATCTACTGCTCCTTGATATTTGAATCATTTTAATCTGGCAGCTTGCATTATTTTTTCCGTGAGATTGCTGAGGTTTTTGCAACAGTGTTTCTTGGAGTATTCATTATGGGATCTCTTTCTGAAAAGGCTCAATGAATTTTTTCAATGACTTTTTACCTCTCTGTTTCTTGTATATCAGAGCAGTTTTCTTTGATGATCTCTTGAAGAATACAATCCAGGTTCTTTTTTTGGTCATGGCCTTCATGTAAACCAATAATTTTTAAATTGTCTCTTCTGGAACTCTTTTTCAGGTCAGCTGTTTTTCCAGTGAGGGAGTTTATATTTTCTTTCTTTCTTTTTTTTTTTTTTATTCTTTATAGTTTGTTTGACTGATTCTTGATTTCTCATAGAGCCATTAACTTTCATTTGCCCCATTCTAGTTTTTAATGTGTAATTTTCTTCAGTTAGGTTTTGTATCTCTTTTTCTATTTGATTAATTATACTTTTTAAGGTGTTGTTTTATTCAGTGGTATTTTTGTTGCATCTGACCAATTGAAATTATTAAGGAATTGCCTTCCTTATCCAAGCTTTTGACTCTCTTGCATACTTCTTATTTCTTTTCTCATTTTTTCTTCTACCTCTCCCTCTCATTTGTCTTTTATGAGCACTTCCAAGAAGTCTCTTTGAGCTTGAGACCAATTCATATCACTCTTTGAGATTTCCTCTGTGTATATTTTTTATTTTTCTTAGTTGATCACCCTAACAGGTCTTCCCTGTCATTATATTAGCTTTTTATGGTCATGGTTCTTTTCTGTTTCCTGCTCATTTTCTTTCCTTTTGTTTTTGTGTTCCCTTTTCTTTTAAAAATTTTTATGGTCAAGCTGTGCTCCTGGGGTAAAGATCCTGTTGTCCCAAGCTCCCTGTTTAATTCTGAGCCTTGACTTTGAACATCCCCCTCCCCCCCCCTTGGGTTTGGTGTTTTGCTCACAGCAGGGGTTCACTTTTGCTGCTTTTTCCAAAAAAACAACCTGTTTTTATCAGAATTTGCTATCTGAGCTGATACTGGGGCTGCCCCAGAAGTCTGCTCCATTGTTGAGCCAGGCCAAAGGGTTTTAATTGTTGGTCTGCTGTTAATAATAATAATAATAATAATAATAATAATATGACTCTTTCTCTCTGATTTTTCTAATCCGTTGGCATTGAGCTTGAACCCCCCTTCACTCCAGTGAGACTGACCTTTACTGATGTCCTTTCAATCTATTTTGAGCTAGAGAATGGTTTCATTCTGTTCTACTCTGTTCAGAGGCTTGATTTCAGGTGGTTTTTGAGGGATACTGAGAGAGATGAAGAAGTTTCTTGGCTTGTTCTTTCCATTTTTGATCCACCCTCAGAAATTTTTGGTAAAATAAAATTTGAAAAAAATTGAAGAAATCCACTTGTCATCTCCTGAAAGAAAACCCAAAATGAAATCTCTCAGGAATACTGAAATATTATTGCCAAAATTCCAGAGCTGCCAGGCCAATGAGAAAATACTGCAAGTAGTCAAAACAATTCAAATTATCATGGAGCCACAGTAAAAATAACACAAGTTTTAGAAGTTTCTACATAAAAGGATAAAAAACCCTGGAATATGACATTCTAGAACACAAAAGAACTAGAATTACAACCAAGTATCATCTACCCAACAAAACTGAAGATAAGACTTGGGGGAGGGGGCGATGAATATTCAAAGAAATAGAGGACTTTCAAACTTTCTTGATGAAAAGACTAGAAATTAATAGAAAATTTGACTTTCAATTACAAGACTCAAGAGAAGAATAAAAAGGTAAGGAGGAAAGGGAAATCATACGGGACTTAATATAGTTAAACTGTTTAGATTCCTGCATGGGGAAGATGCTACTTGAAACATATTAAAACTTCTTGTTATTAGGGCAATTATGTGTCTACATGGACAAAGAATACAGGGATGAATTGAATATGAAGGCATGACATCTAGAAAATGAAATGAAGTGTTAAGAAGGAGTAATTCATTGGGAGTAAGGAAAATGAGTAGAATGTAGTAAAATATTTCACATAAAATACAGTGTAGGGACAGAGTAGGAGGTAAAGAAGAGTGAGTAAACCTTATCCTCATCATAATTGACTCAAAGATAGAATCATATACACACATTGTTAGGTTTAGAAATCTATCCTACCTTAAAGGGGAATTAGTAGAAGAAAGAGATAAAAGAAGAGAATAATGATAGAAGGGAAGACACATGGCGGGAATAGTTAGAAGTAAAACACTTTTGAAGGGGGAACAGGGTGAAAACAGAGACAATAGAATACACAGGAATATAATAGAGGGAAATACATTCTGCAATCACAACTGTGGCAAAAATTTTTCAAGCAAATTTCTGTAATAAAGACTTTGTTTCTCAAATATATAAACGCAGCCAGATTTATAAAAATAATATAACAACCATTTCCCAATGAATAAATGATGAAGAGTTATGAACAGTTTTCAGATGAAGTATTCAACGTTAACTATAGTCATATGAGAAACTGCTCTAAATCGTTTTTGTCTAAAAGATAGCAAATTGAAACAATTCTGAGGTACTATATCATAACTATATGTTAATAGTTCCTAAAAGGAAAATAACAAATAGTGGAGGGAAAGTAGGGAAATTGAGATATTTATATACTGTTGGTGAAGTTGTGAACTGATTTAACCATTCTTTAGAAAAATTTGGATTTATGATCAAAGAGCTATAAAACCATGCATACATTTGAACCAACAGTAGCACTACTACTAATTGCTCAAAAAGATATTAAAGGAGGGAAAAGGATATGTGTGTGTGTAAGCTCTTTTCTGATGTCAGGGAGTTGGAAATTGGGAGAATGCCCATAGGATGTGCTATAGAAAACAATGAGCAGGCTATTTTCAGAAAAACATGGAATTACATGAACTAATGCTAAGTGAAATGTACTGTGTATAAAATAACAGCAATATTATAAGATGATCAGTTGTGAAGGATATCTATTCTCAGCAATAAAGTGATCCAAGAAAACTCTGAAGGACTTATTAAAAAAAAAAAAAAGTATCCATCCCTAGAGAAAAAACTCATAGTGTCTAAATACAGTTTGAAATGTACTTAATTTTTTGTTGTTGTTGTTGAAGTGTTTTTTTTTTTTTCTTTTTTTGTGGTGGGGGGGTGGAAATCTATGTTTTCTTTCACAAGATGATTAATATGAAAATGTTTTGCATGACCACATATATAACCTATATAGAATTGCTTGTCTTCTCAAAGTGGGTGGTAATGGAAGGTAAAATGGAGAGAACTTGAAACTCAAGAGCTTTAAAAACAAATATTAAAAATTGTCTTACATATAACTGAGGAAAACTAATATCCAAGATAAATTTATTTTAAAAAAAGGAGAAATAACAAACATGGATTCATGATGTGCCAGATCCCAGTCTGGTTCAGCTCTAGCTAGTAAGAAAAACAGAAATAAAACTTTAAAATCTGACCAAAAATTATTTATTATAACCTTTTTCTTTTTTATATTTAAATAATCCTACATTTCTAAATGGGTCACATTTTATAGGTTTTTTTTTCACATTTTTCAGTGTATTTGCTTATTTTTTGTATTCATCTTCATTAGGTTCTTTGTTTTTATTTCTCTGTTTTGAACCTCTATCAAGGCTATATTTGTTTCCTAGAAGATATTGGAAAATATTTTATTTTTCCTTTTTACATATAATGCCTAATGTAAAAATAATAGTTAGTTTCAGGCATTATCAGATTTTTTTTTCTTATTTCCTACATATGACCTATTATTATGGAAGGTTCCTTTGGGATATAGTAGAACATAGGCTCTAGGTAGTAATAATTCATTCATTTCTTTCTCAACTTATTATATGTTAAATAAACTAGGTAGAAAGGTTCTTACTAGTATAATAAAAATAGTAAAAGTAAAGGCTGACACAGGAGATTTGGTAGATATAGGTATGCATCAGATAGTATCAGCACTTTAGGGTGCATTATTTTCTTTTTTGTTTAAACATTTGGAAATACAACCAAGACATAGTGACTGATTGTTTGCATACCTGCTGAGTGGGAGATCTTCAATGGGTCAAATTAAATATGACAGGACTACTTGGTTGAAAAGGACTGATTCTGAGTTCTGATTGTTTTCAGAGAACACAGTTCACCCAGGATTCTTTCCCAGAATTCATTGAACTTTTAATCTTTCTCTTCATTAATTGAGATCAGAGTTGGAATACTCCTTAATCCCTATTGTCACTTACAAGCTCTCCCTCTCCTACCATCATTCAGTAACCTCTTGTCGTTTGAGATTCACTCACTATATATCTATTTTCAATCCAAATGCTCATAGCTATTGTTTACCAAACTTCTAGATGTGTCCCTTTTTTCTTCAGTGAGCTCAGTAGCGTGAGGATCCCCTCATTTCAGACCTTGACTACTGCACTAGATGAGAGATAATGAGTAATCCAGGATGATAATTAGGTTTTGAACCTAAGGGACCAAGAGGATGGTATGGTCCTTCTACAATGATAAGGAATATAGGAGGCAGGGAGACTTGATGGGAAAAGATTAATATGCCCTGTTTTGTACACATTAAATTTTATCCCTCTATTCCAGGGGTCCTCAAACTTTTTAAATAGGGGGCCAGTTCACTGTCCCTCAGACTGTTGGAGGGCTGGCCTATAGTAAAAACAAAAACTTTGTTTTGTGGGCCTTTAAATAAAGAAACTTCATAGCCCTGGATGAGGGGGATAATCGTCTTCAGCTGCCACATCTGGCCCGTGGCCATAGTTTGAGGACCCCTGCATTCAGTCAACTCAATTAGCTTCTTATAGTTTCTAGAATGAAATATAAAATCATCTGTTTACCATTCAAAACCCTTTACAATCTATCTGTCCCTTCCCTTTCCTCACCTTCATACACAGTCATCTAGTGACTCTGATCACCTCATTATTTCTTACACATGTCACTCCATCTTTCCCCTAAACATTTTCAGTCACTGTTGCTCATGCTTGAAATTTTCTTCCTCTTCATCACCACCTCCTGACTTCCCTATATTCTTTCAATTCCCTGCTGACATCCAACATTCTTAATCCCCCTTAATTTCAATATTTTATAATACTGATATTTTATAATATTGTTGCTTTCCATTAACCTGAGACCTCTTTGGAAACATCAAATGATTTACTATTTTTATTTCTGTTTTTATTTTTCACCAAGATTAGCACAATGCCTGGAACATAGTAAGTTACTTACTAAATCTTTACTGGTTGAGAATAACTGGAATCATTTTCTCAGAAAAGAGAGCTTTTCAGTCCTTGGAGACCTACCTTTTATATAGCTGAAAGAAAATCATATTTGGAACCCCCTGTAAAAGAAAGTGTGAACTTCTGGAAGAAGCAAACCATGAAGAGGGGTGATTCAAGCAAAGGAAAGTAAAAAACTAAGGAAGGATTATACTCTTGAATTCATCAACTATAAGTGAACAGAAGAAAAAAATGGGCAGCCCTATATAAAGCCATGTATGTAAGAATTGCAGGAGGGGAATTTCCATATTAAAACAATAAGTGGCTGGGAACTTCCAAAGTATTTGAAATCTGGTTATTCATTGGAAATTTAATATCCTGTTTTCTTTTTATTCTTTCAGTAAAATTCCTTTCCTTTTTAAAAACTGAATTTGTATAATTGTACATGGGGAGTTGTTCTCAGTATACAAGGAATTTTCTTTGTCTAGATTTTTCCAGTATTACAGGCTTGATCATAATGAGTCCAGAAAAGTTAGAATCGTTTGCCATTTGGGGAAGTAGAGGCTGAAGATTCTATTCTGATGTTGAGATTATATGAAAAGTATGTAGTTCAGAATCAGACATTTGGAACCTGAAAATGACCTTAGAAGTCATTTAGAAAGTGAGATCTAGATAAGTTAAATGATTCATTTGTTAAATAAGGCCACTGATTAGTGTTCAAACCAAGATTTGAATCTAATGCCTTGCTTTTAAATCCAATAACCTTGCTTAAGAAACTTACTTGGGTTTTAGAATATTGAATTATCATACCTGCAAAGCATGTTCCAAAGTTTTTTTAAAAATAAAGTACCCCTACCACAATAGGATATAGTTTGGTATTCTCAAGCTACTTATCTCTTTACTAAAACTGAAGCTTTCAAGAGTGGGAATGACATTTTGCCATTGGCCTTTTCATTTCATAGAGTATAAAAAAAGATGATTTTGGCGATTAAAACTGGAGCTTCTAAGGCATGAAGTTACTTCTATTGTTTAAAAATAAGGAGTGTCTGCAAAATACCTTTGGACAGCTGATGTTATCTTTTTCCAACTCTACTTCCCTGAAGGTCACATTTGCATAACAGTTCAGATTGCCTGTTCATCCAATAAAAAGGGATTTCAGGGGTGGTGGAGTTCCCCATACTAACACAAGACATCTCTGCACATCTTAGAAAAACATTAGCCAGACAGATTTATGTCTTTGCTTCCAAATTGCATTGATATTTATTGCTTCCCATATAATGACTGTATTATATGCCTGATTGTTTCCAGGTATTAGTGTAATATGAATACATTAGTTGCCACTTTCTAGCTGCTATAAAGTACAAAAGCAAATGACAGAAAACAGATTAAAGTGGGGCCATGTGTGTTTAGAGAGTCTGGTGAATTAATCTGGAGGAAGTGGAGAAAATCTGTGAATGGCATAATGCCCTCAAGCCCAGTCTTACTAACTGTGAAGGTCAGATTTACAAGGTTCCCCCTGTATAGAACAATATTACAAGAGTGGGGGAAATGGAGTCATAAAAGAGACCAGTTATTAGCTTATCTCCGAATAATAGTACTGACATAACTATCATCCCACAGTGGGTTCCTAGGCCAATTCAGTCAGACATAAATTTCCTAAAAAAGGTTTCTACTCTTTCTTCCAATGTTGCTAATCCTTTTGCTCAGCCCTGCCACAAAAATGTGGTAAAGCAACTCCTATGAAGAAGAAAACAGACATTCTCAAAATGCCTCTCATCAACAGGCAAGGTACCCTACCTATGGGGAGTGTCTTGTTACTGTATCTGGGGAGATACAGGCAGTACCATGTTTTAGGCAAGTCAAACCATCACCATCACTTCATCATTCCTTGATGAAAACAGCCCAAACTGCCAAGAGCTTTGAAAAGAGCAATACTTCTCTTAAAGTGTCTACAGCCTTCAAACTGAAAAGCAATTTTTGTGGAGATGCAGGATGGCTTCTGCTAGTGGTACTGAAGACCCAGAAAAGAAAATTCTTGCACCCCCAAATCTATAGCATTGTCAAATGATTCAGAGTTTGAGCTAATATTCTCAAGGAAAATTGCTTTTAAAAGTGCCATAATCTCTTGCTTGTCCACTTCACTCCAAGGCCATATATGTTAATTATCTATTCCTATCCCTAGTCATTCACACAGTGCTTTACACATGATAAGGGCCTAAAATAAATCATTCATTCATATCCACCACACAAGCAATACTAGCAAATAATCATTATAAAATCAACAGCCCCATCCTCTTTATACAACTGTCTTAAACTTTCCTTAACAACAAACTTGCTAGATAGGCACATGGATTTCAGAGTAGTAGATATTTTTAAATTCTGCTTGGGAGATATGAAATACTAAAGAATACATGTAGAATTTTGTATTAGTAACCCAAAAATGATTGTAGGAGTCATAAAATGTAGGGAGAAACTTCTATCACCCCTTTTTCATTCAGTTACTGGTCTAGACAGTCAATCAATATTAGGTCATCCCAATGTGGTTTTGACTGGTTGTTATACTTAGCCAATTGATAGTTCAGTCAAGCAGCACCATGGGTTATCAATTACAACTCCACTGTTTGGTATAATATTTATTGACAGCTTGACAAGCCAGTGACAGAGAATCCAGTAATTCTAAAGGATTCCCATGTGGAGATCATACCTTTTTCAAATGAGATGTCCTTAAATATGGCTCAAGGTGTTAATTTATTTGAAATTTCTACGCCTCTTTATAGAGGATGAGGAGAGAGAAAAAAAGAACTAGTTTTTTCTATACCTGTATACTCAGGAGAATTGTATTGATACCCTAAATTTATAGAGGGTAGATATTGATAGTGACCACAATATTGTTATTATAGCTGCAATTAAGCTACATGCTAAATTCTAGGAGTTTTTTTTTTTTTTTTTTTTTTTGTACACAACAAAACTGTATATCAGTGTCACTTAAAAAATAACCAAATTTGGCAAGGTAAGATTGATTTTTATTCAAAATGAAGAAATTAGATTGGTTCTCTTAGAGTACTGTACATCAGCAGTTAGAACTATATACCAAGGGAAATATAAATCAGTGTAGATTAAAAAAAAAAAAAAAGGTCTAGGACTCAGAGACAGAAAATCTGGGTACATGTGTTAGGTCTGTTAGTAACTAAATATTTGACTGGATATGGATAAGTCAATTCTGTCCACCAGATCTCACTTTTCTCTTCCATTAACTAAAGGTATTGGAAAAATTGATTTCGTGGTCTCTTCCAGGTCTAGGAAATGTATGATTTTATATAAAGTACAAGGAAATAGATAAAACAGTTAATTAATCTTCAATTGACAGATCAGTTATCAACTTATAAACATCCTGACTCATCAAATGATACTCAGTGCCCAGGCTTGATTCCATAATGAGTGAGAAAAATTTATCGCTAAACTTTTCAAAGAATTATTGAGGACTTTCTCAATTATTAAGTCCATTGAGTATTGGAATTGATTCGTTCTCCAATTTATATCTATGTCACTTAGTTAAAACACGTTTTATAAATAACCAAAATTGGCACAATTTTCTAAAATGAAAATTCAGCCATGAAAACTGTGACTTCCACCACTGTCAATTACTGAAATACTTGTTAGATTTCCCCTAAATCTTGAATTCTAATGCTTTCTAGCTGTACTGACAAGATTTTTGCTGACAGAGGTTTCAAAGAGGGAAGATAGATGACAAAGACATTTATTTTTTAAAGAGACATCAATGTGTAATCTAGCTTGGCCTTTAATCATTTAAATCAAATTACTTGTTGTCCAGGATACTTAGGAGTTTATATTCAACCCTCATTCTCTTTTACATTCATCAAAACCTACTTTGATCTCTCCTATCACATTTCCTATTCTAGCTTGGTTGACTGATCAGCTTATCTATCTTTACTTCACTGTAGCATAGACTCAGCCCCTAGTGTAAAATAAAATGTTAGGAAAGAAAGGAAATATACAGTTATTCAGTAACTACTATGTTAAAGTTATTGTGCTATGTATTTTACAAATATTATTTTATTTGATCCTTATGACAGTCCTGGGAGGTTGGCAACTGGAATTCCTCTCATTCTACAGTTAAGGAGACTGAAGCAGATAGAAATTACAAGATAGAAGTGATTTGCCCAATATCACATAGCTAGTAAATATCTGAGACTAGATTATAACTCAAGTATTCCTGAATCTAGGCCTATGGCTCTATCCTGTGTTCCACCTCGTTGTTTCTAAAGGATAGATGAGGGAAAAAAAAAAGACATTTGATTAGGTAACCACTGAAGATCCCTGAGTTAAAATTCTTAGCACATACTTCAGGAGACTCTGGTGGCCCTAAAAATACCTGCTGGGCACATACATCTTAAAAATAAATATTGGATGCACATATTAGAGGCAAATAAAGAGCACACTGAAAAAAAGTTTCTGAGATGACCTCAGATAACTTGTAACAATTTTAGAACAGGATCTTGAAGCCAGTTCACATGAGAACCCAGATTTTCTGACTCCAAATCAAGTATTCTTTCCACTGTGAGATTTTTATTATATTATCTGTCTGTCTCTCTACCTATCTGTCGATCTGTTTATTTAGCCATTCATTTGTTTATTTTTGTTATCATCATTAATTATCATTAATATTATTTTTCCAGTGCTAAAAGAATTATAATGATTTCTTTAAAACAGAAAATATAATTATAGGATATTTGAATGCATCTGATAATTAGAACTAGAAGCTAGAAATATGTCAAACATTAAAATGAACAGGCTCACACTATATTTAATACTTTCCCTTTTTATAACACTTTAAGAACATTCAAAGCTCTTTCACATCACTGATCTCATTTGATCTTCTTCACTATCTGTTAAGTGAAAAAAGCTGACTTCAGTAAAGATCCTTCAACTAATTCTAATTCTAGTACAATGCTTAGACTTTATCATCCATCTATTCATTCATTCATTCATTCATCCATCCACCTATCTTGTGTCTCTGTCTCTCTCTGTCTTTCTCTCTCTTTCTTCCATTCATTTGGTAATCTTTTATGGGATGAATCTTGCCAAATATAGGCTAAAATCCATTTTTCATTATACCTTATTTATCTCCAAAATAAACATTTCCTATACATTAATTTCCTATCAAATACTGTAGATAGAGTGCTCAGGACTTTCTTGCTACAAAATTATTCCACCTGAGTTTTACTCTCATGGTTAATTACTATAGTGATCATGACCATTACTGTCATCTTTGATATAAACAGAACTTTCCTAAAGTTAGTGCTATAGTTGAAATCTTTTATCATGCATACTACTACCAACACATCAATAAATTAAAATGAGAAGCCTATTGACTAAACAGGTAATCCTATAAAAAATGAATTTCAGTGAAGTTTAAAGTCAATATTAGACAAGAATTTCACTTGACATTCAGAAAAACTAACTTGATCTAAGCCTAGATACAATCATGACATTTAGAATGGAAGAACTGTCTTGAACAAATAGTTTCCAGGAGCCACATTTTAGGGAGGACATTGAATAAGAACATGAACATGCTATGTTGAGCAAATCAGATTACAAGATTATGCTGTCTCATGACCTATTGAAGCAATTAAGGGTATTTGTTATGGAAAAGAGAAAATTTAGAAAGAACAGTATAGCTATCTTCAAGTATATACATGTATGCCAGGGGGAGGAATAATTAGATTGATTCTCCTGGGTCTAGATCACAAAAGTAAAAGCAATATGTGGATATTTAATAGAGATCAATTTCAGGTCCTTTTAATGAAAACCTTCTAAACTATTAGAGCTCTGGAAAAGAAAAGAGTGTCTTTAATAGTAATGGGGGTCTTTGATCAAATAGTAGGTACTGCTTAAGAATATTAAAAAGGAGATTCCATTTTAGGTTTAGATTGTAATAAGTGAACTCTATCATTCCTAGTAACCATGAACTTTAATGAGTCTATTGAGTTAATTTTGAGGGTTTTTAAAAATTTTTTTAATTATTAAAGCTTATTTCCAAACATATGCATAGTTTTCAAGATTTACCTTTGCAAAACCTTGTGTTTTACATTTTTTCCTCCCCTCCTTCCTCCATCCCCTTCCCATAGACAGCAAATAATTGAATATATGTTAAACTTGGGCAATTTTTCTGTACATATTTCCACAATTATCATGCTTCACAAAGAAAATCAGATCAAAAAGGAAAAAAAATGAGAAAGTAAACAAAGCAAGCAAACAACAACAAAAAAAGTGAAAATACTATACTGTGATCCACATTCAGTCCCTATATAATTGGAAATTAATGTCACTATAAAAGAACATACTTTAAAGCCATACATTTAAATCCTGGAAAGTTTGGAATAAGTAAACCTAGTGAAAAATGTCACAACCTATGAATCAGGATTACAGAATGAGAAAAACCAGTAATTTATGGATTTGAAAAAAGAAAAAACAAAGAAACGATGAGCCTCATTCCACCCATTATAGCTTAATATCACTCACAATATAGAAAACATGAGAGGAAAAAATGGATTTCATCTACTTTTTTTTAAACTTTTCTTTTCTAGTAAGTAAATGACATTAAAAAAAAAAAAAAACATATGTTAGTAATTAAAAAGGTTTGCTACTTATTTGTCATTTTAAAAAATAGCATTGATTGGGACTTCCAGCCAAGATGGCGGAGAGGAGGCACACATCTGCATAAGCTCCACGTTTTCTCTCAGAATTTAATTCAAGATAAGCCTTGGAATTAGTGCTTGACTGAAAAAAAAAAAAACCCACAAATAGTTACCAAGAGAAGACATCCTTGAAATTCACCAGGAAAGGTCTGTTTTTGCTTTAGGGCGGGGTCGGTCGGGCACAGGCTGAGGGCAGGCAGCAGCAGGGAGAACCTGGCAGGCAGCTCACAGCTGAGCAGACCGGAGAGGGGTGGGGTGTAATCTCAGCCATCTCTGTGAGGGGAGCTTTGCTAAAGGATTGACTCTGCTAAAGTCAGCAGCCCAGCAGAGAAGCTAAAAACATGGGGGGGGGGGGAAATACAACCCAAAACAGCTGGAGTCTGTTGGATGGAGACCTGGCCACCCCTCCCCCACAGTGTGAGATCTCAGCAAGCTCTCCCAGTCTCTCGGAGCACAGGTGCTTCACAGTGCTGTAAGTGCTTCGCTGCTGCTCCCTCTTCCCTCCCCCCCAGTCTGTAAAGGAAGCTCGGTAACACCACCCAGCCACCCCCCCAAAAAAAAGAGTCCATTTGTTTTTGGTTTTTTTTTTTTTTTTTTTTTTTGTTTGTTTTTTGTTTTTTGTTTTTTTTGCTAGTTTGTCTTCCTTGATTCTTCCCTGACAAAATGAGCAAAAATTTTAAATAGACCTTAACCACTAACAGCTTCCATACAGATAGAGAGCAGACTCTAAACCCTGAGGAGACTAAAAACAGACAGTCTCCAGGTGAATCTCCAAAGGAGGAGATTGTCTGTTCCTCAGCACAGAAGAATCTCATAGAAGAAATTAAAAAGGCTCTCACAAGGGAGCTAGAAGAAAAATGGGAAAAGGAGAGGGAGGCTTGGCAAGGGAGTCTGGAGAAGTCATCACACTCATTTAAAGACAGAGTAGATAAAGAAATAAAATTGTTGAAAAATAGAATCAGTGTCCTGGAAACAGAAAATAGCTCTCTAAAAAACAAAATTGGCGAAATGGAAAAAAAATTCCATAGAACAAAACAAATCACTTAAAAACTCAATTGGATAATTTGAAAAATATATTTAAAAAGTGAGTGAAGAAAATACTTCATTGAAAATTAGAATCGAACAATTGGATTTTGAATGACTCAAGAAGACAACAAGAATCAGTCAAGCAAAACCAAAAAAATGAAACAATGGAAAAAAATGTCAAATGCCTTTTTGGGAAAACAACAGACCTG
This sequence comes from Antechinus flavipes, assembly GCF_016432865.1. Classification (NCBI taxonomy): domain Eukaryota; kingdom Metazoa; phylum Chordata; class Mammalia; order Dasyuromorphia; family Dasyuridae; genus Antechinus; species Antechinus flavipes. The sequence continues at coordinate 634,349,517 of NC_067398.1, forward strand.
GAAAACAGATCCAGGAGAGACAATCTGAGAATTATTGGACTCCCAGAAAAGTATGATGAAAAAAAGAGCCTGGACATTATTTTCCAGGAAATTATCAAAGAGAACTGCCCAGAAGTCATAGAAACTAGAGGGTAAAATAGTCATTGAAAGAATTCATCGATCACCTACTGAAAGGGATCCTAAAATCAAAACACCAAGAAATATAGTGGCCAAGTGTCAGAACTATCAGACGAAGGAAAAAATACTGCAAGCGGCTAGAAAAACCCAATTCAAGTATCAAGGAGCCACAATAAGGATCACCCAGGATGTAGCAGCATTCACATTAAAGGATCAAAGGGCCTGGAATATGATATTCCGAAAGACTAAGGAACTCGGTATGCAACCAAAAATAACTTACCCAGCTAGAATGAGCATCTTTTTCCAGGGAAGAAGATGGACATTCAATAAAATAAGCAAATTTCACCTATTTTTGATGAAAAAAAACAGAACTTAACAAAAAGTTTGATCTACAAATATAGAACTCAAGAAAAACCTAAAAAGGTAAAAAGAAATCTTGGGAACTATATGCTACAAAGATATATAAAGAATACATGTATATACCTTGTTCTAGAAACTAGAGGTAGAAAGGAAATTGTACCAGAAAAAGGGTAAAGTGGGGATACTACATCTCACAAAGAAACAAAGGAAACCTATTATATCTGAGAGAAAGAACGGAGGGGGATGAATATAGTGTGTATTTTACTGCCATCAGAATTGGCATAAAGAGAAATATTTTAGACATATTCTATTTATGGTGAAACTTCTTCCACTTCATTGAAAAGTGGGAAGGGAAAAGTGAAAAGAGAAGGAATAAGCTAAGTGGAAGGGAATAAAGAAATTGTGATAAAAAGGAATAAGAAAGGAGGAAGAACTGTAAGACAGGGGAAGGGATACTAAAAAGGGAGGGCTGTGAGAAGAAAGTGGTGCTCACAAGCTTAATGCTGGGGAAGGGGGGAAGGGGGAAAGAAGGGAGAAAAGCATTAGCAAGGGTTAACAAGATGGCAAGTAATGCAGAATTGGTCATTTTAACCATAAATGTGAATGGGGTAAACTCCCCCATAAAGAGGAAGCAGTTAGCAGAATATATTAAAAGCCAGAATCCTACAATATGTTGTTTACAGGAAACACACCTGAAGCAGGGAGATACATGCAGGTTAAAGGTAAAAGGTTGGAGCAGAATCTACTATGCTTCAGGTGAAGTCAAAAAAGCAGGGGTAGCCATCCTGATCTCAGATCAAGCAAAAGCAAAAATTGATCTAATTAAAAGAGATAAGGAAGGGCACTATATCTTGCTAAAGGGCAGCATGGATAATGAAGCACTATCTATATTAAACATATATGGACCAAGTGGTATAGCATCTAAATTCTTAAAAGAAAAATTAAGAGAGCTGCAAGAAGAAATAGACAGCAAAACTATAATAGTGGGAGATCTCAACCTTGCACTCTCAGAATTAGATAAATCAAACCACAAAATAAATAAGAAAGAAGTCAAAGAGGTAAATAAAATACTAGAAAAATTAGGTATGATAGATCTCTGGAGAAAACTAAATAAAGACAGAAAGGAGTACACTTTCTTCTCAGCAGTTCATGGAACCTATAAAAAAACTGACCATATATTAGGACATAAAAATCTCAAACTCAAAAGCAGTAAGACAGAAATAATAAATGTATCCCTTTCAGACCACAATGCAATGAAAATTACATTCAACAAAAAGCCAGGGGAAAACAGACCAAAAAATAATTGGAAACTAAATAATCTCATACTAAAGAATGATTGGGTGAAACAGCAAATCATAGACATAATTAATAACTTCACCCAAGAAAATGAAATAATAAGATGTCATACTAAAATGTGTGGGATACAGCCAAAGTGGTAATAAGGAGAAATTTCATATTTCTAGAAGCCTACTTGCATAAAATAGAGAAAGAGAAAGTCAATGAATTGGCCTTGCAACTAAAAATGCTAGAAAAGGAACAAATTAAAACCTCCCAGTCAAATATTAAATTTGAAATTCTAAAAATAAAAGGAGAGATTAATAAAATCGAAAGTAAAAAATCTATTGAATTAATTAATAAAAATAAGAATTGATTCTATGGAAAAAACCAACAAAATAAACAAACCCTTAGTAAATCTGATTAAAAAAAGGAAAGAGGAAAATCAAATTGGTAGTCTTAAAAATAAAAAGGGAGAACTCATCAATAATGAAGAGGAAATTAGAGCAATAATTAGGAGTTACTTTGCCCAACTTTATGCCAATAAATCTGACAACTTAAATGAAATGGAAGAATACCTTCAAAAATATAGCTTGCCCAGATTAACAGAGGAAGAAGTAAATAGACTAAACAGTCCCATTTTAGTAAAAGAAATAGAACAAGCTATTAACCAACTCCCTAAGAAAAAATTCCCAGGACCAGAAGGATTTACATGTGAATTCTACCAAACATTTAAAGAACAATTAACTCCAATGCTATACAAATTATTTGAAAAAATAGGGATTGAAGGAATCCTATCAAATTCTTTTTGACACAGACATGGTACTGATACCTAAACCAGGTAGGTTGAAAACAGAGAAAGAAAATTATAGAACAATTTCCCTAATGAATATTGATGCTAAAATCTTAAATAAAATATTAGCAAAAAGACTACATAAAATCATCCCCAGGACAGTACACCATGACCAAGTAGGATTTATACCAGGAATGCAGGGCTGGTTCAATATTAAGAAAACTATTAGCATAATTGACTATATCAATAACCAAACAAACAAAAACCATATGATCATCTCAACAGATGCAGAAAAAGCATTTGATAAAATCCAACATCTATTTCTAATAAAAAACACTTGAGAGGATAGGAATAAATGGACTTTTCCTTAAAATAGTCAGGAGCATATATTTAAAACTGTCAGTAAGCATCATATGCAATAGGGAAAAACTGGAACCTTTCCCAGTAAGATCTGGAGTGAAGCAAGGTTACCCACTATCACCATTATTATTCAATATTGTATTAGAAACGCTAGCCTCTGCAATAAGAGTCGAGAAAGAGATAAAAGGAATTAGAGTAGGTAATGAGGAAACCAAACTATCACTCTTTGCAAATGATATGATGGTATACTTAGAGGACCCCAGAGAAATAATAAACTATTAGAAATAATTCATAATTTTAGCAAAGTAGCTGGCTACAAAATAAATCCCCATAAATCCTCAGCATTTTTATACATCACCAGCAAAACCCAACAGCAAGAGATAACAAAGAGAAATTCCATTCAAAATAACTGTCGATAGCATAAAATATTTGGGAATCTATCTACCAAAGAAAGAAAAGTCAGGAATTATATGAGCCAAATTACAAAAAAATTTCCACACAAATAAAGTCAGATTTAAATAATTGGAAAAATATTAAGTGCTCTTGGATAGGCCGAGCGAATATAATAAAGATGACAATACTCCCTAAACTAATCAATCAGACTCCTAAGAAAATATTTTAATGATCTAGAAAAAATAACAATAAAATTCATATGGAAGAACAAAAAGTTGAGAATCTCAAGGGAATTAATGAAAAAAAAAATCAAATGAAGGTGGCCTAGCTGTACGTGATCTAAAACTATATTATAATGCAGCAGTCACCAAAACCATTTGGTATTGGCTAAGAAATAGATTAGTTGCTCAGTGGAATAGGTTAGCAATCTAGTGTTTGACAAACCCAAAGATCCCAACTTTTGGGATAAGAATTCATTATTTGACAAAAACTGCTGAGATAACTGGAAATTAGTGTGGCAGAATTTAGGCATTGGATCCACACTTAATACTGTATACCAAAATAAGATCAAAATGGGTCCATGATTTAGGCATAAAGAAGGAGATTATAAATAAATTAGAGGAACATAGGATACTTATCTCTCAGACTTGTGGAGGAGGAAGAAATTTGTGACCAAAGATGAACTAGAGATCATTATTGATCACAAAATAGAAAATTTTGATTACATCAAATTAAAAAGCCTTTGTACAAACAAAAATAATACAAACAAGATTAGAAGGAAATCAACAAACTGGGAAAACATTTTCACAGTTAAAGGTTCTGATAAAGGCCTCATTTCCAAAATATATAGAGAATTGACTCTAATTTATAAGAAATCAAGCCATTCTCCAATTGATAAATGGTCAAAGGATATGACCAGCCAATTTTCAGATGATGAAATTGACACTATTTCCACTCATATGAAAGAGTGTTCCAAATCACTATTGATCAGAGAAATGCAAATTAAGACAACTTTGAGATACTATTACACACCTGTCAGATTGGCTAAGATGACAGGAAAATGTTGGAGGGGATGCAGGAAAACTGGGACACTGATGCATTGTTGGTGGAGTTGTGAACGAACCTGAGAACGAATTCTGGAGAGCAATCTGGAATTATGCCCCAAAAATTATCAAACTGTGCATACCCTTTGATCCAGCAATGTTACTTCTGGGCTTATATCCCAAAGAGATACTAAAGAAGGGAAAAGGACCTGTGTGTGCCAAAATGTTTGTGGCAGCCCTGTTTGTAGTGGCTAGAAACTGGAAAATGAATGGATGCCCATATTGGAGAATGGTTGGGTAAATGGTGAGTGAATGATGAATGTTATGGAATGTTATTGTTCTGTAAGAAATGACCAGCAGGATGAATACAGAGAAGCTTGGCGAGACTTAAATGAACTGGTGCTGATTGAAATGAACAGAACCATCATTATATACTTCAACAACGATACAGTATGAGGATGTATTCTGATGGAAGTGGATTTCTTAAACAAAGAGAAGATCTAACTCAGTTTCAATTGATCAATGATGGACAGATGCAGCTACACCCAAAGAAAGAACACTGGGAAATGAATGGAAACTGTTTGCATTTTTGTTTTTCTTCTCAGGTTATTTTTACCTTCTGAATCCAATTCTTCCTGGGTCACTGTTCAGTTCTGCACACATATATTGTATCTAGGATATACTGTGACATATTTAACATGTCCAGGACTGCTTGCCTTCTGGGAGAGGGGGTGGAAGGAGGGAGGGGAAAAGTCAGAACAGAAGTGAGTGCAAGGGATAATGTTGTAAAAAATTACCCAGGCATGGGTTATGTCAATAAAGTTATAATTATTTTAAAAAATAATATAAAAATAAAAGTAAATAAATTTACCCAAAAAAAGAATACAAGGTATTCCCCAGTTGATTAATTCCCCAAAGGATATGAACAGACAATTTTAGATGACAAAATTAAAGCCATCTATATTTATATGAAAAAATGCTTTAACTCACTATTGCTTAGAGAAATGCAAATTAAAAAACTCTGACATACCACCTCATACCTGTCAGATTTGCTAAGATGACAGGAAATGATAATGATAAATGTTGGAGGGGATGTGGAAAAACTGGGACACTAATGCATTATTGGTGGAATTTTGAAATGACCTAATCATTCTGGAGAGCAATTTGGAATAATGCCCAAATGGCTATCACACTATGCATATCTTTTAACCCAGAAATGCTACTACTGGATCTGTATGCCAAGAAAATTATAAAGGAGGGAAAAGGACCCACATTTACAAAAATGTTTGTAGCAATTCTTTTTGTGGTAGCAAAAAATTGGAAAATTCCCCATCAATTGGGGAATGGCTGCAAAAGTGCTATATGAAGATAATGGAATATTGTTCTATAAAAAAGATGAACAAACTGATTTTAGAAAGGTCCGGAAAGATCTACACAAACTGATGGTGAGTGAGATAAGCAGAATCAGTAATATATTGTACACAGTAATAATAAGTATATGGGATGATCAACTATGAAGGACTTAGTTCTTCTTAGTAGTTTAGGGATCCAAAGCAATATCAAAAAACTTTGGACAGAAAATGCCATTTGCATTCAGAAAGAGAAAAGAGACAATATAGATCAACACATACTATGTTCACTTCCTTTTTCTGTTTTTCTCTCCCATGGATTTTTCATTTTTGCATTGATTTTTGTCGCTCAACATAATTCATAAACAATGTGTATTAAAAATAAATTTACCAGAAAAAAGGAAGACCTTTACATGATTACTAGCTGTGTAATCCTGAGCATGTAACTTACTTAACCTTGTTTATCTCAGTTCCTCAAGTGTAGGATGAACTGGAGAGGGAAATAGAAAACCAATCTAGTATCTTTGCCAAGAAAATCTCAAATGGGATCACAGGGTCAGACAACTGAGCAACAATAATAACTATTGGTAGGAAGTTCACACATTAGAGTTCATAAGTTGGGGAGATTCACAAGTCAGGAACCTACAATCCCACTCTCCGAGGAGAAATCAATCTTTGAGTTTACACCTTTAAGAGATCATATATAAGAAGCTCTTAGAGCCTCAGTCAAGAGTCAATGGAGGAGTCAGTTCGGGAGATTAACAGAGCCAGCATTCAGAACTGGAGATTCAGAGGGAGCTGGAGGCTGAGGCTGAAGCTGGCAGAGGCAAAGGACATTCAACAAGAGCTCTCAACTAAGGAAATCTTACTTGGCTATTTTGAAGGAGACAAAGGATTTGAACTTTTAACACTTGGCTGCCTTTGAGGCGATTATTACTTTGAACTGAAACTAAGGCTGCCTCCAGAAGAACCCCAAGAAACCTGCTTTAAGGCGTTAGCTTTACTCTACTGCGCCGCCGGGTGGGGCGTAGGCCAGAGCAAGATGGCACCCCCAGGCAAGCAATATGGGCTCATTTTGCCTAAGAAAGCCCAGCAGTTGCAGAAGCCTATTTTGCAGAAGCCATCGGTGTTCTTGACAATGACTCTGATGAGGAGACCTCCTTGAGTGACTGCCTTCAGAAATAAGCCCTCAAGAAGCAAGTGATGAAGCAGACTAAACTAGAAATTCAGAAGGCCCTAGCAGAAGATGCCACTGTGCATGAATATGACAGTATTTATGGGGACATGCAGCGGAAGAAAGAAAGTAATCCTAAATTGCTTTCAGTAAAAGACAGAAAGCCCAAGTACATTCACAGCCTACTAAAAGCGGTGGAAATAAGAAAAAAGGAGCAAGAGAAAAGAATGGAGAAGAAAATTCAGAGAGAACGAGAAATGGAGAAGGGAGAATTTGATGATAAAGAGGCATTTGGGACATCGGTTTACAAGAAGAAAGGACTGAGGAGGCAGAAAGAGAGGAGAGCCGACTGGATGTAACCAAATAGAAGAATCTCAGTGGATTTTATAGACACCTTTTAAATCAAACAATTGAAGAGGAAGTCCCTAAATGCAGCCTTCGGGAAGCCAGCTCTAGGATAAAGGAAGAGAAGCCGCGGGGTTATTCTGAGGAACGGAATCCAGCAGGAAGAGTCCGGGATGATAGAGCCAGGCCCGAAATCAGAGCGAAGGAAGAGGAAAATCCCGATGCCAACAGCGTCCTGGAGGAGGAGGGGAACGGGGCCAGCCGAGAGGGCCGGTGGCCCGCTGCGGGGCCAAAAGCTACACTGAGAAAGAACACTGAAGGTCCCAAGAGCAGCCCAGGAAGGGGAAGGTGTCTCTTTTTTGGCATTTGTCAGGTTATATATATATGTCCTCAGCTCACGGTATTTCAATGTAAATAAAAATGCCCTTAAAGAGAAAATCTAACTCAGTTTCAATTGATTAATGATGGACAGATGCAGCTACACCCAAAGAAAGAACACTGGGACATGAATGTAAACTGTTTGCATTTTTCTTTTTCTTCCCGGGTTATTTTTATCTTCTGAATCCAATTCTCCCGATGCAACAAGAGCACTGTTTGGTTCTGCACACATATATTGTATCTAGGATATACTGTAACCTATTTAACATGTATAGGACGTTTGCCATCTGGGGGAGGGGGTGGAGGGAGGGAGGGGAAAAATCGGAACAGAAGTGAGTGCAAGGGATAATGTTGTAAAAAATTACCCTGGCATGGATTCTGTCAATAAAAAGTTATAATTATTTTTTAAAAATAGCATTGATTTGGTGGTATTAGACTTCTCCTAAAGTACTCCTCAGTTCCAAATTTATTGTGTAGAATAGCAATATTAGGAGGAGTCATAAAAATAGATTTTTGAATTCGTAAAATATTTACTAAGTGGAACAGGATAACAAACTTTTAGAAAGGACCTCCATGTTGATGAATAAAACTGGTACCTAACAGAGAAATCCCTCAAAGAGTACTTCTCAAAAAGTCCTCATTTAGTATTCTCTTGAGAAATTTTACTAAATTGCTACCCACTTTCTCCTAAGGAAAATCATTTCAGTTTTGAATAGATCTAATTGCTGATTAGGATTCTATTGTTTTTTTTTTCTTTTTTGTTTTATTCCTTTTTTTTTTTTGTTGTTGTTTGTTTGTTTTTCTCCTTTTATCCCCTCTCCACATTAAGAAAGGAGAACTAACAAGGAAGAAAGAAAGACTTGAATTCAAGTTGTACTTCTGATACATACTGACTCTGAAAGCCTGGGCAAGTTATTTAACCTATTAAAGCTTTATTTAATTATCTAAGGATAGATATTGATAGAGGAAATTTGCTTACCTGGGAGTTTATTATATCAACAAAATCACAGGACCAATCCCTCACTCTGTTTTTCCCCAGAATAGATAGAAGACTTAAAGAATAAAATTCTGAAGACACAAAGAAAAAAAAATCTGATGTAAGGGAAAAGGGGAAAAAGATTTACCAAATAAATACATTGTATAAGCATAGAGACCTTATAATGGACTGAAGCTCGAGTTGATGCACTGAGGTCCAAAGAACGTGAGGCTAAATAGCAATTGGATGATACTCTATTAAAATATGCTTGCAAAAAGAATGGCCCCACCCACTCTCTGCAAGTTTTGATGTGTTGTATAGGAAATGACATAGAGACGATTTTGGTGGGTGGAGAGAGAGAGGCAGGGAGAGAGACAGAGAGACTGCTGGTCGGGTTCCTGTCCCCATGGCTCTCACTTCCTATGGCCATCCTCCTTCACCTCCACAAAGAATAAAAATTGAAGATTTTCCCTTAACCTGAATTCCTGATTCAGGCTGATTTTAAAATACATGGTCATCACAGGACCTCATTAGTCACCTTCAAATTTAAATCAACATCGAGATAAGAGGGAAATGAATAAAGGTAATGGCTTTTGAGTTCAACAACAAGACATGGGGCTATAAGGATAATTTTAGGAGCTGTAAAATTCAGAATGAACATTGTTGTAAAGGACAACAAAAAAAGCACTGTTATACTGTTAACTTTATTAGAGAAAACAAATTTCAAAGAATGTTTAGAATCAATTGCTAACACAGTTTTTTTGTTTGTTTTTTCCCTGCAATTCTGCACCATGACCACATTGCCCATCTAATAATATGCAATGTAATATTATTTGCTCATTTTTTTAATCCAAGTGTTTCCTATATACTAAGTTTTGCCACATTTGAGCTTATCTAAAATGTACAACCAGTTGACCAGATTCTATCTATCCTTTATCTTAATCTTACTTCTTCCTGTTTCAAGGTGTTTACTTGAGAGAAGAAAGAACATGCTATAATGGGAAACACCTGAAAGACTCCCAGCTATGCAAAAGGAATAAGCATATTTATATGCCACCTATTATGTGCATAGTACTATACTAATTTCTTTTACAAAGATTATCTCATGTGAAACCTAAGATGAAGATGCTATTATTATATTCATTTCACTGTTGAAGAAACTGAGGTAAACAGAAGTTAAGCAACAATTGTAGAGCTTTCTAGCAAATGATATTTGTGTAGACTAATACCAGCATCTTCCTAATATTTGTTCTTGTCAAAGAGTAGAATACAGTAGTATTCTCCATTTTAAGAGGTTTGTAAATGGAGGATGGACAGTTACCTGTCATGGATAGTGTACTGAGTTAAATTTTATCTGGTGATTAGACCAAACATTCCTTGATTTCCTTTCCAATTCTATGCATATAAATATAAATAAACATATATATATATATATATATATATATATATATATATATATATATGATTATGTAGAGATACAATGCTGTTTACTGGCAGTGGTAAGAAACAGAATGCATCCAGGCTTTATGTTTTTGAATGTGATTTGTTTTTAAACATAGAAAACTACCATGCATTTAATTTGGGTATACAAATGTAAAGAAAAGGGGGTAAGCCCCTTATATCAACTGATGCCATTGAAAACCCAGAATGCAATCACAAAGTGTTAATGAGGTGTTAAATTAACAGTAAAGATGTAACTATGTCTTGATTTCTTTATGAGGTGTACGTGTCTGATTGAGTCAAGAAAAGAAGAACTGATCTAAGTAAACAAATAAGCCATTCTTGGATGGATGGGTAATGCTTATCTAATGCCTGAGGATTTCTCAACGATGAAATTCAGATTAGAACTATAGGAAAGGCCTTGTGGGGTATGGGGGAGGAGTGGAGAGGACAGATTTGTTCCTTTTTTGCTTCCCCCAATGATTCTTTATGTCCTCCTTTTTTCTTGTCCCCTTTCCCCTTCCACCTTCCCTTTTTTTCCTTTCTGAAGTGGAAGAGGAAGGCCTTCTACTTTACAGAGATGGCTGTAAAAAGAAATCGAACTAGGGATGTGAATGATGCTGAGCATTCTTATTCTATGTTTCTGTGATTGCTTGAAGCTTAAATTGAAGCTAAAAACTGAGAATTATCTAACTAGAAATATTTAACCAACTAAAACACCAGCTAACAGCTAGTATAGGTGTTAATAGATAATTTAAAAAGAAAAGAAATTACAGAATTGCTGTGATCTTGTAAAATGAGTTTTTGGAGACCATAATAAAGTCCAGAAAGGCAGTCAGATTGGAAATTATAAAGGCAATCAGACATAAAGCTTAACATATGTGGATCTCTCAGGGATATGACACAAGTCAATCTCTATCATTGCAGAGGGAGAGATCTTTACAATCCATATCCAATTTTATTTTTGTGTGTCTTTCTGAATCTTCCATAAAGGATCAACTTATGCTTGAAGACTTCTTTTGGTCCTTTAATATTTGGGCTCATCAATGTAGTCCTAAGGTTATATTTTATTTTCTTTTACTTTTTTCTTTATGGCTGGCTATACAATTGCTTGATTTTTATTTTATTTTTTTATAACCTTCTCACAAACAATGCATTGATGTTAATGTTGCAGCCTATTGGTACCCACCATAGGGTATCTTTCTATTACTGTCAGGGTCACTTGTCATGAATCTTCCGAGATTTTGTTCCATGATGCAAAGTCATATACCATGGAACATCACAGACAGAAAATTTATGACCAAAAAATAGGCTTTTTCAAGACCTAGCAGTTTTGGATCATTGAAAATGCTGTGTGCTTTTTTCAATAGAATCTTCCTTCTATTTAGTTCTTGGCATGGCTCATTACAAGGATAGGACAAAAAACATTATTCAGGTATATGACCACATAAACCCATATTCTTGTATGTTTTTTTTAATTTTTTTTTTTTTGTAATTTCTAATGACATTTCACAGCCTTGTATTCAGTGTAGGAGAAATCTGTAACACTGCACACCTTTTTTTTTTTTTTTTTTAACTTTACTTCCAGGAGATTCTAATAAAGCTGAAAGCTAGCAATTCACACTGGCTCTGGGGCCTATCTGATTGGTTTTTCAGCCTCTAGTAGGGTCATGAACCTAAGGTTAAATCCAAAGTATATAAAAATGACATGAACTGAGGAAAATAATACAACTACACTGCGGCTTCTCCAAGCCCCCGATTCCTTCAAGATTATTAAATCTAAAGATATAAGACATTATTAGGTTGCTCTCTCTCTCCTCTCCTTCTTTCTCTCTCTCTCTCTCTCTCTCTCTCTCTCTCTCTCTCTCTCTCTCTCTCTCTTTTTCTCTCTCGTTCCTTCTACTTCTCTGTTTGTCTTTCTGTATGTCTCTCTCTATTCATCTCTGTCTTCTTCTCTCTGTCCCTGTCTCCTTCTTTTCTCTGTCAAGGTCTCTGTGTCTGTCTCCTGTCTCTCTTTTTCTGTCCCTGCCTCTGTGTGGTTCTTTGTTTCTCTTACTGTGTCTCTATGTTTCTCTCTCTTTATATTTGTCTCTTTCTCTTTGTCTCCATTTTCTCTGTCTTTCTGACTCTTGTCTCTCTGTCTTTCTTTCTGTCAGACATTTTGGAAAGGCTGAAAATTTGTTTCTTGTAAGTGTTAATTATATTTGAAACTTGGTTATCTCAGAAGAATAAATGTGATAGTAAGGAATAGTTTAGAAGAAGCTTCTAAAGGACCCCTAAATTGTAGTCCTCTGCCATTAATTTACTCTGTGAGGGTGGATATTTTAGTTTCTCCAGGCCACAACTTCCTCATTTTGTAAAGTAATGGAACATCTACCATCTCTAACACTCTATGTTTGAAATACTTTTAAGCTCCAACATTTTACATTCTGATTGTCTATGTTTTAAGTTCCTTTAACTCTTATGTCCTGTGTTCTTATCTTTCCACTGTTTTAAGATTCCATTCTGGATTTTATATTTCAAGATTTTGTGTTCTAAGATCATTTCCACATTTAATCATCTAGAATTCAATGGTATATTTTCTTCTAAACCCCTCTCTCCATTTTGGGAAATATTTTATTTTTTTAATTTTAAATAAATGCTTTTTATTATCAAAATATATTCAAAGATAGTTTTCAACATTCACCCTTGCAAAACCTCATATTCCAAATTTTTCTCCCTCCCTTCCCCTATCTCCTCCCCTAAAAAGTTAGCAATCCAACATATGTTGAACATTTAGAATTCTTCTAAACACATTTCCGCATTTATAATGCTGAAGAAGAAAAATCATATAAAAAATGAGAAAGAAAACAAAAGCAAGCAAACAATAACAAGAAAAGTAAAAATACGATGTTGTGATCCACATTCAATCACGACAATCCTCTCTCTAGGTTCAGATGGCTCCCTCCATCACAAGTCTATTGAAATTGGCCTGAATCACCTTGCCATTGAAAAGAGTCATGTCCATCAGAACTGATCTTCACATAATCTTGCTGGTGTTGTGTACAATGTTCGTTAGGTTCTACTCACTTCACTAAGCATCAATTCATGTAAGTCACTTCAGGTCTCTCTGAAATCAGTTATGTCCATCAATTGGAGAATGGCTGAATAAATTGTGATATATGAATATTATGGAATATTATTGTTCGGTAAGAAATGACCAATAGGATGATTTCAGAAAGGCCTGGAGAGATGCTGAGGGAAATGAGCAGGACCAGGAGATCATTATATACTTCAACAACAATACTATATGATGATCAATTCTGATGGATGTGGCCCTCTTCAACAATGAGATGAACCAAATCAGTTCCAATAGAGCAGTAATGAATTAAACCAGCTACACCCAGGGTAAGAACTTTGGGAGATGACTATGAACCACTACATAGAATTCCTAATCCCTCTATTTTTGTCCACCTGCATTTTTGATTTCCTTCATGGGTTAATTGTATTCTATTTCAAAGTCCGATTCTTTTTGTACAGCAAAATAACTCTATGCACATGTATACATATATTGTATTTAAATACACTTTAACATGTATGGGTCAACCTGCCATCTGATGAAGGGGTAGAAGGAAGGAGGGGAAAAATTGGAACAAAAGGTTTTGCAGTTGTCAATGCTGAATAACTATCCATGCATATATCTTGTAAATAAAAAGCTATAATAATAATAAGAAAAAAAAAGAAATCAGCCTGCTGATCATTTCTTATAGAATAATAATATTTCCATTACATTAATATATCATAACTTATTCAGCCATTCCCAAACAGATGAGTATACACTCATTTTCCAGTTCCTTACCACTACAAAACAGACTTGCTACAAACATTTTTGCACATGTGGGTCGCTTTCCCTCCTTTATAATCTCTTTGGGATACAGGCCCAGAAAAGATACGGCTGGATCGAAGAGTTGATAACCCTTTGGGCATAGTTTCAAATTGTTCTACAGAATGATTGCATCAGTTCACAACTCCACCAATAATGTATCAATGTCACAATTTTCCCACATCTCCTTCACATTCATCATTATCTTTTCCTGTCATCTTAGCCAATCTGATAGGTGTGTAGTGATAACTCAGAATTATCTTAATTTGCATTTCTCTGATTAATAATGACTTGGAGTATCTTTTCCTATGTCTAGAAATTTTTTTTAATTTCTTCAATCTGAAAATTGTCTTCATATCTTTGACCATTTATCAATTGGAGAATGGCTTGTATTCTTATAAATTTGAGTCAATTCTCAATATATTTTAGAAGTAAGGAACTCTTGAATGTAAATTTCCCCCCCTAGTTTTCTGCTTCTATTCGAATCTTTTCTGCACTGGTTTTGCTTATACAAGAACTTTTTTTAATTTAATATAATCAAAATTATCCATTTTGCATTTCATAATGTAGTCTAGTGTTAAAGACTTTCCTTCTGAGAATTGCTATGTATGCCATGTCAGCTGGTAGGGTGGGCCCAGGAGGTAAAAAGGGGCTTGGCCTCTGAGGCAGGAGGTTGTGTCTTACAGGTCTTAGATCTCCTCTTAGGACACAGCACTAACTCCAGGTGTTTCCCTTCTGTGGATCCACCTAAGCAGTGCTGAGTGGGCTGGGCACAGGGTAATCCCAGAGGAGAGTAAATATAAATGGCCAGCTTTGAGTCCATAGGCAAGAAGGATACAGAGAGAAGTAGAGATTCAGGAATGCAGAAAGAGAGCTGGAGAGACATACATACACTTGCTCTTGCTTCCTGCTAACCCCTGCTGAGATAACCAATAAAGAAAGGCTGTTTGGCACCTTTAACATTGGTCTTGTCTCCATATGTATCTGGGAAGACTGATATGTATGGTCCTGGCAATCAGTAGCCTCGGGATAGGAGTACAGTCTAATTTTTCATTGGTTACAAATTCATTTCTTCTTTACTGATCTGAGAGGTAGACTACCTTTTGTTCTTCTAATTTGCTTACAATATCACTCTTTATGTCTAAATTATGAAATTATGAAACCATTTCGATCTTATTTTGACATAAGATGTGAGGTGTTGGTCAGTGCCTAGTTTCTACCATAGTATTTCCCAATTTACCAGCAATTTCTGTCAAATAGTGAGTCCCAGAAGCAGGGGAATATTATTTTTTTTAATATTCCTAAGATAAAACTCTAGAGAAATTCTGAATAAGCAGTGAGATAGGATTTTGAAAATAAAGTTAATTTGTAGGAAAAAAATGTAATTGCTTTGCAAAAATAAATTCATACAATTACAGAATTCAGGTAATACAGATCATGACAGATGTCAAGCTGTTGCTAGGCTGAAAAAGAATATATGTTTTTGATGAGATGAAAGTCATCCTCTTTGGCCTCCTGACAGGATTTCCTAACAAGCCTTTTTCCAATTCAATAAATGATTATTAAGCACCTATTCTTTATTCACTCAACATTCTACAGCATCCATTCACAAGCCATATTATACAATGAGGAAAAAACACTTTATTAGACACTAAAGATAAAAGTATCACAAGAACAGAATGTAACCTATGTGGCATTTGTCTTGGATCTTAAGCATTAAGAAAAATATATTTAAAATACAGTGTGTGTACTGAAATGGTTGATGTCATTGAAATGAGGGTGCATGCAGGAAGCATTATTCTTGCCACCAGCTTAAAATTAAATGATGCTAGTGCTTTAAATTGCTCTAGTGATAGGAAAACATTAACTTTCAAGGTGGCCCATTGTTAAGGTATTTTTCCTTATACTCAGTCTATACAACTTTTATATATTGAAGAATGTCCTGACCCCCAGGGCTGAGTGGAATAAGTTCAATACTTCTATCAAATAACAGCCATTCAAATACTTGAAGAAAGTCATCATTTTTGTATAATGTCATCCTTTATCCAGGATAAACATCTTATATTCATATAGCTAATCCATTTCACCATCATACTTGCTTTCTTTTGAACATAACAGTCCAATCTGTCAATGCTCTTTTATAATGTGATACCTGAATTGAACACAATATACTATTTATTCTCTGTCCAAGGCAGAGAGCAGAGTTACTACCACCACCACCAGCACCACCACCTTTTTTTCTAGTCTCTATGTCTCTTTGCATAACGCTATAATAGACAGCTTTTTTTCCCCTGACATTATTTCAGTAATACTGACCAAGTTAGAATAATGTATCTCACATTCTCTGCACAGAATCTCATGTACCCCAAACCTACAATCTCCAGCAAGAATCGTATTTACAACCAGGATTTAACAAAACACCAGAAGAGTGTATTTGTCTTAAATGCCCCAGTCTTTTTTTGATACCATTCTTCTGCACCATGACAACCTTACTTTTCAATACTTGGTCCCTTTTCAGTCTCCCTAAGAAGAAGTCATGTGGCTTCCACAAGAATACCTTATGTGAATCATGGTCTCACAATGAAAGTCATTCTTATTTTGGATTGAATCTAATTGTTATGTATTGGTCAACCTGTCTGTCATCTGAGGGAGAGGATGGAAGGAAGAAGAGGAAAAATTGGAACAAAAGGTTTGGCAATTGTCAATGCTGTAAAATTACCCATGCATATAACTTGTAAATAAAAAGCTATAATTAAAAAAAAAGAATCTAATTGTTAAAATTAATTTAAGCTAAAGTAAACTCACTCTCATGATACACTTCTATCATTTTCTCAGGGGAACTAAGCAGAAATGACAAGTATCATAAGACAAAATTGCATACTTCCAAATGATGAGAGAGAACACTAGGAGATGGAATAGTAGGTAGCACACTTTAATGAGAGAAGAATAATAAATAAAACCTTGGGACGTGAGGAAGGTCTTGGGAAGTCATGATGAGAAATCTAATGGAGAGAGCATTATGGCCATCTGGCAGGTAGAGAAAGAAATCAAAAGAAATAGAAGGGGTAGGGAAAGGATCACCAAATCACAAAATTTCTGAGTTGGAAGGTTTATCAGAGGATCTCTGGTTCAGTTTAAAGATGAATAAATATTCCCTCTGCAACATTTTAAACGTTGAAGAGTATCCATTGATAAGAATCTTTTGCAATCCTAGATAGCCCATTCTACTTTTCAGTATCTTTGTTAGGAAGATTTTCTTTACTTCAAATTTTTTTTCCATACAATTTTACCCATGTATCATACTGTTCTTTTTTTCCCACCATATTTTTCAAGTAGTCTAATAATTTTTAAATTCTCTTTTGTGGATCTATTTTCCAAGTTAATTATTTTTGGAATGAAATAAAAGAAGAGTTAAAGAAATAATTTCATTATTTCTTACAAATCATAAATGCATTTTAAATACTTGAAGACAGTAATCACGAGCATCATAATTCCTCACAAGATAAAGCAATTCAAATGACTTTCAATCTTTCCTACTTGAGAGGTAGAAGAAAAATTGGGAAAAGAAATGAGAAGTATGCAGGACTGAAGAATAGTGTTTTCCCCTTTTTTGTTTGTTTGTTTTCATTCTCCTGTTTGATTTGATTTTTGCTGCACAGCATCAAATGCAAAAAATATGTTTAAAAGGAGTGTACATATTTAACCTATACGATATTGCTTGCTCTCTTGAGGTAGAGGGAAGGTGAGGGAGAAAAAGGGAAAAAAAATTTTGGAAAGGAAAAAGTATTACAAAAATGGAATGTTGAAAACTATCATCACATGTATTTGGAAAAATAAAATACTATTGAGGAAAAAAAATCCCATAATTGACCAAATAGGAAAAATAAATTCCCTGAAGAAAACAACTCCTTTCCAAGTAGAATTGGCCAAAAAGAAAAAGTGGCACAAAAACTAACTGAAAAATATCATTCCTTTAACAATTAGAATTCGTCAGGTGGAAACTAATGACTCTAAAAGACATTAAGTATCAGTCAAAAAAAAATAAAAAAGAATGAAAAAAATAGAAGAAAATGTATAATACCTCATTGGAAAAAAATAACTGACCTAGAAAATAGATACATAAAAGAGAATTTAAGAATTATAGGACTACTTGAAAGATGTGATTAAAAAATTTCCAACCACCTAGATATCATATTTCAAGAAATTGTCAAGGAAAGTTGCCATTATATCAAAAAACCAAAGAGTAAAATAGGGAAAGAATTTTCCAACCACCCCCTGAAAGAGATTTTAAAATGAAAATTCCAGGAAATATAGCAGCCAAATTCCATAATTATTAGGTCAAGGAAAAAATACTTTACGCAGTTAGAACAATTGAAACATTGCAAACCCACAGTCAGTATTGCCCACGACTCAGCATTAAAAGATCAGAGGGTTTGGGATATGATATTCTGGAAGGCAAAAAAGCTTGGATCACAACCAACAATCAACTATGCAGTCAAACTGAACATAATTTTTCAGGGAAAAAGATCAACGGTCAATGAAATAGGGACTTCCAGACAATCCTGAGGGAAAAAACCAGAGCTGAACAGATGATTTGATATTCAAATACAAGATTTAAGAGAAGAACAAAAAATGAAAAAGGAAAGGAAAAAAATGTTATTCAGTAAGTTTAACTGTTTACATCCCTACAGGGAAGAAAACTGTCTTTGTCAGGACAGTTAGAAACAGGGAAATACATAGATAACAATGTTAATTGTGAATGTGAATGTGATGAAATTTCCCATTAAATGGAAGTAGATGGCAGATAACTATGTTGTTTACAAGAAACATATTTGAAGCAAAGAGATAACATAGAGTAAGGGTAAAAGGCTAGAGGAGAATATATTATGTTTCAATGAAATAAAAGAAAACAAAAACAAAAACAAAAAAAAAACCCAGCAGTAACAATACTGATCTTAGAGAAAGCAAAAGCAAAAATATATCTAATTAAAAGAGAAGAAAAAAAAATATTTTAATCAAGGATACCACTAATAATGAAGCAATAGCAATTATAAAAATATTTGCACCAAATTGTATAGTATCCAAATTCTTAGAGAATAAGTTAAATAAGTTACAGGAAGAAACAGACAATGAAATTATACTAAAGGGGGAACCTCACCTTCCCCCTCTAACAATTAGATAAATTTAACCGCAAAATAAACCAGAGTGAAATAAAGAAGTGAATAGAGTTTTAGAAATGTTAGATATAATAAATCTGGAGAAAACTGCATGGGAATAAAAAAGAATATACCCCTTTTCAACAATACATGGCATCTACAAAATATTGACCATATATTAGCACACATAAACTTCAAAATCAAATGCAGAAAGGCAGAAATTATAAATGTGTCCCTTTTAGATTAAGATGCAATAAAATTATTTGTAATAAAGGTTCATGGAATAATAGACTAAAAGCTAATTAAAAACTAAAGAATCAAATATTAAGGAATGAGTGGGTCAAACAACAAATCATAGAAACAATAATTTCATTCAAGAGAATGACAATAATGACACAACATGACAAATTTTATTAGATGAAACCAAAATAATTCTTAGAGGACATTTAAATATCTAAATGTTTGCAGGAATAAAAGAAAGTAGAGATCAATGAGTGGGGTATGCAATATGATAAAGCTAGAAAAAGAAGAAATTAAAAATCTTAAATTACATACCAACTTAAAAATTCTGAAAATCAAATGAGAGATTAACAAAATAGAAATAAGAAAACTATTCAAATAATAAAATAAAACTAAGAACTGGTTTATTAAAAATAATAAAAGAGATAAAACTAATTTCATATAAAATGATGAAGAAATCTAAATTACTAGTATCAAAAATGAAAAGGGTGAATTCACTACCAATAAAGAAAAAAATTAAAGAAATAATTTAGGAGCTATTTTGCCCAACTGATAATCTAAGTTGAATATAAATGCCCTAAATTAACAGAAGAGAAAAAAATGCTTAAATAACTCCATTTTAGAAAAAGAAATTGAACAGACCATCAATGAGCTCCCTAGGGAAAGAAAAATCACATGGGCCATATGGATTTACAAATGAATTCTACCATACATTTAGAGAAGAAGTACATCCACTATCATGTAAAGTAATAAAAAAAATAGGTGAAGAAGAGCCCTACCAAATTCTTCTAATGACACAAATATGATGCTGATACTTAATCTGGGAAGAATCAAAACAGAGGGGTGAAATTACAAACTTGTCTCCCTAGTAAATATTGATGGAAACATTTTTTTAATTTAAAATTTTAAATGGTTAAGTTTTCAAATGAAGAAATTAAAACTAGCCATAGCCATATAAAATATTTTAAGTCACTATTAATTAGAGAAATTCAAATTAAAATAACTCTGAGGTACCACCTCACTTCTATCAGACTTCTAATATGACAGAAAAGGAAAATGATAAATGTTGGAGTTGTGAGAAAATTGGAACACTAATGTATTATTGGTAGAATTGTAAACTGATTCAACTTTTCTGGAGAGCAATTTTGAACTATACCCAAAGGTGTATAGAACTGTGCATACCCTTGATGCAGCAGTACCAATGCCAATTGTCTGTATCTCAAAGATATCATAAAAAAGAACAAAAGGATCTACATGTTCAGAAATATTTATAGCAGCTATTTTTGTGGTGACAAATAATTCAAAATTGAGGGATCACCATCAGTTGGAGAAAGGCTGAAAAATAGTGGTTTATGAATATAATGGAATACTATTGTGTTATAAGAAATGATAATCGGACAGGTTTCAGAAAAATCTGGAAAGACTTAAATGAAATGATGTTGATTGAAGTGAACAGAAGTAGAATACTGTATAATTGTTCAACTTTGATAGTCTTAACCCTTCTTAGCAATACAATAATCTAAGACAATTCCAAAAATCATGATGGAAAATGCTACCTACACCTGGAGAAAAAACTCTGGAGTTTCCCAATTGATAAATGATCAAAGGATATGAATAGACGATGTTCACAAGATGAAATTAAAGTCATCTATAGTTATATGAAAAAATTCTCTACATTACTATTGATTAAAGAAATGCAAATTAAAACAACTCTGAGGGACCACCTCACACCTCTCAGATTAGCTAAGATGACAGGAAAAGATAATCATAAATGTTGGGGAGGATGTGGAAAATTTTTTACATTAATGCATTGTTATGGAGTTGTTAAATGTTTCCACCATTCTGGAGAGCAATCTAGAATTATGCCCAAAGAGCCATAAAACTGTGCTTGCATACCCTTTCACCCAGCAGTGTCATTACTAGGTCTGTATTCCAAGGAAATCATAAAGGAGGAAAAAGGACCCACATGTACAAAAATATTTGTAACAGCTCTTTTTGTGGTAGCAAAGAATTGAAAAATGAGTAGATGCCCATCAATTGGAGAATGGCTGAACAAGTTGTGGTATATGAAGGTAATGGAATATTATTGTTTTATAAAAAAATGATTAACAAGGGGAAGCTAGATGAACCAGAAGATAGAGCACTGGCCCTGAATTCAGGAGGACCTGAGTTCAATATCAGACTCAAATGCTTAACAATTATTAGCTGTGTGATCTTAGGCAAGTCATTTAACCCTAATTTCCTCACCAAAAAAATAAAAAAATAAAATAAAAAGATGAACAAGCTGACTTTAAAAAGGCCTGGAAAGATTTACATTAATTGATGCTGAATAAAACAAGCAGAACGAGGAATACATTGTACACAATAATAGTAATGTGTGATTAACTATGAAAAACTTGGTTCTTATCAGTGGTTCAGTGATCTAAAACAATTCCAATAGACTTTGTACAGAAAATGTTATCTTCATCCAGAAAAAGAACTAAGGAGACTAAATGTATATATCAACACATGCAATGTTCACTTCTTTTTTCTGTTTTTTTTTTTTAAATCTCTCTCATGATTTTTCTCTTTTGCTCTGACTTTTCTCTTCCAACATGATTCATAAAGCAATATGTGGTAAAATAAATAAATAACTAAACTTATTTTTTAAAAAGAAATAATTATAGAATTTGAATCCATATAAAAATATACAATTTTCACTATTTTTTTGTATTTTTCCCTTTTGTTTTGATTATTCTTCCACAGCATGACTCATGTGGTAATATGTTTAATATGATTGTAATGTATAAAAGGATCAGATTGTTTGTCATCTTTGAAAGGAGGTGAGGAGGGAGAAGGAGAAAAAAAAAACTGCAACTCAAAAACTTGTAAAAGTGAATGTTGAAAATTATCTTTACATGTAACTAGGGAAAATGCTATTAAGTGGAAAAATGCTGCATAAAAAATGTATTGACATTTATGGAGCTTATTTGAGACTCATGTCTCATCTGAAATTAGAAGTCCCTCTAAAACTCAGTTCTTCTTGTTCTTGTTCTTGTGCTTCTTCTTGTTCTTGTTCTTTTTCTTCTTGTTGTTTTTCTTGTTCTTGTTCTTGCTCTTCTTATTCTTCTTTTTGTTTTTCTTGTTCTTGTTCTTCTTCTTGTTCTTGTTCTTCTTTTTCTTCTTCACCTTCTCTGCCTCCACCTCCTCTTCCCATTGCTGGCTAAACAATCCTCTATTAACTCTCATTTCTAAATTTAAATTTTAAACCAATTCAAAACACTTTCTATTTATTTGTTTACAATTTCATCTTCCCCAATTTGACCCAATAAGCTAGCTTTACTCATTTTGAATCTTGACTTGTTCATTATGAAAGTTTTCTCTCCTAGTTCGGGATCATCTAAAATTCGTTATGTTTAGCAATTTTCTCCCCAAAGCACTGTTTAATACAGTAGAACTCATATTCTGCATGTATAATACTAGGTTTCCTATGTAGAAGTTGGAGCACGGAATCTTACTTTTTGTCCCTAATCATTCAAATTTGTCAAACTGTGCTAATCACCATTTCTCCATGTAGTCCATAAGAATAATATGATCAACTTTTTCAAATTCTTTGTTACATTCATTATTCAATTGATAATTTATCAAAGAATAGAAATTATCATTCCAAAAGGAATAAATCTAAGCTAGAAATAGTCATAAAAAACAATCTAGATCAAACTAGATAAATCAACATTACAAAATTGAAAGTTTCTGCCTCACTTTCATTGATTGACAACATTAAAAGAAAAAGAAAATGACACATTTTGGAAAGTTTTTGGAATATGAGGATGTTTATGCACCATAGGAAAAACTGAATTGGTCTAACTATTCTGAACATCAATGTGCTTGATAGATACTAAATTATGCACACCATTTTACTGAATGATATTGAATGGATCTATACAACAACAGGGCAAAGTAAAAATGAAAAATCATATTCATATGTCCAAATATTTTTGTAGTAACTCTTTTATGTTAAACAAAATGGAAACTAAATTGGTGCCCATGATTTGGGAAATGACTGAAAAGAATATGGTTTGTGAATGTGATGAAATCATATTATGCCATCAAAAAAGTGGACATTTTAAAAGAAATTTGAGAAGACATATGAATGAAAGGAAAATAATTTGATCAGATGGGATTATGACTCCTGCTGTGCTTGTATTATAAGGAAAAAGGAAGAAGAAATTCAATGAAGATAATGACTTACATCTCTTATTGTACAAAATTGACTTCCATCTCCTTTTGCCATTTCCTGGTTAATCTCCAGCCTTCAGGAAAAAAGAAATATACATGTAAAACTGGACCTCCAATTTAGCCATGTGCCTTTCATCTCATGCTTGATGAATTACCTGCCTGACATCTAGGGTTCTCTGGGAAGAGGGGGTACCTTCCATTCTAAGAGTAACATGCTTACTTCTGTCATACTGTACACATTATAGTGTTTCAAAACACCTGTAAATCATCATACAAACAGTATTTCCCCTAATCCACCATCTAATTCCTTATCCTATTTCTTTTAATCTTTCCACATCATTGTCCTAATGAAATATCAATCATTCCTTTCACTGTGTCCTCTGGAATGCCTGTTCCACAGATAACAAAGCAATACAAAGCATAATTGAAACATATTCCTTTAACTTTAGATATTTTTTTTCCTACTCTTTCTACAACAATGTTCCTTGGAGTTTTCCTTGTAGGATCTCTTGCCAGAGGTGATTAGTATATTCTTTCAATGACTGTTCCCCTTCTATTTCTAGCATATCAGGGCAGTTTTCCTTGATGATCCAGGTTCTTTTTTTCATCATGGCCTTCAAATAGACCAATGATTTTTAAATTGTCTCTCTTGGATCTATTTTCCAGGTTGGCTGTTTTTCTAATGAGCCATTTTATGTTTTCTTCCATTTTTTCACTCTTGTTTGTCTGATTCCTTTTATCTCAGTCATTAGTTTCCATAAGCCCCATTCTAGTATCATTTTCTTCAGGTAGCTTTTGTATCTCTTTTTCTATTTGATTAATTCTACATTCAAGGTGCTGTTTTCAGTTTTGGGGTTTGTTGTTTTTGTTCTTGTTGTTTCATTTGTTCTATTGTGTTTTTTAAGGAATTACTTTCTTCAGCAGATTATTATTATTATCTTTTTTTTTTTTGCATTTGGCCAAATGTATTTTTTAAAGAAATGCCTTCCTTTTCCAAGCTTTTGACTCTCTTGCATACCCCTCATTTTTCTTCTACCTCTCTTCTTTTCCTTTTTAAAGTCTTTTATGAACACTTCCAAGAAGCTTCTTTGGTTTTGAGATCAATTCACTTGATTCTTTGAGATTTTCTCTGTGGGCATTTTGTCCTCATCAGAGTTGGTACTTTGGTCTTCTGTGTTACCATAATAGCTTTCCATGGTCAAGATACTTTTCTATTTTTGCTCATTTTCTTTTTTCTTTCTTTCTTTCTTTTTTTTTTTTTTTTTTTACTTTTATGGTTGAGTTCTGTTCCGGTGTAAAGGGGGTATTGTCCCAAGCTTCCTTGCAGCTTTGAGCCTTGGCTTTGGGCACAAAGGCCTCTTATGTTTGCTGCTACATTTCTTACTTTAAAATAAAAGTTTTTATTTTCAAAACACATATGAAGATAGTTTTCGACATTTACACTTGACAAACCTTGTGTTCCAAATTTTTTCTCTCTCCATTCCCACTACACCTTTCTTTAAGGGTTATGTTAAATGTGCAATTCTTCTATCCATATTTCCATTATCATGCCATACCAAAAAAAAAAAAAAGATCAAAAAGTGTAATATTCTTCTCTAAAATGTAATGTTCTCTGGGAGTAGGTTTCTTGGGGGACTTCCGGGAGCAACCTTTGTTTCAGTTCAGTAATCACCACAAGTGCAACCAGAGATTAAAGTCCAAATCCTTTATTGTCTCTTTCCAAGTCTTGTCTCCTTTCCTGTGGTCTGGTTAGCTTTCTTAGAGGCCTATCTCTCTCCTTGGTTCTGAGAGTTTAAGCTCCTGCCATCAGTCCTTTGTCTTCTCTGCTTCTGACAGCTTCTTGAGATGCTTCTGAATGTGTCTTGGTTTCTGTGGGGGAGGCAGGAGGACTTCTCTGTCTTCCCTAGTTCTCCCCGACTGAATCCTGGCTGAGGCGCCCGAGAACTTCTTGGTTATATGCCCCACACTGAGTATACACCAATTATTATATCACTAGGAAACCATTATTTGTTGTAGGAGTAAATCAGTGATAAACTATATTTAACCATTGTCTCTTCAATTCCACTTAGTACCTTGTTTCAAGTTCTGGCCCATAACATCTCCTTGTAGGATTAAATCAATCATACTGAAGGATTCTAAATTAGATAACTATTGTCTCTATCAGTTCCACTGATTTATAACCTTGTAAGAATCCTTTGTTTCAAGTTCAGAGTTCTGGCCCATAACAAAAAAGGAAAAAAAAATGAGAAAGAAAACAAAATGCAAGCAAACAATAACAAAAAGAGTAAAACTATTATGTTGTGATCCACACTCAGTCTCCACAGTCCTGTCTCTGGGTGCAGATGGCTCTCTCCATAACAAGACTATTGGAGCTGGCCTGAATCACCTCATTATTGAAAGGAGCCATGTCCAGCAAAATTGATCATCATATAATCTTATTGTTGTATACAATGTTCTCTTGATTCTACTTACTTTACTTAGTATCAATTCATATAAGTCTCTTCAGGCCTTTCAGAAATTATTCTGTTGATTGTTTCACGTAGAACAATAATATTGTGAATATTGAGAAGGCTGTTTAGAACAAGTTTTTCTACTTTTTTTGCCTCTCATACCAAGCTTTTGATTTCATTTTTCAACTAAAACTGCATCTTTATGATACTAAATCTAACCTCAGAAACTAACTGTGTGACCTTGGGCAAGAAACTTAATCATATTTGCCTCAATTCCTCATCCATAAAATGAACTAGAGAAGGAAATGGCAAAGCACTATAGTATTTTCAGCAAGAAAACTCCAAAAGGAGTTCCAAAGGGTGGGACACCACTGAATGATTGAACAATAATAATCAAGATTATCTGGCCATACCAGATGAAGACATCCTGAAAGACTCCAGTTCTTACCCCTATGCTTTTCTCTCTTTTTATTATCTCATTTCCCGCCCCCCCCCACAAACATGGTGGAAATTGGTTTTGTAAACACTCTCATATATGTGTGCATGCATATATTTATTTATATATTTATCCATTTTACAGGTGAAGAAACTGAATCTCAGAGTAGCAAAGTGCTATAAAGAGGTATTCAAAACTAATAAGTGGTAGAAATGGTTTTCAGCTATTTTAAACTTGTAAACATAAGTGGATATGCTGGAGGTTATTGGAGATGTATTATTTTTACAGGTATTTCCCTTCTCAGTCACTTGTTTAGGCCTAGATACAAAAGATAAACATTATTATATGGTGAAATAAAATAGAACTTAGCAACTTGAGTGCCTGACCAAACCAAGCAAATTGCTATCAAGATATAATGCTCAAACTAAAGAATGAAAACTCAGGGGTCCTTAATGTCAGAAAAACCTGTATACCTATTGACTTCTAGATTGTTTTTCCATTTACCACAGATAAATTATGCTACTTTTTCAAAATGAAAACAACATATGGTCAAATGAACAAAAATATTAAAAATAAAAGAGCAGATATTAAAAAACAAAACACTCAGAGAGAAAAAAGGAGAAAAGGAAAGGAAGGATAGAGAGAATGACAGATCAGAGAGAGACAGAAACAGAGAGAATAAAAGCACAATGGAGACAGATTCACAAAAAGAATTACTACAGGATGTTTTAAGAAGCCTGCATTTAACCTCTGAGTGTGCTCATTTATAAGATTATATATATACGTTTACCATATTTTAATCTTGTGAAAATCATATAATATGATGTTTATAAAGTATTTTATAAATTTCCAGATCCTAGCAAATATCTTAATATTATTTACTATTACTATAATTATTGTTGTTTTTATTGATGTTTTATTCTTCTAATTTTCTTGGATAGCCTTAAGAGAGAAATGAGAAAAATCACTATATCATAATTGTTATTTTGTACTTGTTAGATCACTGTATTAAAAAAATAAAATTATTGATTTTTAATTGATTGCTGCTATTATGATTTAAATTTATCTTCAATGGATCATTGAAGTGATGATGCTAGCATGACAGGATAGTATATAAAGTCTTCCTATTTACAAGTGGCTTTGATTTCTTTCACCAGGTCTCTATAATTTGAATATATTTCATTCTCTATAATTTGGAGATTATGAGTTTTCAGTAGGGCAATATGCTAAATTATTAGGGCAAATAAAATTGTTCTTGAATGGAAGTCATGGAAAGGAATAGAAGAGAATACACATTTGGATTTTGTCAACAATGATGTGGGCAAAAGAAGTCTGAGATGAATGATAAGTGTTTGTTAGCAGTTTTGGCAAATATCTTTGTCTCTTAAATAGGATCAATCTAATGGACTATTTGAGTATTTTATACATAATGTCTTATGGGTTCCTATGAGTTCTTTTCATCTCATGCTTACTAATATCCCTGCATTGTATTAAGTGCTAAGAGTACAAAGAAAGCTAAAAGACATTCA
Source organism: Antechinus flavipes (assembly GCF_016432865.1). Taxonomy (NCBI): domain Eukaryota; kingdom Metazoa; phylum Chordata; class Mammalia; order Dasyuromorphia; family Dasyuridae; genus Antechinus; species Antechinus flavipes. The sequence continues at coordinate 634,377,411 of NC_067398.1, forward strand.
TTCTATTATCTAGGAATTAGCGATCTAATGGGGGAACCAGTATGAAAACAACTTTATACAAGCAGTATATACACAAGATAAATTGAAGGTAAATTCAGAGAGAAGTAAAGTTAGTTTGGTGAGGGCCTAAAATCACACAGCTAAAGTTGGATTTGAATTCAGGCCTTCCTCCAAGTCTGCATCTCAAGTCACCAGCAATCCCCTGCAGGGGTACCCATGAGTAAACCAAACAAACTAGGCAAGTCTTAATTGTGCCAGAGAATCTGTACCAAAAACATTGCCACTGAACACTATTGGTGTAACTATGGTTACAGATTTAACATCAGAGTGGGGAAACAGGAAAAATCATTGCAAAGTCATTTGAAAATAAGTTTGTCTCCATAGGGCCTAATTAAGGAAACAGCTGAAAAAGTAGTTTTATTTCAAATGGTCCACTGGGGAAAATGTATATTTGGATTTCCTTTTGTTTTCATTATCCCCCTACCCCTACTCCCTAAATAGACATTCAATGTAAAGCTATACAGTTAATGCTTCATCATTTATACAATTCTCTGAAGTTGTTATGGCAACTTGAATTTAGGGTCAAGAAAAGAATTCTACGTACTCATTGTTTGCTGTAGGGAAAATAGAGAATTCTAAAGACAAAAATGAGCTGACACCTGGATTGTGACACACACATTTGCCTTTGGAGGCCATATCATTCTCTCTTTCCCATATTTCCCTTATACCTCACCCTCCCAATTTCATCAATATACCTTTCATATAAGAATTAAATGGAGTTTTGTGATTACAAGGAAATTTGCTTATTTTCTTCTCTTTTACTTATCTTCAACAGAAACCTGTTATATTGATAATTGTGTTGCTTATAAATGACAGGACTGGCATTTGATCCCAGTCCTCTGCCTCTGAAAACAGTACAATTTCTGCAACATTATGTAATCACCCCTGGAAGACAATGTGTTCATATATTCTTCCCACTCCTCCTGTCAAAGCCTATTTTGGGGAAGCAGATTCCCTTAGAACTCAGTTGACAGTGTGGATGATAGTGCCATAGACCTGATGCCAGGAGATGTAGGTATGCTTCCTGTACTTTAACTTATTAGCTGTGTGGGCATGGGGAATAGATGATCTCAATTTTCTTATCCAGATAAGAATAATCATATTCCTGCTATCTAATTTGCATGATTGTAATGTTCTTCTTGGTTCCATTTCTCTGGGAGCAGCCTTCTTTCAGTTCAGTAATCACCACATGACTAGCCAGGGGTTAAAGTCCAAATCCTTTATTGTCTCCTTGACTGGGGCCCGAAGCAGCTTTCTTGAGGTCCTCCTGAATGTGTCTTGGTTTCTGTCGGGGAGGCAGGAGAACCGCCACTACGGTCTCGATTTTCCAGTTCTGATTCTGGCTGAGTTTGTCCTAGCTTATATGCTCTCTTATCATATGTGTGAATCTTACAGAACTATATTAAGTACTAAGTCCATGTATTGAAATACCATTGTCTTTATCAGTTCCACTGACTTAACACCTTGTTTCAAGTTCAGAGTTCTGGCCCATAACACATGATTGCTAGTAGGAAGATGCTATGTAAATCTCCAAATATTACAACTATTAGTTGTTTTAAATCAATACTTACTACTTCAAAAGGGTTTACCTTTGTTTATTTCATCTCTAAAAAAAGACAAGTGACTTTGTCACTTTTAAATAATTTCAGGGTATACTAAGCAATTTAGGAAGGTTTTTTGCTTTGTTTTGTTTCAGTTAAGGAGATCTTTGTTTCAAAGTTGAAAACCAGGCAAGCTTCTTTCTGGGTTAAAACAAAAATAAAACCTTCCTTTTTAAGAGAGATTTTTTTTTCTATAATAGAATGGCTTCTGGCCATCCTGTAGGTAATTTTTTTTATATGTCCTCCCATAAATGTTTCACAAGAACAGTTTCATAAAACTTAAAATATAAACAGATACATGTGAGCTACCTATTGACATAGAACACTGCAAATGAAAATTATCTATCTTTTATTATAGTTTTTATTTATTTTGTTAAAAAATTCCCAGTTAAAATTTTATATGGTTTGGGTTCCTTTTAAGAGTTTTACAAGTCATGAAATTAACAATTCTGGACAAGCAATTAACTGGATAGATTAAGAATCTCCCTCATTTTGTTTTGATATTGTAAGGATTATTGCCTAAAACATGAGCTTTTCTTTGGTTTTTGTTCACTCTTGGCATGTGACTACCCAGGCTTTTCTTTCATTCATATATTATTTTGATGATTTCTTTTATTTCAGTTTTCCTTCATAATCTTTTATACTATCAAAATTAGTTGAATGGGAAAGTTTAGCTAAAAACAAATAAAAACAACAACAAAACCCAAATTAAAAATCTAAAACCCTATTATCAGATGCTTCAAAGCATTCAGGATCTGTGATCTCATCAATGGGGTACAACACATATGACTAACTTTCCATAACTTAGGACATGGTCTTTGATAGTTGTTGATGCCAAAATTATTCTACAGCTGGTTGCCAATGTGTTGTTAATTATTCTGTTTGCAATTAGTTGGGTTGATCATTTGTACATAATATAAATTATATGAAATATGTAATATCAATATCATCAACTGATACCCTCATATTCAAATGTTTTCATCTTGTTAGGATGTCTCAGAGCTCGCATACTAATGAAATAGCACTTCAGAACTCAGAGACAAAATGATGAGACATCAGAGGATTTTAATGGAAGAATCTACAAAATAATAGTGCATATGAGACTAAAAAAATTGTAATAAATTTTTCACACAGAAAATGGCAACAAAAAAAGAAAATCATTCCTGACTTTTAGTCCACCAAAGCCTCAGGGTAGTTGAGAACATGAGCCAAAATTCATGGGAAAATAGGAATATATGTAAAAAACTTCTGCCTTCCAAAATGAACCACTCTGAGTAGAAAACTAACTGTTTGGTAAAGTTAACTCTAGAGCAAATGAAAAATCTCAAACCATTATTCTCATATATGTATCATTAATTTCATTAACCTCTTTCCAGAGATATTTGTGGTTCAGAGTCAGCACCTTGTAGAAACATATCATTTTGAAAGCAGATATGGAAAAAAAAAAGATGGAGAAATATGACTAGGTAGCATGCCTTCCTTCAAATTTTTACATCATTACTTCATATCATTTCTTTTTCTTCATTTATTCAACTAATCTACAATTTCATTATTATGAAAAATATCTTCACTGGTGTAGAACACAACCAACAATTTTCTAATCTTGGGTGATTCCTGGATGTAACCTCTAATAAATTCACTATATATGCTTGATTCAATATGACAAAGGTCTTAAATATTTTCTGTGGATCCTAATAACTGTGGCTGTTCACAGGCTATACCTTAACTTATGCTACATCACTATGTCATTTTTTTTCCAATTGTTTGTTTTCTATATGATACATTTCTATGATATATCTTGTGCACAAGTAATATTTCAGTCTACTTGTGATACAGATTTCTTATACCCAACATGTGTTTCACCATTGCCCCTGGGGTCACTAGCAATATTGATTTTTTTGGATAAGATGGTCATCCATTATTTATAGCTATATATAGCTTCTCTGAAAGAAAGTTGAATTTTTTGTTTTGTTTTGTTTTCCACATATCAGGAAACAACTTGGGATTTTTTTAAAGTATTGTACATTTACCAAATGCAAGCCAAACTATCCTATTCCCAAATTCAATTCTAGGTCCCCAAAATTATCTATCTGCAATAACTTTATATATATGAAATGACTACTCACTGTTCCCACGGGACATTCCATTCATTTATAAGCACAATCATGATATTAAGTATTCTTTAATCATTATGCTCTCCTAACCCTTTGTGGAATTGTATGTTGTTCAGAGTGAATGGATGAAATAATCTTTTTTGAATGGCTGTCAGTTTTGTTGAAATAACTCTCTAGTATTTGAGTGTTTCATATAATTAGCAAAATTCAATCAGCAAACAGAAACACCTGCAGGATATCTTCATTTTTAGGGAATCTCCCTTCTGTTTGTACAGTGTGCAGTGTAGCATCTGTTAGAGTTATTTTGTTCCTGTGTGATAAACATGAAAATGCATATGTGTATATACAAAAATATATGTATACACATATATTTGCCTGACGTATATATATGTATACATGTATATACGTATAATCAGTGTGCATAGATATCTATAGATAGAGGGATATAGCATATCCCTCTAAACACCATAAGTTTCTTGAAGGCAGAGATATTTCAGTTTTTGTTTGTTTTCCCAACATCTAGCACATTGTCTGACTCCTAGTAGATAAGTGTGTGATGATTAATTCTTTCTCAGTTTTGTCTTTTGAAAATAATCTATTATTATTTTAATTTAAATTCATTGTCCATTATTAAGCATATTTTTCTTTCTCCCTATCCCCTATCAGAAAAAATAAAGAAAAATCACAACTCCTTGTAACAAATAGACATAATCACAAAAAAAATATTCTCATACTGGCTATGTTCAGTGCTGCATATTAATCCATCTTTTTTCTGTCAGGAAATGGATCACATTCTTTATCCCTGATCCTTTGGAGTCGTGATTGATTTTAATGGAATCATAATTCTTGAGTCTTTCAAAACTGTTCACTTTGTTGATAGAATATGTTCATTTCTCACCCTTCAGTTCATTATATAACTTCCCTTCTTTCTCAGAAATCACAACTTTCTTCATTATTTCCTGAATAATAATAGTCCATTACATTCATTAAGTATAATTTGTGCAGCCATACCATAATTGTTGTACAACCTCTAAGGTTCTAGTTCTTTGTTACCACAAAAGATTATTATTGACATTTAATAACATATAAGAGTTTTAAAAAATCATTTCATCTCGTTTGGGTATAGAAATGATAGTGGTATTACTAAGTTAAATATCATACACAATTTAGTACCTTTTAAAGCATAATTACAAATTGTTTTCTTAAAGCATTATACCAATTTACCACTATACTTTTTTTTCTGACAGAACTTCCATTATTTGTTATATCCCTATTTTGACAATTTTATTAAAATGATGGATATGAGGTACAACCTCAGAGTTACTTAGTAGTTCTTTAATTACTGGTCATTGGAGGATATTTTTGTTTGTTTGTTTTTGTTATAGATTAGTAAGAAGATTCCTTCCCTTTAAAACAACCCATTCTTATATTTTGTCTTACTATCTATTATCGTCTACAATGTCTTATATTTTATAAATTTGAATCAATTTCTCATATATATTAGAAATGAAAACTTCATTAGGGAAACTGGCTTCAAAGATTTTTCCCACAGATAATTGCTTTCTTGCTAATCTTAGCTGTGTTGGATTTGTTTGTGTAAAACTTGATAAAGTTATGTAATAAAAATTAGATATTTTATCTTCTATTCTATTCCTTCTTCTCTTCCTCACCTTCTCTTTGGCCATCAAATTATCCCTCATTCATAGACCTGTAAGATAATTTCTTCTTTGTTTTTCTGTGTACTTAAGATGTGATCTTTTTGTTTTGTTCTGTTTTTTTTAAAGCTTTTTATTCATAGTTTTCAATATTCATCCTTGCCAAACATTTTCTTCTGGATTTTTTTGCCTCCCATCCTTCTACCCCTTCCCCTAGATGGCAAGTAATACAATATATGTTAACCATGTGCAATTAGTCTATTCATCTTTCCACAATTATCATGCTTTACGAGAAAGTCAGCTAAAAAGGAAAAAAAAATGAGAAAGAAAACAAAATGCAAGCTGACAACAACCAAAAGGGTTAAAATACTATATTGTGATCCACATTCAGTCCCCACAGTTCTCTCTCTGGGTACAGATGGCTCTCTCTATCCCAAGACAATTGGAACTTGTTTGAATCACTTCGCTGTTGGAAAAAAAAAAATTCATGTCCATCACAATTGATCACTGTATAATCTTGCTGTTGCTGTGTACAATGTTCTCTTGATTCTACTCACTTCACTTAGCATCAGTTCATGTAAGTCACTCCAGTACTTTATGAGATAATCCTACTGATCATTTCTTATAGAACAATAATATTCCATTACATTCATGTACCATAACTTATTCAGCCATTCTCCAGCTGATGGACATCCACTCATTTTTTAATTCTCTGCCTCTACCAAAAGGGCTGCCACAAACATTTTTGCACATGTGGGTCCTTTCTCCTTTTTTATGATCTCTTTGGGATATAGGCCCAGTAAAGACACTGCTGAATCAAGGGGTATGCACAATATGATAGTCCTTTGGGTATGGTTCCAAATTGCTCTCCAGAATGGTCAGATCAGTTCTCAACTCCAACAATGGATTATGTACCAGTTTTCCCACATCCTCTCTAAAATTCATGATTATCTTTTTCTGACATCTTAGCCAATCTGAGAGATTTTTAAATAGTGTCCTTAAAGTTGTCTTAATTTGCATTTTTCTGACCAATAGTCGTTTAGAGCATTTTTTTTTCATATGACTAGAAATTGTTTTAATTCCTTCATCTGAAAACTGGCAGTTTATATGCTTTGACCATTTATACTGTGATCTTCTAAGCATAGATCATGCAACATCCTATCATGATAGCAGATGTGAGGTGTCATTTAAAATCTAATTTCCATCAGATTGATGTTTACTTGTTTTTATTATTATCATTTTTGCTGAGGCAATTGAGGTTAAGTGACTTACCCTGAATCACACAGTGTTAAATGTCTGAAGTTGGATTTGAACTCAGGTCCGCCTCACTTCAGGGTTGGTGCTGTATCCACTGGGCCACCTTGCTGCCCATATATTATTATTATTATTATTATTTTATCAAAATGTGAGTTCGTACCCAGTTAGTTGAGGTTGTTGGATTTGCTGAACACTAATCTAATGAGTTTATTTTATTAAATATATTGTTACATTATATGTTTCACTCATCATCTTCTCTATTTTCTAACTAGTATTGAATTGTTTTGATGATTATTGATTTCCATATAGTTTGAGATCTCATCAAGGTTAAATGCATTTTTGGCCACTTTTGGGAAGTAACACTTTCCTTTGTGAATCTTGATCCTTCCCATCTTCCAGATGAATTATTCATTTTTTTCTAGGACTACAGAGAAATATTTTGGTAGTTTGATTTTTAAAATACTAAATACTTTAATTTAGGTAATCTTTTCTTTCTTATTGTAATCAACTCAACCTATCTATGAATAATTAATATTTCTCTATTTACTTAAGTCTACTTTTATTTCCTTAAATTGTGCTATGCATTTGTAATATAGTTCCTGCATATATCTTTGTAGGAAGATTCTAAAATATTTTATTTTTTTCTGTGATCATTTTAAGTGAAATTTGTTGATTTCTTCCTGCTGGGTTTGATTAATAGTACAGAAAAAACTCTTGATTTGTGGAGATTCATTGTATTCCTTTCTACCTTGTTGCATTCAGTAGCTGTTTCAATGAACTTTAGTTAACTTTCTAATTACCATTTGCAAAATCATTTATTTTTACTTAGGCTTATTTTATATTATTTGTATTATTGGTATAGTTAGTATATGTAGCACTAAATCAAACAGTAGATATGACAATGGATATTCTTAATTTGCCCATTATTTTATTGTAAAGATTTTAAATTTATGCACATTACATATAATACAGGATGTTGGGTTTGCACAAATACTATTTACATGCTAAGGAAGGGCTCATTTGTTTTTATTTTCTGAGATATGATGCTTTCCCACCTACTTTTAGTTTACATTTTTGTTTTTAAGTTATGATTAATATTAAGAATATTAATCATTGGACAATCTTTTTCCTGTGTGTATGTTTGTGTTTATATATGTATTTAAATATTTATTCATTTTATTTAAGTTGCTGATTTAATTGGCAGGTAGTTGTTCAAAATACTTTTTAAGAATATCCTGCATTTTAGTATTATAATTTTATTTCATTTTGATGCATAAATGATGTATGTGTCCAATGTTTTTACTTCTCTTGCATTTGTTCAGTTTTCATGCTTTAAAAACATAGTCAATTTTTGCAAAAATGTCATGCTTAGCTGCAAAATGTGTATGTTCTTCTCCATGTTCAATAATTTCCAGAGCTCTTTCATATCTAACACTTTGAATTTATTTCAAAGCCATAATTTTTTTTTAATTCTTGCTTATTTTACATTAAAATTTTCTAGTTTAAATATTGACAGAAATGGATCCCTTCTATACCTGGACCCAATTCTAGTCTTGATTGACCTAGGAGATTTATATGATTTTTTTCTCACTTGAGTCCTTTTATGTGTCTTTAGCAAACAGGTGCTTTCCTTCTACCACCTCCACCACTAAGTACACACACCATATAAATGCCATATTTCTTTTTGATACATGATAGGCATATCTCAGAGATCCTGAGGTTAAATTTATCTGTCTTAGGTTCTACAATAGTTGTGAATTAAAATATAAGGTTTAACATATAACTCCATGTACTCATATATGACTTTTTCTTCATTAGGTTCTTGCTAATTACTTTTTAATATATTTTACTCTTCAATATTAAACATTTTTGTAGTCTTTTAATATTTCTTATTGTCTCATGGAATCATTAACTTCTTTTAGTTCATTCTAATTTTCAAAAAGTCTATTATATTGTTAAGCTTTTGCTTCCTTTTGCTAAACTGTTGTTATTTTTTTCAAGTCTTTCCTCTATATACCAAGATAAGCTCAAAATGGGTATGTAATTGACACATAAAAACATAAATCAGAAAAGCCAGTAATGGTTTATCTGTCTGATCTACAAAGCAAGGAATACTTTCTAACCAAACAAAAGATAGAGAACGTTATAAAATGCAAAATAAATAAGTTTGATTACATTAAAATGGGAGGGAAAATTTTCACACAAATAAAGCCAATGCAACCAAAATTAGAAAGAAAGAAGAAATCTGAGAAGCAATTTTTACTGACAATGTTTTTTGCTTGTGTGATGATAAATTGATAGACAGCTTTTCTCAGCAACACAATGATACAAGATAATTCCAAGACATTCGTGATGAAAAATACTATCCATATTCAAAAAAAGCTATAGATCCTGAATAAAAATCAAATCATACTATCTTCATTTTGTTTTTGTTTTACCTTTCTTGTTTCCTCCCTTTTATTTTGATTCTTCCTTCACAACATGACCAGTATAGAACTATTTTAAGATGATTGTACATTTATAATCTATCTGAGATTGCTTACTAGTTTGGGGAGGAGAGGAAGAGAGAGGAAGAAAGAAAAAAGGAAAATATTAGAATTAAAATCTTACAAAAATGAATGTTGGAAACTATATTTATATGTAATTGGAAAAAATAAAAATATAATTATGTTAAAAAGAAATATTTTTCTAATGCTCTCATTTCTTAACTTTCCCTTTATTACTCTTAATTAATTTATGATATTTTATAGCTCTTAAAAACCTTCTTGTTTAATTATTTTCTAGAAATTCTAATTTATTATAAGACCAGGCTATGTGTTTTTCTTTGGGATTTTGAATATAAGTATTTGGAATTTTTTCCTCTCCTCAGTTTGTGTCCTAACCATCACTGGTACTCTAATAGTTACCTTTGCCTGTTTGTTTATCTTTGCTTCTAGCCTTCTTATTATATCATGACTTCCATTAGGTTTTGTATACTTTTGTTGGATCTATTATAACCCTGATTTTGGGAGATATAAATTTTTCACAAGCTCTAAGCAATCAGATAAAGGGCAATGTCTCATTCTTCAAATTCATTTTTTTCTTTTCAGCCTTTGGTTTGGGCAGTTAGATGGCAACATGGATAGAGAATACTGGGACTAGAGTCTAAGTTCAAATTTTTCTCTCAGACTGGCTCTCTTATCTTGGATGAATCACTTAACCATATTTGTCTCAGTTTTCTCATCTGTAAATTGTACTGAAAAAGGTAATGACAGACCACTCCAGTATCTCTGCCAAGCAAACTCCCAATGGTGTCACAAAGAGTTGGACACAACAATAATGTCTAGATTCTACACAATATCTGACACATAATTGATACTAACCATGTGTTTATTAATTGGTTCTTAACATTGTTTTCATAAAATTGTATTATTTTTAAATATAACATATGTTTTTGGAATTGTTACTATTATCACTGTAATGAAACATAATTCCAAAACATAGTAGCTCTTTTTGTAATGAGGATGAAATAAACTTGCTACACTGGTATAGCTATTCAACTTTTCATCAATTTGCTGTCCCCTTTTAGGTTTCATTGATAAAAATGTTTTCAATTATATGTTTTAGATATGACTTTTGTCAAACTTTTTGCAAGTTCACTTTCAGTGCTTTGATATTTATGTTTTTATTAAACAAATCTGTTTTTTATCTTTTTCCACTTCCCTTTGTAGTGTTTTATAAATGAACACATATTATAAAGTCACAGTGCTTCTAGATGCAAAATCCTTTTGTTGAGTCAAATGTTTAATGTTTAATATAGTCCCTATTGAGGAGGTCTCTGAATAGGACTAAATTTAAGGACTAACTGGTTCTGATCAGAATTAATATGGGCCTCTTAATCTCATCAAGTTTTATTTTCAATAACCTTTTTAAAAAATAGGTCAGATTATATTTACTGTAATTGAATGATATGTCTTCTGATATTTAGCCTTTCTTCTTTTTTTTATATTTGCCCTTTCATTTTTTTTTATTTTTATAGTATTTTATTTTTTCTAATTACATGCAGAATATTTTTCAACATTCACCTTTGCCAAACCTTGTGTTCCAATTTTTTTTCCCTTTCCTTTTCCCTCCCCAAGACAGAAGCAATACAATTTAGGTTAAACATATGCAATTTTTCTAAACATAATTGTCATACTGTGTAATAAAAATGTGAAAAAATGAAAAAGAAATAAAATAAGTAAGCAAACAACAACAAAAAAGTAAAAATACTAAGCTTTAATCCATATTCAGTCTCCATAGTGCTCTCTCTGGGAGTGGATGACATTTTCCATTCCAAATCTATTGGAATTGCCTCAAATCACTTAATAGTTGAAAAGAACCAAGTCCATCACAGTTGATCATCACATAATCTTGTTGTTACTGTGTACAATGTTCTATTGGTTCTGCTCACTTTACTTAGCATCAATTCATGTAAGTCTTTTCTGACTTTTCTGAAATCAGCCTACTCATCATTTCTTATAGAACCATAATATTCCATTACATTCATATGCCATAACATTCACCATTTCCCAATTGATTAACCTTTATTCTTGAAGTTGTATTTTCTAACAAAGATATCATTAAGTTATTAGCAGATTGCCTACTTCCTTCCTTTATTGTTAGATAACCAGCTAAAACCAAGAATGTTGTCATGTTTTAATTGGAGGAGGGTTACTCTCAAGGGAAGAATTCACTGTTATTCACAAAAATCTTCCCCACTTTATTAGACAACTTTTATTCCAATCCAGTCACCAAATTCTAAGTACCCTTTCACAGCTTACAATTACTAGTTTACTGTGCATTGATGGACCAAATATTTTGGTCATTATTATTATTATTCATATTTTACATAGCCCTTCGTGGTTCACAAAGTACTTTCTTCATAATAACACTCTCATATAGATATTATATATATTATAATCTTCATTTGAAAACCACAGAATCTGAATCTCTTAAATTTAAGTTTAAGTAAGGTGTCCATGGTTGCACAGCTAGTAATTGTTAGAATAAATTCTCTCATATCAGTATTCTTTCTATTATAATTCATTGTAGCTAATTGCATCTTAAGTAAATATAATGTTTCAAAAGAACCACAGACATAAATTTCTGTTTAAGGAAAGGCCTTTGTGACAACTGTTATAGCAACTTAAAAAATTAGTTACTTTTCTGGTTACTGTCTTCCCAGGGACTCAAGTTGACAATCATTCAAGTTCTAGATGAATACAGTATTCCTGTATATTTTAGTGTCCATAGAGTGCATTGCTCTTTCAAAATGGTTAATGGCATCCATCTATTTAACAAGGAAACATTCACTATGTAATTGTGAGTTTTGTTTTGTTTTGTTTTTTGCTACTCCTAAAGGTAAAAGTATAGAATGGATATAGTTACACATAGTATCTAATGATGGAGATTATAATATAGTAAAGAAGATAAGATGTTCATATATTATTTATCTTAAATATTTTCGTATCCATAATAATATATGATAAACACCTCAAACTATGAATGTTGCGATTTCAGAGGAAATGAAGTTTATTTCCAACCAGGACATGAAGAAAATTCCTGAAGAAAATAGCTGAGGTTTGAATCATGGAATGGATTTTGATATTTGGAAATAGAAGTAAAGTATGTGAGGTATAGATGGTACTGCAGAGAGAAAACAATAAAAATAAATAGTCTGGAAAAATAAGAATGAACTTGGGCAGAATAGCTGAAAAAATCCATAATAGAATGGATTGGTCACTACGATTGGGTAGGTTGTGGAGTTTAAACATTACTTAATAGGTGAAGTGGGAATACTTTGAAGTGTTTTGAGTTTGGGGTAGGATAGGATGGTATAAGTGAAGTTGTGTATTAAGAGAATAAATTACAGCAGAGAGAGATTGGAAGAAAGGAGGAGTAAAGGTATTACAATAATCTGGGAGAATGAATTCATGACACAATAATGAATGATTGTAGTAGCCTAGTTGTTGGAATCCTTACTAACTGCTAACTAATTAGAGTTGATCTAATCTTACAAGAAGATGTTTTGGGCAGAACCTGAAACAAGGTACTAAGTAGAACTAAGTTCAATGAGTTCACACCTCCCTTGAAGCTCGTTGGGCCAGAGAGCACTATGGGAGAAAACCCATAATCCCTCTCTCTTGTATCCCACAATTCCTCCCTCTTGGATAAAAGAAACAGACAGAAGCTCTCGGTCAGATTTCAGTAGAGTTACGCCGGAAGCCCTCTCTCCGAGGCAAGGCAGAATATTTTCCACTTGGCTGGCTGGTGGCAGAAGTGTTCTTGAGAGAGAGGAAGACGCTACAAGTCGAGATTTCACCGGAATGACATGAAGAGTTGGAGCTGGCTGGAGGCTGAAGAAAACAGAGGCAGAGGCTGAAGGACCAGACCTTTGGATTTAAAGACATTTGGAGAGAGCTCTTGGAACCAAGCAGAGAGATAGGCTTCTAAGCTAACCAGGCTAGAAGAAAAAGCTCACCACATCTTGGCGCCCGAACAGGGACTGATTCAGATCCATCTGAACTAGATCACAACATTTTGGCACCCTGAACGTGGGACAAACAGACCCCTCAGTGGATTTCAGTGGAAAAGCTCCGATCCTGATTCAAGTGGAAAAGCCTCTGATCCTGATCCAGTGGAAAAGACTCTTCAACCCAGAAATTAGGGTGAGTGCAATAAAGACATTTTGCTAAAAGAGTTAAAGTAGAATTTCATCTAAGATGGGACAGATATTTAGAAAACAGCCTTCTGTTTCTGTTCAAGGAAAATGTTTAGAGAGCATTGTCAAAATTATGGAAAGCCAAGGTTTAATTATAAGTTTACAGCAAATCACTGAACTTTTACAAACTGTAAAGGACATATGTCCTTGTTTCTCTCTTGAAAAGGAATTAGATCTAAATGAATGGAAATTGGTTGGAGAGGATCTTTGTCAATTCTATGATAAAAATGGGCCTAACTCAATAATTAATACATATAATGTAATACAATTGGCTATAAGAAGTTATTTAAGTGAGAGAATGATGAAAAGGAAACTACAGGAGGAAGAAATGCCAACTTTACTAGGTGAAAAGGAGGAGGAATCAGATGAGAATGGAGTTAATTACAATTCTGAGTATGATACTTCACAGCAGGAGGAATTAGGTGATTCCACATCTCATGACCCTCCCCCTGCAATTAACCCTTCATGGGTGGAACAAGGGGGAGGGAGAGAGACAGAAACACAGTCAGCTTCTCCTGTAAAGCAGAATTTGACAAGATTAGAAAAAGCATTAATTAAAGCAAAAAATGAAGGAGAAGATATATCTGATTTTATAAATGCATATCCTGTGATTGAAGAGCTCAACTCCTCAGGTCAAAAAGAGAGAAAATACACTCCTTTTAATTTGGGACGCAATAGGCAAACAGGAGCTGTTGTACAAATCACTTTTGACCAACTAGCTGGTGAAGGTCAGTATGCAGAGAGTTCAGAACAAATTTATTATCCCATAACAGTGTATGAGCAAATTTCTAAGGCTGCAATAAAAGCTTGGAATTCTCTCCCTGGACAGAAAGATGGAAATAATGCTTTCACAAAAATAGAGCAAGGTCCCAATGAACCTTTTGCAGATTTTGTGGGACGTTTACAAACAGCTGTAATAAGAACCATTGGAGACAATGCAGCAACAGAAATAATGACTAGACATTTGGCTAAGGAAAATGCCAATGAGATTTGCAAGAGAATTATATGGGGGCTAGACAAAAATGCTCCTTTAGAAGAAATCATAAGATGCTGTGCCACAGTGGGCACAAATGCTTATTATGCCCAGACTATGATGAACATGGAAAGACAAGGTCCTTCTTGGCAGAGGAATTCTAGAGAAACTCGTCGATGTTTTCAGTGCAGAAAAATTGGACATTTGAGAGCTCATTGTAGATATGGAGATAGAGTGAGAAGACAGGGTGAGAGAAAACCCAAAATCCCATGTCCAAAATGTAACCCAGGCTTTCACTGGGCCTCTAAATGTATATTGACCCAGAGGAATGAGAGCCAGGGCCCAGCTCTAAAGTATCAATCAAAGGACAGGTGGAGCATGATAGCAGCTGAGGTTACACCCAGAGAGACTTTAGAAATTCAGAACTTTGATGTCATCAACCAACAGAAAAGCAATCAGGATTACAGTTGGGAAGAATACAGGCCTTTTAAGACAACAAGACAATATCCAATGCAAACAGCTCCAATGTAATTACCAGATGATGAGGAGAAATCCCAAAAGTGGTAAATAGAAGAGAATTAGATAGGTTAACTGCTTGGGGAAGAGGATCTGCTTATATTTCCACAGGTGGAAGAAAGAATCAGATGGCTGACAATGAGACTGTCAAAAGGACTCTTAAAATCTTCAGAAATCATTGGGTTCCCTGAGATGAAAAATTGTTGATGAGACTTTTTGCAGTACTTCAGAGCTTACAGGAATTATTAGATTCCTGGCACATGAACTAATGGACAATGGATTCCTTATGGACTATTTCTAGGACTTATGGACATTTGTAAATTTTCAGGTCGATTTATGTTGTTACATTACTACTAGCCTGTGTTATATTACTATGTGCTTATGTATTTTAAGCAATTGCAAGAATCATTGGATTTCTTGAGATGAAAGATTGTTTATGAGACTTTTGCAGTAGTTAAATTTTCATGTTGATTCATGTTATTTGTTACATTACCACTAGCCTGTGTTATATTGCTGTATGCTTTTGTAAATTATGTATAATGCCTCCCATATTGATGGATTTATGTATACCATGTATATCTGTTACAAAGTTCTGGCCCATATTGATGGATTTATGTGTACCCCTTCAGAAACCCCCTATGTTTTAAAACAAAAGAAAGGGGGAGATGTTGGAATCCTTACTAACTGCTAACTAATTAGAGTTGATCTAATCTTACAAGAAGATGTTTTGGGCAGAACCTGAAACAAGGTACTAAGTAGAACTAAGTTCAATGAGTTCACACCTCCCTTGAAGCTCGTTGGGCCAGAGAGCACTATGGGAGAAAACCCATAATCCCTCTCTCTTGTATCCCACAATTCCTCCCTCTTGGATAAAAGAAACAGACAGAAGCTCTCGGTCAGATTTCAGTAGAGTTACGCCGGAAGCCCTCTCTCCGAGGCAAGGCAGAATATTTTCCACTTGGCTGGCTGGTGGCAGAAGTGTTCTTGAGAGAGAGGAAGACGCTACAAGTCGAGATTTCACCGGAATGACATGAAGAGTTGGAGCTGGCTGGAGGCTGAAGAAAACAGAGGCAGAGGCTGAAGGACCAGACCTTTGGATTTAAAGACATTTGGAGAGAGCTCTTGGAACCAAGCAGAGAGATAGGCCTCTAAGCTAACCGGGCTATATTGGGATAATAAAACATCTGAACTTTTATCACCTGGCTGCGTTTTGAGAAGAAAAAGATCACAACACCTAGTATTTAATAAACCCCCAAATTCTGGCTTCTGAAATAAGAAATCCTTATTTGACAAAATTTTCTGGGAAAATTGGAAAATAACATATCAGAAATGCAGTAATGACATGTTATCGTTCTATAAAAATGATGAACAAATTGATATTTTAGAAAGGCCTGGAAAAATTTACATGAATTGATGCTGAGAAAAACAAGCAGAACCAGGAATATATTGTTCACAGTAACAGCAAAACTATGCTATGATTAAATATGAATGACTTGGTTCTTCTCAGCAGTTCAGTGATCCAAGGCAATCCCAATAAACTTTGGATGAAGCATGCTATCTGCATCCAGAGAGAGAACTATGGAAATTGAATGTAAATCAACACATCTTATGTTCACTTCTTTTTCCTGTTTTTTTTTCCTTTTGTTCTCATCTTTATCTCTCAACATAATTTATACAGAAGAGTATATTATAAAAAAAAATCTAAGCAAAACAAAAAAGCAATAATCAAGAGAGATGCCTTGGGTTTCAATTACTGTGAAAAAGACTATAAAAAAAGCTATACAGATAGCTCATAGAAAGAACATTAAAAAAATCTGGTTTCCAATTGGGTATAATTTTGCTTACATATTTCCTTTCTTGTATTTTATCTCACTTTAATTTTCTACACATATTTTCATGTTCAGCATTCTTGTGTTTTATGAAGAAATAATTATTCCTTGGCTTAAGTTTAATGAAAATCCCAAATTTTTGTAAACATGTATTAGTTATTATACTTAGTTGAAAGTGTCTGAAGGTCATAAGTCCTTGATCTTCTGTTGTAAATGCTTCCATGAGGAAAGGAATGCTTCAATCTACCCATGGAAAATTAAGAAGTAGGCAGCTAAATTTGTGATCATTCTTCATCATTAATATAACTTTAGTAGGGATATCAAAATCTTAGATTCTTACATTAATTTCTTTTACAATATGATTTCCAAAAGATCTTATCTTGGAGGCCACTTGGTGAAAATTTATTCCATTTTGATTTATCCCATTGAAAGAAATTTTCTTCAATATGCATTCTCTTAAGTTCAGTAAGAATCAAAATCCAAATGAAGGCTTTCATTTATCACATTTATAGAACTTCTCTTAAATTTATTTCCTCTAATGTTGCTTAATTATTGCACCTGCATTAAAAATTTTCTCTTATTCACTATATTTGTAGAATCTCTCTATAATAAATGCTTTTATTTTGATTGCTTTCTATGACAATATATCTCCAGGATGGATGAACTGGTTGGTTGGTTTGGTTGGTTGCTGTCTTTTATTCTTGAAGAGGACCAAAATGACATCACTATGTTAGAGTTGAATTACAGTGTATCATCATATGTCTGATCAGAACAACATGTGATCGGAATGATCTGCTACAGATTGGATACAAATAGTCCCTTTGGACATTTGGAGTGAATTCTAACTTTGTGCATCTGACATTTCTTCTGAGCTAGTACTCTGATTTTGTTCATAGAGTTTCTCTGATGAAGGCATGGCATGCTAGTGGTCATATAATCAATTTTAAAGTTTTTAAAAGATATCTTTTTCTCACCACTTTGGGAGTGCTAGTCCTGTGTGAGTTCTCCATAAAAATAATATTTTTGGCAAACAAAATTTGGCATTCAAACAATATGGCTAACACATTGAAGCTGTGTTAGAATAGAATTAGAATAATTGGCATTTTAGTTTGAGAAAGGCTGATATTTTCTTTTGCCAGGTGATCTTCAAAATCTTCCTAAGACAATTCAAATTGTAGCAATTCAATTTCCTGGCATGGCACTGATAGATTGACTAGGTTTTTATAGGCATACAATAACGAGGTAAGCACAATGTCTCTGTAAACCTTATGTTAGGTAGTCAGTCTAATACCTTTCCTCTTCCCCACTTTCCTTCAAAGCCTGAGTTAGCTCTAACAATGTGTGTGTCAATCTCATTATTAATGTGGATATCCCTGGAAAATATACTGCCAAGGTAAGTGAACTCATCCACAGCATTTAGAACTTCACTATTTGCTCAATTGATGGTTCCACATATAGATAATGTGGTGCTGGCTGATGGAGTCCCTGTATTTTCTTGGTTTTAATTGTTAGGCCAAAATTAACACAAACAGCAGAGAACTGAGTCATACTTTGTTGCATTTCAGTTTCAGAGGCCACATTGAGTGCACAACCATCTGCAAAAAAAAATAATATATCCACACTACTTTCATTTTAGATTTGTTGTGTAGCCTTTTCAAGTTGGAGAATTTACTAGTAATGTGATAATTGACCCAGATGCTACGTTCATTTTCATTGAAGGCATTTTACAATATGGCCAAAAACATCATGCTAAAAACATGGGAGCAAGCACACATCCTTGTTTCACTCTATTGGTGACTGGGAAAGCTAGAGAGCATTGTCCATTGAGCACAACCCGAACCAGCATGCTGTCATGAAATTGATGTACTATACTGATGAACTTTTCTGGGCAACAAAATTTTGGCCTAATTTTCCATAAGCCCTCACACTGATAGTATCAGTGGCTTTAGCCAGCTATACATATGTTGTATACAGACCTCTGTTTTGCTCTTGGTATTTTTTCCTGTAATTATCAGGTTGTAAACACTACATGGATTATTTTGTGGCCCTTCTGAACTCAAACTAGTTCTCAGGTAGATGACCTTTATTTAGGTGTAGGAGCAGTCTACTAATGAGGAATCTGGCAAGAATCTTTCCAGCAATAACTAAGAGAGAGATCCTCCTGTGATTGTCACAAGACAATCTATTCATTTTACCTTTATAAAGATGGACAACAAAGGCATCCTTGAACTCCTGGGGCATAATTTCTTCTTGCCATATAATCTGGAATATTTCGGTAAGCTTTGTATAAGCAATGGACCTCTCACCTTGTAAATCTCAGCTGGGATGAAATTAGCACCATGTTCTTTGCCACACATTCAAAACCTCTTTATCAATTGGAACTTCAGCTAGGTAGCGATTGATTTCAACTTTAGGTATGGCCAATAGTTTTAGCATTGATTGTGATTCTTTGTTGAGATTACTATGGAAGTGTTCAGTCCATCTCTCTAGGATCATGAACCTATCACTAATCAGTGTGTCATAATCAGCACTGAGTGGCTGAGATACGCCATAGATCTTTGGCTCATAAATAGCTTTCAATGTATCATAAAGGCTTTGGGTTATTATTATCAACATAAAACAATTTCATCTGCCTTTTTACTGAGCCAAGAATCCTGTATCTCTCTAAGTTTCAAATATACTTTAATTTTTGTAATGTCTAGGATAGCTTTCTGGAGGGCCTTGGGACTAGTCTTGGTCTCAGCAGAATAATCACCATGAGAACAGTCAGGAATAAAGTCCAAAGTTTTTATTATCTCCCTCAGTCTCCCAGCCTGAATCAGTCTGTTCCACAGTCTCTTCCAGTAATCTGCCAGTCTGCCTGTTTCTCCCATAGTGCAGGAGGCAGGAGAGCCACTAGGAGAGGAAGATAATCAAAGATAGAATGTCTATCTTCCAGTCCTTGTTGACTTTTATATACCTTATTGTAATTATATCATTACAGCATACTGATTATGTGTGAACTTAGAGAATCATTACATCACCATGCTAAGTACTAAGTATATATGTGAACTAAGTGTATATGTATATATATATATATATATATGTGTGTGTGTGTGTGTGTGTGTGTGTGTGTATGTGTGGTGTTCTTCTTTAAAATATAATGGTTCTCTCTGGGAGGAGAGAACCTTTCTTGGAGAGATAGCCCTAGTATCAGTTCAGATCAATAATCATCCCAAATGCAGCCAGCTGATAAAATGCAAATGTTTATTTTCTCTTTCCTTGGGCCCAGGTAGCTTTAATAGAGGCCTCAGCTTTCCTTGGTTCTGAGACCTCTTGCAGCTTTGTCCTTTGCTTCTGCTTTCTTCAGCCTCCAGCCAGCACCAAGATGAAAGTTGGAAATGAATCTGTCTTGCCTCTGAGAGAGGGCTTTTCTCTGAACTGACTTGATGCTCCCCTCTCAATCTTTTCAGCTGAACTCCCTTGACTGGCTCACTGAAGCTCTATTTATGCTCCTTCTCTGAGAGAGTGGGATTATGGATTTCCTCCCAGAGTGCTCTCTGGCCCTAAGAGCTTCTTGCTTATATGAGCTCTCTAAAGGTGTGAACACAAGCATTGCTTCTATCAGTTCTACTTAGTATCTTGTTTCTTCTGGCCCATAACATCTTCTTGTAAGATCAGATCAATCATACTGCACCATGCTAAAATGGATAATTATTGTCTCTATCAACTCTAATGAGTTAACAGTTTGTAAAGATTCCAACATATGTGTGTGTGTGTGTGTGTGTGTGTGTGTGTGTGTGTATATATAGCTTAACAATTCCACTTAATTAACACCTTGTTTCAAGTATATTTGTTGAAGTATACTTCTCCAGAGTTCTGACTCTATACAACTTTTGATAGAATTGAGTGCTATCTTTTTAGAGATGGATGAACTAGCCTGCTGGTATACCCTGTGAAGTTTTTGGTTTTTTTATTTATCAGCTTTTGAATTTCCCTATCATTTTCATCAAACCAGTCTTTATGTTTCTGACTGTTCTGACTCACATGAGCAAATGCAGTACTGTACACCATTTCTCTGAAAGCTGTCCACTCCTTTTCTGCTTCATCGTTGCCAGCTGTGTGTTGACTCAATCTTTCACAATACTCCCTTTCTCTGTGGCCATTATAGAAAAACATATATCCAGCTCCTACTTCAGTAAACTGGCCTTCATATGGTAGTCTTATTTACTGAGGGCTGCTTTTTTGAATGTGGGGCATGTTAGGTTCTTCTCATAACAAAAACTGTTCTTTTTTCAGGTCTACTGGATTTTGTATTGTCTTTAAGTATGTGCATATTCCATGTGTGATGGAATCAACTTTTTGAAGTTTTTGCATATTTTTTTAGTGTCTACTGAAGGCTAGAACCCCTACCTGCCATGGTAATCAGGCCAGGATTAAGTACAATTTTTAGGGCATCTTTTCTAGCATTCCTTACACATGGAGGTAAGCTGTATGATCCTTAAAAGGCTGCTCAGACTCCCAGGAGCTACTGAATCCTACTGGTGATTCTAGTGAGAGATCTTATAGCCTGGGTCACCTGTGTTCATGGTTGTAGCTACATTTACCAATGTATCCCAAGTGCTACTTATCACTTACCCATTGTCATAGGGTTTTGAGGATTGAAATGATAAAACAATATGGTGATGTCTTTTGATTTGTGTGTAAATTGGATTTCAGTGCACAAAGTACAAATGAGTCAAACACAGGTAAAGTAACTTGTACAAAACTCACATAGCTGTAAAGTATCTGAGTCTGGTTTTGAACTCAGATCTTGGACCAAGCCTGGTGCCACCTAGCTGCCATAAACTCCATAATTATACGTTCAGTTTTATCTCAACTTGAATTTAGTATCTATCTAAGAAACTAGATAAGTGAAATAGATGTAAGAGGTAATTAATTAAATATCTTCATTTGAGTTATTTTCATTTGGAAAAAACACATAAAATACTCTACCTTTTGAAACATTTTTTATTTAAAACTATTTTTGTAACTAGAAAAAATGAAAATTAATCTGATATTTCAGAATCATGAGTTTTTAAGGAGTTGGCTTCATAACAAGATGAATAAACATATAATGCAGGAAAGTTTACTGATTTGCCACCAATTTAAGAGAATAAACTTAATTAGCAGAGCAAATTAGCTGCCAAATCTTAACCTGTTGGCTCTGAAAATTTCTGGAACTTAATTGTTGAGCAGTAGTCACCAAGCATCTAATGTTGAGTGTTGAATTGCACAAGTCACTATTTCATTAAGCACCTTCTCTTTTAAGATGTTAAAAAAGTTACTATTTTAACACAGCAGACAGAATACCATTGTTCTATAAAAATTGATGAGCAAGATGCTCTCTGAAAAACCTTGAAAGACTTCCATGTGGTGTAGTGCAAAGTGAAAAGTATTGAGTACAAAATAACAATATTGTAAGATGATCAGTAAATACTTAGCTATTCTCAGAAGTAAAATGATCCATGACAACAATGAGTGTCTTATGATAAAAAATACTATCTATCCCAGAGAAAAAATTGATGTTGTCTGAATAGTATTGAAGCATGCTATTTTTACTTTATTTTTCTTGACTTTTTTTGGAGAGGTATTTATGCTTTCTTTTGTAACATAACTATTATAGAAATGTCTTGCATGTCTAACTATATTATCTTTATCAAATTGCTTGTTTTCTAAATGGTAGAAGGAGGTGAAAAGGAGAGAATTATGAACCCAAAATTTTAAAAATGAATGTTAAACTGAATTTTATATGTAATTGGGGAAAATAAAATACTAACAAACTCAATAAATCAATAAAATACTAAATAAATGGTTTAAAAGGAAGAAACCCACATTTGGACTGAATGAGTCCCAGTAAGCCATTAGAGAAGAAAAGTATCTGTCTCTCCTTATTGAAAGACATGTTATAAAAATCTATATATCTGAGACATTTTTTTATAAATTTTTAAAGCTTTATATTTCTAAAACACATACATGGATAATTTGACAACATTGACCCTTATGTTTCAAATTTTCTCCTCTGATTTTCTCCCACCCGCTCCCCTAGATGGCAAGCAATTCAATATATGTTAAACAGGTTAAAATATATGCTAAATCCAATAAGTATTCACATATTTATACAATTTTCTTCCTGCACAAGAAAAATCAGATCAAAAAAAGAAAGTAAATGAGTAAGAAAACAGAAAGGCAACTGAACCAACAACAAAAAAGACTGAAAATGTTACATTGTGATCTACATTTAGTGCCCACAATCCTCTCTCTGGGTGTAGATGGCTCTCTTCATCACAAGATCATTGGAATTGGCATCAATCAAGTCATTGTTGGAAAGAGTCACATTCATCAGAATTGATTATTGTATAATATTGATGTTGTTGTATGCAATGATCTCCTGATTCTGATCATTTCACTTAGCATCAGTTTATGTAAATCTCTCCAGACCACTCTAAAATCATTCTCCTGATCATTTCCTATAGAACAATAATATTCCATAACTTCAAAAACTATAACTTATTCATCCATTCTCCAACTGATGGGCATACACCAGTTTCCAGTTCCTTGCCACTACGAAAAGAGCTATTTCAAACATTTTTGCACATGTGCATCCCTTTCCTTCTTTTAAGATCTCAAAGGATATGCACGGTTTGATTAACTTTTTGAACATAGTTCAAATTGCTCTCCAGAATGGCTGGACCCACTCACAGTTCCACCAACAATGTATTAGTGTCTCAGTTTTCCCATATCCCCTCCAACATGCATCATTATCTTTCCCTTTCCTCTTAGCCAATCTGAGAGGTGTCTAGTGGTATCCCAGAGTTGTCTTAATTTGTACTTCTCTGAACACTAGTAATGTAGAGCACTTTTTCATATGACTAAAATGGTTTTAGTTTCTTCATCTGAAAATTGTCTGTCATATCCTTTGGCCATTTGTCAACTGGAGAATATTTGAATTCTTATAAATGGCAGTCAATTCTCTATATATTTTAGAAATGAGACCTTTATCAGAAACCTTAAATATAAAATTTATTTCCCAATTTATTGCTTCCCTTCTGAATTTCTCTGCATTAGTTTTGTTTGTACAAAACCTTTTTAACTTAATATAATAAAAATTATCTATCTGCTATTCAATTATGAATTCTAGCTTTTCTTGGACACATTTTTTTTTCTTTTCCACAGATATTAGAGGTAAACTATCCTATATTCTTCTAATTTGCTTATAATATCACTCTTTATGTCTAAATCAGGAACTTATTTTGACTTCCTTGGTAGGTGATGTTAGGTGTGGATCAATACCTAATTTCTGCCATACTAGTTTCCAATTTTTCCAGTACTATTTGTCAAATAATGAGTTCTTATCCCAAAAACTGGGGGTCTTTGAGTTTGTCAAACTCTGGATCATTATAATTATTGGCTGTTTTGTACTGTGATCCTAATCTATTCCACTGATTGACTACTCTATTTCTTAGTACCAAATGATTTTGATGACTGCTGCTTTATAATATAGTTTTAGGTCTGACACTGCTAGGCCACTTTAAATGACATTTTTTTTTCACTAATTCCCTTGAAATTCTTGATCTTTTGTTCTTCCAGATGAACTTTGTTATTATTTTTCTAGATCTGTAAAATAATTTCTTGGAAATTTGATCGGGATGGCACTAAACAAGTAGATAAATTTAGGTAGTACTGTCATTTTTATTATTTTTGCTCAGCCCATGAGCACTTGATATTTTTTTTCTGCTGATTAGAACTGACTCTATTTGTACAGAAAGTGTTTTGTAGTTTTGTTCACATAGTTCCTGACTTTTCCTTGTTAGATTCCCAAATATTTTATACTATCAACAGTTATTTTGAATGGAATTTCCTTTTTTATCTCTTGTTGTTGGACTTTGTTGGTAATATATAAAAATGCTGATAATTAATGTTGATTTATTTTGTATCCTGCAACTTTGCAAAAGTTGTGAATTGTTTCTAGTAGTTGTTTAGTTGATTCCCTAGGGTTCTCTAAGTATATACCATCATATCATCTGCAAAAAATGATAGTTTGGTGCCCTCATGACCTACTCTAATTCCTTTAATTTCTTTTTCTTTTCTTATTGCCAAAACTAACATTTCGAATACAATATTAGATTGTATTACAATTATAATAATTGCAATATTTCTTTTTCTAAAATGGGACTATTTAAATAATTTATTTTTTCTTCTATTAACCTGGACAATCTATATTTTTGTAGATATTCTTCCATTTAATTTAGATTATTAAATTTATTTGTATATAATTGGGCAAAGTAACTCCCAATTATCGCTCTATTTTCCTTTTCATTGGTGGAAAATTCTTGCTTTTCATTTTTGAGATTAACAATTTGATTTTCCTCTTTCCTTTTTCTAATCAAATTAGCTAAACATTTATCTATTTTGTTGTTATTTTCAAAAAACTAACTCAGTTTTATTTATTAATTCAACTTTTTTTTACTTTAAATTTTATTAATATCTCCTTTTATTTTTAGAAATTCAAATTTAATATTTGATTGGGGTTTTAAACTTTTTTTTTTTTTTTTTTTTTTTTTCCTGTGGTTTGATTTATCTAGTTCTGAGAGAGCCAGGTTGAGATGCCGCCCTAGTATAGTTTTGCTGTCTTATTTTCTCTTGCATTTCTCTTACCTTCTCTAGGAATTTGGATGCTATACCAATTAATGCATATATGTTTAGTATTGATATTTCTTCATTATCTATGGTAATCTTTAGTAAAATTTAATTTCCTTCATTATCTCTTTTAATTAGATCTATATTTGCTTTTACTAGACCTGAGATCAGGATTGCAATCCTGCACCTGAAGCATAATAGATTCTTTTTGTTGTTGTTGTTTGTTTGTTTTGTTTTGTTTTGCTGAGGCAATTGGGGTTAAATGACTTGCCCAGAGTCACACAGCTAGAAAGTACTAAGTGTCCGAGGCCAGATTTGAACTCAGGTCCTCCTGACTTCAGGGCTGCTGCTAGCATAATAGATACTGCTCTAGCCCTTTACCTTCACCCTGTATATATCACTTCTGCTTTAAATATGTTTCTTGTAAACAACATATTGGCTTTTAATCCAGTCTGCTATCCACTCCTGTTTTATGGGAAAGATCATCCCATTCACATTCACAGTTAAAATAGCTAATTCTGTATTTTCTGCCATCTTATTTACCCTAAGTTATATTTTTCTGTTTCCTTTCCCCTTTCTTTCCTTTCCAGAATTTTACTTTTGATGACCACCCTTCTCCTTTAGAGCCCTTCCTCCTTTTTTACCTTTCCCCTAATATTTCTGTTTTCCCTTCTATTAATCTTTCTCTTTCTTTTCCCTTTTTCCCTCCTACTTTCCTATAAAGTGAGACATGTTTCTCTGTGAAACCATATATATCTGAAATTCTCTCTGAACCAAATCTGATAAGAGTAAGAATCACACAATGGTCATCCTCTATCCTTGGCCCTTCAATTATAATAGATCTTCTTTGCCTCTTCATGAAATGTAATTTCCATTATTTTATATCTTTTCCCCTCTTTTTCCAGTATGATCTCCTTTCCACCTCTAGTTTTTGTAGCAGGCCTGAACTCTGGAAAGGTATACTTGAATCAAGGACAGCAGGGTTCTGTTAAGCACCCACTCAGTGTGATTGATGGGATAATGGTTTTCTAGTTAAATATATACTTAACGTGATGTAATGATGTAATCACTCTAGTTGGCATATACTTAGTATGATATGGTGATGTAATGGTTCCACAGTTGGCACATACTCAATTGCTGTAGTGATGTAATCATACTGAGGTATTTAAGGCCTGGGAATGAGAGTCTCTCAGCCACAGACATAGAAAAGACTTCAGACTCCAGACTCAAGATTCCAGACTTCAACTTTGACCAGCATCATGGTGGCTCTTCTGCCTTCATCACTTCTCCACCTAAAGAAATAAGGTCCATCCAGCAATCCTCAGAAAGCTAATCTGGACATTACAAGTTTCTTTCTATATTATCATAATAAAATCAAATTATACGCACACTCTCTAAGTATATCCATAACAGAAATATAGTTCACAAGAGTTCTTTCTTTTTTACCTTTTTTATGCTTCTCTTGAGTTCTGTGTTTGGAGTTTAAATTTTATGTTCAGTTCTTGTCTTTCAGTAGAAATAGCTGAAATTCACCTATATCTTCGAATGTTCATCTTCTTCCCTGAAAGATAATGCTCACTTTAGCTGGATAGCTATTCTTGGATGTAATCCAAGTTCCTTTGCCTTTTGCAATAGCAGATTCCAGGATATTTAGTCCTTTAAGGTGGAAGTGACTAGGTCTTGGGAAATCCTAATTGTGGCTCCTTGGTATTAAGTTGTTTCTTTCTGGCTACTTACAATATCTTTTCCTTTGTGTGATTGTTCTGAAATTTAGCCATAATATTCCTTGGGGTTTTAATTTTGGGGTTTCTTTCAAGAGGTGATCGGTGAATTCTTTCCATGGCTATTTTATCTTCTGATTCTAAGATATTAGGGCAGTTTTCCTTTATGATTTCCTGTAAGACAATATCTATGCTCTTTTTGTAATTATGGTTTTCAGGAAGTCCAATAATCCTTAGATTATGTCTCCTATATCTATTTTCCAGGTCAGTTGTATTTCCTAGGAAGTACTTCATATTGTCTTTTTATTTATTTATTTTTTTGTTTTTGTTTGACTTATTCTTGAAGTCTTATTGAATCATTCATTTCCATTTGTTCAATTCTAATTTTTAGTGTATCATTTTTCTTCAGTTACCTTTTTTAGCTCCTTTTTATCTGGCCAATCATATTTTGTTCATTGCATTTTTTTTCCATTTCACAAATTTTGTTTTTCAGTGTTTTGCTATCTTTTTCATATCAATTTTTGTAGGACAATATGAGCTTTTTTCATGCCTTCTTGCAATGATCTCATTTTCTTTCCCCATTTTTCTCCCAACTCTGTTTTAAGATCCTTCATGCAATCTTCCAAGAAAGCTTTGTGGGACTAGCTTATATCTTCCTTTGGGGCTTTATCTGGAGTTGCTTTGCCTTTAGGAATCTCAGGTTTTGAAATCTGTTCTTATCTCTCCACAAAAGCTGCCTATGGTGAGAGTTCTTTTTGCTTTTTGTTCTTCACTTATTTTTAAGGGTTGAGGTCTGCTGTTAATGGAAAGGAATGACAACTACTTTAGTTGCCCTGGAGTAGTTCTGCTGATTGACTTCTGGTGCTGGGTAATCATGGCTCATTCTCATGTTTTTCTGGGTCTCAGTGGTTTACAATTTGCTTTTTGTAGCAAATTTGTCAAACTACCTGCTTGCAACCAGGACAGAGTAGCCTAAGAAGCTCATAGAATATTCCCAGGTGCAAGGAAACTGCAATGCTCTGACTGTCCACCCTATCTCCTTGTCTCTAGCTCCCTATGCTTGGTCTGGACTTGGATAACTGTCCCTCTGCCCATTTGAAACAGACATGTTCTGAAGTTTTTCCAAGGTGTCTTCTTCTGGGAATCTGTTGTTCTCCAAATATTTATGGATTCTTTAATGCCAGGAGCAGTTTAGAGGCTTGGTCTGCTATTGGTTTGAGAGAAGGTCAGAAGCAATCATAGAAAGTTATGTCTGCTCTCTGCCATCTTGGCTCTACCCCCCTGCTAAGACATTTTAATATAAAATAGATTAAATAGTCAGATTGGGACCACATATTCTTGAACGAGATAGAATTCTTTTTTCTAAGCTTCTATCCCATTCATTCTATTGATCTATATTATACTCATTATATTATGTTATATTGTGCCATATAACCAGAAAGTTATCTAAACAAAGACAATAATCATTGTCAATAGATATATCTCTTTTCCCTAAGAGTTAGCCATAGAAGTTATCAACAAGAAAGAAAAAGAGAACTCACTAATTTCCAGCAGCTTAATATATTAACATTTTTATTCTGCTAAATAATGTGGAGCACCAGTCAAACTAGGTGTTGATTTTTACATGACTATAACTTTATAAATAGACTTTTAAAATGAGTTAATAATGATGTAAACAATAATAATAACAATAATAATAACAGAAATAATAATATAGCACTTATTCTGTGCCAGGCACTTTGCTAAACACTTTACCTTTATTGTTTCATTTTATCTTCACAACCATGCTAAGAAGAAGATATTGTTACTTTCTTTATTTTACAGATAAGGAAACTAACAGAGGTTAAATGATTTTCCCAGGTTTACACAGGTAGCGTTCTAAGGTTAGAGTCAAACTCCCTGAGTCCAGGTACCATCCTCTATCTGCTCTGCTATCCAGATGCCTTTTACTTGTCTACTGTGAACAGCCCACCCATGGAGGAAAAACCAGCACTTCTATATTTAAGAGTGTTTCCTCATGTTCTCTACATCAGCTCCACTTCCTTGATCTTTCCAGCTATTCAAGTTACTGCTAACTTTCATTTAAAATCTAACTTCCATGGAATGAATCACCATGATCTAAACTCTAACCTCCCTAAGGGTGACTCTGTACTGGCTTGGACATTGTACTAATCTCCAAACAGAGCCCTTGAGGTTTGACCTTCCTACCTTTACTTTTTCCCTAGTAATCACTTAATGTTTCTGACAAGCTCCCCCATGTCAGAAGGATTTTCATTGTTCCCCATTATCAGATGTTCTTTTACACATTCTATTTGTATGAAGCCAGGCTAGAGAATAATCCCTTTAAACACCATCACCAACTTTAATACCAACTCTATCTTCATGACCGTCATGACCATCAAAAGCAACAGAAACATTTATGTCCTAGGTTTTGTGCTTACCTTCTCATCGTGTCTCTTAAAATGTTTTCCTTCCTTCAAACTGCTTATAAAATGGCTATCCATCATTGACAGATTAACTTTAATACTACTTATTATAAGTAAGACTTATACTTGTTCCTTTGTGACCAAGCTCATCCATTGATTTTAGATAGAAGAAAATAACTTTTTCCCTCTCTCCTTGTCTGTTTCTCTCTTCCTCTTTCTTTTCTTCTTTCTAAATGTCTTTTTCTCTCTTTCTATCTCTGCTTCACTTTCTGGCCATTTAGCTCTGTCTTTTTTGGTCTGTCACTTTCTCTGCATTTCTCTTGATTTGGCTATAGATATATGCATATTATTTATGTGTTTATGTGTAGGTAATCATATATGTATGCATATATACACATATCAGTTACCTGTGTAGATATTACTTTCCCTATCTGTGCTGTATGATCCTCGAAGGTTAGGATCTTAGCTAAATTTATACCTCTCTCAGTGTCTTCCCAGTGTCTTCCACATATAATAGGCACTTATTAGTGATATCATGGATTTCAACTGAATATCAGGAGACCTTGCTTTTAAAACATCATTCTCAATAAGCTAACCCTTTAGGCTTCTTCAAGTCATTGTCTCCAAATAGCATTGTAAGGGAAAGTATTCTCTAAAAATTACATGTTGAATTGAGCATTATAGGCTGATGATAACGACTTGACTGATCCCTGAAGCCAGGAAGAGATTTCATAAGTTTTTGCTTGTTATAGTGTTGATGATAGAGAAGATTCTGTCATAATTATAGCCCACTTTTTAAATAATGGGATCCTTCTGCCCATTGAAGCATCTGAGCATGTCTCAAATATGTACTAAAAGCAACTTGGATGTACATCACTCTATCTACTTACTAAGATCACACAGCTAATTGGTTCATAGGCAGGAAAAAATTTCAAGGAATCTTGAAATTATCCAACCTACAACCCAGTGAAGGACTCTATTCTGCAGCACTTTTGATAATTAATTCTTCATCATGTCCTTAAACTTTCAATGACCTTAGTGCTTTAGAACTCCAAATTCATTATTGAATATTACTAATTATAAGAAAATTTTTTTAAAATTGAGCTGAAATTCATCTGCATGTTTTATTCATTTTAGTTTACTTTACTCCAATGTAATTTAGTCTAATAAAAAGACATTTATTAGGCACTAGCTACATATACTTTTTATGTGTCCATTTTCTTCTATCTAAAATGAGGAAACTGGGGTATATTTGGTCTCTGAAGACAAGTATTTCTAATGCATATTCTTTCTTTTGTCTAGTAAGACTGTAGATTATTGAAGATAGCTATCATGTTTCCCCTAAATCTTCTGTTCTCTAAGTAAAACATTTCTATTTCCTCTGAAACCACACCATATGCTATATTTATTTGACTTTCCCTTTCAGTTTCCATTGAACTCAAGTCTTACTTGTTAATGTATCTTTTTAAAAAAGAAGACCATATTCCAAATGTAGCCTAACCAAAGGAGAGGATGGAAGGACTATTAACTTTTACCATTGGAAAATACCAATGTCCTACTAGATTTTCTGGTTACTGTGACCCATTTATATTGAGCATGAAGTCCAATGCAATAGCTTCTTATCAATTAAATTCACACAAGATAATCAATATTGCAATAAATGGAAGTTCAAAAAGAAAAAAATCCTAATAATAACTTAAAAAGATCACCTCAAACTTGCATGACCATGTTGACATATTGCATGCCCTTTCCCTGAAATTCTCTCTGACCCACTTTGCTTAATCCCCAAAGATGGCTCTTAGCTAAAAAAATATGTTTCCTAATAGGTGTTTCACACTCAACATACCCCAAACCATTTTCATTATCATGCCCAACAAGTCTATACTTTAAGCACATTTCATTATGTATATTGACAGTGCCAAAATCCTAGTCACCATGTTTTATAATTTTTGAGCAATTTTTGATCCCTCATTTTGCTTTAGTCCAAAGTCAATCACTTCCCAAATCTTGTCGATTCTATCTCCACAATATCTTCCACCTCTATTCCATTCTATTCCTTTAGCTATTTTTCTTACTTGGAATATTGTAATAACTTCAAAATTGGGGCACCTTTTTTCCATTCTCTCCCTTCCTCAGTCTAACTTCTACATAGCTACCATAATAATTATCCCAAAATTTAAGTCTAATTATGTCATTCACTTTCCCAAAAGTCATAAGTTTATTTTGCTTACCTGTAGAATAAAAAACAACCAATTCTACTTAGCATTTAAAACTTTATGTGTCCTATTTCCATCCTGCCTTCTCAAATTTATTTCACATGGTTCCCCTTCAGATATTTTTTGCTCCTACAAAAAATAACTTCTTTATCACATGTGAAATTAGATAGTTCACATTCTACATCCAACACTCTTGCTTTGAATGCCTTTCCTCTTCCTCTCTGCTGTTTACAACTGTAAGGTTCCTCAAGGCTCTACTAGATCATCAGTTTATATGTGAAGCATTTCCCCCAATCAATCAATATATTCTAGAATAATATATAATATAATATAGAATAAGTATATTCTAGGACAAATGGGGAGAAATTGAAGTTTATGTGGCATAAACTTAGTCATATTTAATCTTAAGGAAAATGATTCAACTATGAGAACAGGTGGCAGTGAAGAAAGACTTAACGGAAGAAGAAAAATCAGAAAGCCATTGAAATAGTTTTTTTGAGAGGTGATAGGAGCTTTAACTGTGGATATCCCTACGAACAGAGGGATACTTTTCTGTGTGATAGATAAAGTGGAGGTAGAAATAACAAGATCTGGAAACTTAATGGATTGGCAAGGTGAGGAACAATGAGGCATAATATTATGGACTTTGAAGAATGATATTTTCTTCTATAGAAATATTGACTATTTATAGCCAGATAGAGATCTGGATCTAGAATAAGGAGAAAAACTGAGCGCCACTTTTGCTTTAAATACTTGTTAGCTATGTGACTCTGGGTAAGCTATTACCCACATCTAACTCATTTTCCTCCTATCAGATACCTCCAAGAGTTGTTGGGAGGATTAAATGAACATTAATATTTGTAAGGTACATAGCATAATGCCTGATAAAATGAATGTTTAATAAATTCTTTCCCATACACCGCTGGCAAGAGAGTTGGATTTTAGAAGACAAATACATGAGACATATTTGGAACATATTGAACTTGAGATGAATTTAGGATATCCAATTGAAATCCCCATAAGAAGATAGTAATACAATACTGAAGCTCAGGAGAGAAATTAAAACATGGGCATGACCTTGTCCAGCCCTCCTTCACTTAAATCCAATTGACTTGCATGTCATGGCTTTACCTCCCTGATGTCATGGTCCTCTTTGAGAATGAAGGACAAACAGCAGCAATATATTTAAGAAAAGATTTTGTAAAGCATGAAATTTCATAAAAGTATAATCCCAACAGTGACCATAGTACATCAGAACAGATTAAATATGTTTATTTTCATGTAGAAATTAGAGAAAAGTTTCTTAAGATTTTAAAGAATATCTTTTAAGAATTAAAACAAGCAGATCAAAATAAAAACTTTTGAAATTCTTGCTTAGATTGAACAAATAAATCAAGTGTATTTCAAGCACATTTTTTCAATGTCCTTCCTTCACAGGTGCAATAAGTGATAAATATTAATTACATATTAGAGCAGGAATTTTTAGCTCTCCAAATGGAAACACTTCTTTATGCTGTCATTTTTCCTACATAAAATAGTTTCTGACATCTGATAAATAGAATTAGATTTCTGAAACGACAAGCCAAATCTTTTGTTCTACCTCTCCACCCTTCAAATAAAACAACAGTAGTTATTACTTTATAAACAATTTACTTTCAAATATAACAACTATTTTGGTAGTCACTGCCATAATGTATTCTTATGACTAGATGATATGTTCTCCATATCAGCTGTTTTAATTAGCAATTTATTGATTTTTATAGACAATTTATATTCTTGGGTAGCTTTTCATGGAAAATTATCCGTATGTCTCTCTCTCACTTCCTTTTTTCTCTCCCTTCTTTATTATTTAACATTACCTAATTTTCTCATTTTTCTACTTTATCTACTAAATATCTCATTCTGTCCATTTCACTTCCCTTATTCATAAAAGTAGCTGTACATCCTTGAAGATCGTACCAGGTTCTTCACAGCAATGAGGTGATTCAAGACAATACATAGATTTGGGATGGAAAATGCCATCCTCATCTAGAGAAAGAACTAAGGAGACTTAATGTTGATCATTGTATAGTATTTTCAAATTATTTTTGTTTGATCTTTCTTTCTCATGTTTTTCCCTTTTTGGTTTTTTTCTTGAACAACATGACAAATATGGAAATATGTTTAAAAGGAATGCGCATGTTTAACCTATATCAGATTGCTGTCTGGGGGATGGAGAAAAATTTAGAACACAAAGCTTTACAAAAAAGACTATTCAAAATAATCTTTACATGTAATTGGACAAACAAAATACTATCGAGAGAGGAAAAGATTGTCCCAACAGAGCATAATCTCTGGCTGGCATTCTAAATTCAAAAAGACTAAAATATGGACCCAATGGAAGAATTAAGGGATTATTTGAAGACTTCAGTCTTCAATAAAGGAAATAAAATGGTTTGCCTTTTTAAGTAGTGAGATGAATTTTCATTGCTGGAAATTTTCATATAGTAGCTACAGTGCTAGGCCTAGAGTCAGGAAGAGATGATTCAAATTGAGCCTCAGATACATACTTAATCTCTAGTTTCCTTATGTTTTAAATGGGGATAATAATAGCACCTCCCTCTCAGTATTCATGTAATGATCAAATTAGATAATATTCGTAAAATACTTTGCACAATTAAAAATCCTTTTGGAATAATAATAATAATAATAGTAATTTAGTGATTGCAGGACTGTTCATCACATATTGCTAAAGATACTCCTACTTCAGGTGCTTTTGGACTAGATAATCTCTAATGTACATTTTATATCCTAAGATTATGTGTTTTCATTAAACAGTCTTTCTCCTGTCTTTTCCCCTCACCTTTTTTATTTTTTTTCATCATTCAACTTGAGATCCAGAATCCATGGGAAACAAAGGCAAGTATAAATACTTGCCTAGCAACATTTTCTTTGAGATATGTGTCCAAAAATCACTCCTAAACTATTAAAAGTATTTTTGGACCTCCCTGGAATTTTGCAAAGTCTCTGTCAACTTCCCCTCCTCTCCTCATTAAGCATTTTTTTTCTTCTTGTGCTTCAACATTCAAAACAATTAAAGGTCATCTATGATTCAGTTTTATTTTTCTTCTTTTTTACAGGTAATTTAACTATAACATTTTTCTGATGGGGACACTGACTTCCAAAGATATTAAGATCTCAAACATACCTTCCTTCCACACACATGTACCAATTATCTCTTCCATATCACAGGGTTAAGAGTATGCCACTTTCATAATCTGGAAAAATCATATAAATTTTTTGGACCTTACTTCATAATAAATAAGTCTGAATTATTATGGTATCAAAAGATAAAATATGTTATTATAAAATTCTAAACATATATTTTACTCATTTTTGAGTTTCTAAACATTTTTTTGTGCTGTCTCCTGACCTTCATATATCATCTGTTACTTCCTCAAAACTCCCCCAAAATTCCTATTTCATTCTTATGCTGACCTATGATATTTCAAAAACACAATAGAGAAAGTCACAATGGGGAAAGGATATCTGCAGCTACAAATTTCATTTTGCACTTTTTTTCCATTTGATCATTGCAACAATCAATTCTGTGAGGTTGGAAGTCTCAAGGATTAGTATCTGTATTATAAGAAAAAAATACTGATGCTTGGAGATATATATCAACCTCCATGACACAATGACAAAACTGAAATTTTAAGCTGTGTTTAAAAATTCCATGCTCACTGTTGTTTCCATTAAACTTCAGCAAATCATTAGCAACTCACAAAGGAATCAGAGATTAGAGACAGAAGATATATTAAGTTAATTTTGTGCAATCCAACATTTGCACATATGGAAAATCTGAGATTCAGAGGAGTGAAGTGATTTGTACAAAGATGTTATATTTTGAGTTGGTAGTAAATTCATTGGATAATACTTCTAAATCTAGAAGAGGCTGTAGAACCTGTCCAGTTCCATTGTTCTTACTCCATTTTAAAGATGAGGGAAATTAATCCCTCAGATGATAAATAATTTTCTCATACAGTAGTAAATATTACATGCAAGACAAAAAGCTGGTCTTTCTGGGCTCCAAGGTAGTCCCTCTATTTATTATACTATGCTGCCTCAATAAAGTCCAGTCAAATTTTTTTTTGAAGAATTAATGACATAGCTATAGAAAAAATAACTACAATTTATATAAAAGTGTTTAGGGTTTACAAAGTCCTTTGCAAATATTACCTCATTTAATCTTCATTAGAATAGGTATATGTGGGAATGGCATATGCCATAGATGTATTGTTTAAATACACTTTTGCAAATATGTTTAAATCTATTGCCTTGACCCATAATCATAATTCTTTATGTATTTCTGTGTGGATTGTACAAGTCTTTGAGATGTTTGTAAAGCTATCTCCTGAGTTTATTTAGTAACAACACAGTGTGTTAAGGACTCAAAAGAGTTAATGAAGTTTCAAGAGATGCCGCACCTACATCTGAGGAATAGTACAAGCACTGGGAAGGAATATTTAGTTTCATACATCTTCATCAAAAACAAATATACATATATGGAGGCAATGAATCATGAAGTATTCAGAGTAAAGAGAAAAAACAGCCTGGAAAAATTTCCCATGTATTTATTTCCTTTGAGTTCCTTCTTTTTTTCCATCTGCTATACAATCTAATTCATCTTTTATATATATATTTTTTATTATGTGTTTCTGATATGGCAAAATCCATTTTGCTTGTTTCTGCAAAATCCAGTTTGCTTGAAAGAGTTCCTGCCCTTTTCTTCCAACTTTTTTTATTTTTTTTAACTAAAAATTTTCTGATGCATTTAAAATTATCCCAAGGCATGAAAAAGAGAGAGAAGAAAATGCACTTGGAGAAAGGGAAGGGAGCAGAAAGCTCATTAGTTTGGATGAAGTGAAAACTGGTCAAGGATTCTAGAGACACAGAATTTCATGCTGCTTTGTTATTGTAGGTAACAGTTTTTTTCCTCTCATTCCCCCTTCCCATTAGAATGGGGAAAGAAGAGAAAAAAGTATGTTGGAACAAAGGTACATAGTCAAACAGAACAAATTTCCACATTGACCATGTCCAAACTTTGTCTGATTCTTTTAACCCTCAAGAGGCAGTAAAGTCATCCAATGTATAGAATGTTGGTTCTGGAGATAAGAAGATATTAGCTCAAATTAAAACATCAACACTAACTGTGTGACCCTGGACAAATAATTTAACCTCTGCCTGTTTTCTCAGGAATAAAATGCACACAACTTGAAGGGTTATTGTGAAAGATATAATATTTTTAAACTTTTTAACACAATGACAGATCATAGGCACTACATAAAATCTTATTCCATTACTTTTTCTTTTCTTCCTTTCCACTGTGAAATATGATGTTATACTATAAATTGTGTGCTCCTTTTAGTTTATCCCCATTATATTAAAGGTCTTTGTGTTCAGGAATTGCATGTTTTTTTTTTTCTTTGAAGCATCAACACCTGGCATATTTATCCATATCAAATATTTATTTTTTGAATATTTGTGTATTTCAGTCAATACAGTGAGGAATTGGACAAATATGCTAAATTCCTTGGTTCCTTAAAACATGAAAATTAAAATTTTAATGATCTATTTGTAATTCAACATTCTATGTTCCAACATGTTATGTTCTAATGTTGCTTATAACCCTGATAGTCTCTGATTCTTGTCTATTTTTCCATTGCTCATTGAAAATAAATTCAGGTTTTTATTTTATATTAGAAAAATATCTGAGACTTTGAGTGCATTTAAGCAATAGTCTTTGAGAATTGTATTGACAGGATATTATTCATATTCATAAATTAAAAGTACTAATAGAATGTACCTTTCAAAAAATCTCATTTCCTTACTACATTGTAGAAATCATATTCATCTTTTTTATGTTTGTTTGTTTCTGGAGACAGTAATAAGATCATCTGCATCTAGAAACACATTAAGCTGGTGGAAATAAACAAAAAAAATGTATCTGTTTGATTTGCAACTTTTCATTTAATAATTAAACTGACTACAAGGCAAAAACAGATTTTTCATCAAGGTTATTTGTTTGCCAATGAAGAATAGCTGTCTCAAGCTTATATATGCATGCATATACACATATAATATATATTATGTATATACAAATATGCAAATATGGACATACACATTCATGCATGTACTCTGTGTATCTTGACCACAATTGACTCTAATCTAGCAAGAAAAAAGCAGTAGATTGAAAACTAATCAATAGATTTTCAGGCTTCAGTCTTAATTATCCAGGCTTATTGTGTGTCATTGAGCAATAACCAAAGAATGAAATAATAATAATTTTGCTATTTCTCAGGACTTCTCTCAAGTTCTCCTTCTATGTGCTCTTTCCTCTTTGACCCTCAATTTCTCTATCTACATCAAGAAAACGTGTGAAGTAAATAACTATAAAAATTTCTTCTGAATTGGGGACAGGCAGCTAATAAATTATTTACTCACAAGTAAAGTTAAAGGCATCTAGGTGATAACAATGAATAGAGTGCCGCATCTGCAGTCAGGAAGACCTGAGTTCAAATGTAGACTAAGATACTTACTAACGATGAAACTCTGTGTAAGCTGCTTAACCTTTATCTGTCTCCATTTTCTCTTTTATAAAATGGGAATAACAATAATATCAACTTCCCAGGATTCTTAGACTCCAGGGAGACAGTATTTGTAATGTTCTTAGTCCAGGACCTGGCACATGATAGGAGATTAATAAATCCTGAATTCCTTCCTTCATTTCAACATTGTGCCTGGGACAACAGTATTCCTGTGTAGGTGGGGTGGAAGAGAGTATGGATAGATTGAGGTTTTTTTTTTCCAGTCTTTTTTAATCTTCAAGCCTTCTTTCTAAGATTATCTTTATTTTGCTCTATGTCCTTCTATACATATCCATTTGTATGTTATCTTCCTGGGATTAGAGCCAAGATGACAGACAAAATCCAGAAAGTTACCTGAATTCTCCACATATCCCTTGGGGAACAAAAAAAAAACACTAAATAAATCCTCCAAACCAATTCTGAAGTGACACAACCTACAATATGACAGAGTGAAACAATTTTCCAATTTAAGATAACTTGGAGGAACTTCAAGAAAGTCTCTTTCACTTGGGTAAAAGGGGAGTGCAGCCCAATATAGGCAGAGTGCAGGTAATCTAGGACTAGATTCTTAGCTGCAGCATAAATCAGCAGCTGAGGCCAGTTCATTCTGACTCAGCAGACCAGTGGTACAGTGCACAGGTATGAGGCCTCAGGATCCACACAGAAGGCAAATTGTGAGTCCCAAAACGCATACAAAAGAAGCTTGACTTAGTCCAGAAAAACCAAATGCAGTGAGAAAGCCAACAGCACCTCTGGCTCCAGTGTACACAGCCAAAGAAAAGGTCCCTGACCCTAGCAAAAGAAGCTTGGAACAGTGTCCCATGTGAGACACAAGCAGAGCTTAACTTAAAAAAATGCAAAACAGCAAAAAAAGAGAGAAAGAGAGAGAGAAAGAGAGAGAGAGAGAGAGAGAGAGAGAGAGAGAAAGAGAGAGAGATCTGACCACAGAAATCTACCATAGGGACAGGAAAGATCAGAGCACAAACTCAAAATAGGACAGCAATGCCAAAATACAAACATGGGAAGTCTCAAAATGAAATATGAATTGGATTCAAGTGAAAAAGGTTCTGTTGGAAGACTTCAAAAAAAAAAAAGGATTTTAAAAATCAAATAAGATATGTAGAAGGAAAATTGGGAAAAGGAATGAGAGTTGTGAAGGAGAATTATTAAAAAAGAGTCAACAGCTTGGAAAAGGATGCACAAAAATTTACTGAAGAACTTTTTAAAAAGCTGAATTATTCATATGGAAAAGAAAATAAAGCTAACAAGAAAAATAATCAACTAAACATAAAATCGGAGAAGAGAATCTGACGATTCTATAAAACATAAAGAATCAATCAAACAAAATCAAAAGAATGAAAGAATAGAAAAGAAATATAAAATAGCTCATTAAAAAAAATTGACTTGGAAAAATTGTACCAGGAAAGAGAATTTAAAAATTATTGGACTATCTGAAACCATGACCAATAAAAGAGCCTTGACATCTTTCAAGAAATCATTGAGGAAAATATCTTAGGACCCAGGGGCAAAATATGAATTCAAAGAATCCACTGCAGTTAGATTCCTTGCAATTTCCCTTGAAAACCATCTGAAACCAAGCCTCTGAACAGATTTTGAGGGAATGAAAGCCTTCTCTAGCTCAAGAAAGACTGGAAAAACTTCAAGAAAGGTCAGTTTCACTGGGGCAAAAAAGGTGTTTAGCCCAGGTGAGACAGACTCTAGGAAAGCTGGTGAGAGGGTCTTAATCACAGCAATCGGCAACTAAGCGCCTTAATCCTGTATCAGTAGAGCAGTAATTCAGTGGTGCAGCTTCCAGTTTAGAAGGCAAACTGGGAAACCAGGTTGTTTCCTGAAAATAGCAGGCAAAGCTACTTCCTGAAAATAGCAGGTAATACTACCCCCTGCAAAAACAAGGGGCCCCTCTGCTCAAAGCCAAGGCTCAGAGTTGCACAGGAAGCTTTGGACAGCACCCCTTTATCCAATGAGCAAAGCTCAAACATAAAGGTAAGAAAAGAGAAAATATCAAAATAAAAGAAAAGAAAATGAATAAGGAACAGAAAACAACCTTGACCATAGAACTCTACTAGCATGACAGGAAAGACCAAAACACCAACTCAGACAAGAACAAAATGTTCACAGAAGAAAATTCAAAGATTGATATGATTTGTTTCAAGCCCAAAGAGGCTCCTTAGAAGTGCTTATAAATGATTTTAAAAGGCAGATAAAAGAGGTAGAATAAAAAATGAAAACAGAAATGAGAGGTAGGCATGAGAGAGTCAATAGCTTGGAAAAGGAAGAAAAGAATTGTCAGAAGAAAACTTCTTAAAAAGTAAAATTAACTAAATAGAAAAAGAGATACAAAAGCTACCTCAAGAAAATCACACATTAAAAACTAGAACAGGGCAAATGGACACTGATGAGTCTGTGAGAAGAGAATCAGTCAAATAAACTAAAAAGAATGAAAAAATGGAAGGAAATATCAAATATCTCACTGGCAAATCAGCCAATCTAGAAAATAGATCCAGAAGAGACAATTTTAAAATTATTGGCCTACCTGAAGGCCATGAGCAAAAAATAAAGGGCCTGGATAGCATTCCTCAATAGATCCCTAAGGAAAACTGCCTCAATATTCTAGAAACAAAGGGGGAAATAGTTGTTGAAAAAATCAGTCAATTACCTCTGAAAAGAGATCCCACAAGGAAAACCATAAGGAACATTACTTCCAAACTCCGAAACTATAATCTCAAGCAAAATATTCTGCAAGCTGCCAGATAAAAACAATTCGAATATCCAGGAGCAGCAGTCAGAATTATCCAAGATCTAGCAGTTTTAATAATAAAGGATCAGAGAGTCTGGAATACTATATTCCAGAAGGCAAAAGATCTGGAGTTACAACCAAGAATTAACTACCCAGCTAGACTCAGCATCATTTTTATGGGGAGGTGATGGAGCTTCAATGAAGTAAGATATTGTCTCTCATTTCTATTGAAAAAAAAATGGAACTAAACAGAATATTTAATTTACAAACACAGGACTCAAGAGAAGCATGGAAAAGGTAAACAGGTAAACAATACATATTAATTAAAGCATAAGCTGTTTATATCCCTAGATAGGAAAATGATATTGATAACTCTTATGAACTGTATCTGTTACTGCTGCAGACAGGGGAGGGTATTACATGGACAGAAATTGTGATTTTGAAAGGACTATGGTGTGATAACATCAAAGAAAAAGACATTAAGGAGTGGGAAATATCTGTACTGGAAAAAAAGTAAAGGGGAAGTATAATGGGACAATTAATTCACATGAAGAAGCCCAAAAGATTTATTACAATTGAGGGAAAGAAGAGAGGGCGATGAGAATTACCTGAAGCTTGATCTCATCAATTTTGGTTCTAAGAGGGAATAATTTAATCATTCAATTGGATGTAGAAATTTATCTAACTCTATAAAGAATTATGGGAAGAAATAGACAAGGGAAGGGCAGGATAGAAAGGAGAACAGAAATACTTGGGAAACAGTGATATGGGAGTCACCTGCTAGTGGCTGCTGGAGGTCTAATGAGACCTATAGAATAGATCTCTTCATGTGAGAAGATGATGATGACACAAGGAGACTGAGGAGCAGTTGCATTCTCTGACCTCTCAACTGAGAGGCAGTTGCATTGTCTGAGCTCTTTCCTCTTCCCTCTTCCCTCCAATTTATCTCATTCCCAATCCACAAGGAACATCTGTGTAAGTAAAGGCTGTTTTGCAACTCCTTCAAGTGTTATGATTCACAGCTGTGGAGGCTCTCAGAGAATTGACCTGCCCTTTCACTTAGGCATGGTCCTTAAAAATTCCCTGTTTTTTTGTTTTATGGAAACAAATATTTTCCCCCCACAGCATGGTCAGTAAGTATGTGCATTAGCTGTTATCTGAGTTCACATGCTAAGGTATCTGAATCTGCATACTAGGGAATGCAAACAGCATTGTATCAGCATTGAATCTTGTGAGATATCATGGAGGCAAATCAAACAGAGAAGAGGACTGTAGTCAGAACAGGCATTTTTCATAAGTCTTTCATCAGTCTCCTGGCTCAGCCCTTTGATGTGCTGGCTCATTTAATTACCTTGACTAATCAAGTCTTACTGGATCTCTTCTCCCTTTCTTTCCCCACGGGTTACTGAAGGAACTCTGGGAAGATCCTACTCACAAACAGCTCTCAAACATTGCTTCTTCTTTATTTCTTATGTTTCTTGTGTTCCACATTTGTGCGCCACATGTTGTGATATGGGAGCCATCTGCCAGTGGCTGCTAGAGGTCTAACTCAGACCTGTACTGTGTTTCCCCGATAATAAGACACTGTCTTATGATTTTTTTGGACAGAAAAACACCAGAGGGCTTATTTTCAGGGGGGGGCTTATTTTAATGAACATTGACAGCAATTTTAATAAACAGGTAAATGTGAACAAAAAAAAAGTACCTTTATTCAATAATGATCATGTCATCTTCTTCAACAACATCGTCATAAGTGTCCATACCCTGAATTCCGTCCTGGATGTCTTGCGCCTCTATTTCCTTCAGAAGAAGTGGACCCAATCTGTCATGTCCAGCAATATAGCTCTCTTTAAATGAACATGTCTTGTCCAGGTAACCTGCTCGTAGTGCCTTGGAGACACAGCTGTCAGTAATTTTATTCCATGACTTCTTCACCCAAGTCATGACTTCTTGCAGACAGGGCTTCACAAAGTTTCCATGCTGATTTCTTTCCATTCTATTTTCAATG
Source organism: Antechinus flavipes (assembly GCF_016432865.1). Taxonomy (NCBI): domain Eukaryota; kingdom Metazoa; phylum Chordata; class Mammalia; order Dasyuromorphia; family Dasyuridae; genus Antechinus; species Antechinus flavipes. Next base: position 634,420,571 of record NC_067398.1, read on the forward strand.
TAGTCATTGACTTCCATGTGCAAATGGTCCTTGAATGGCTTGTTTATTGCAATATCAAGGGTGTGGAGATAGGCAGTCATTCCTGCAGGAATCATTACTTGATCTATTCTTCTCTCTGCAAGGAAGTTCTTCATTTCTTTAGCGTGGTGAGTGCTGGCTGAGTTCTTCTTTTATCCTCCATCATGCCCCTTTTATCCTCCATCATGCCCCCTCACTCCCACTTACATACCGGGTTTTTATGTTGTCCTGCCTCAGCTCTCCTCCGCTGCACTGCTCTCAATGGCGCCAGCAAGCAAATCACTGGGGAAGAACAGGATGACACACTCACTGCTGCAGCTCTGATTGGATGCAACTCAGAGCGCGGTGTGCGTTTCACCCTGGGGAGGTGGGGGGGAAGGAACAGTGCATACAGAGGGTACCGTAATGTAGCATGTAGAGCAGGGGATCACCTTCACTACAGTAGCAATCTCAATAGGGCTTATTTTAGAGGAATCTTACACAGTAAGGGGAGGGCTTATTTTCGGGATAGGTCTTATTATCGGGGAAACACGGTAGAATGGATCTCTTCATATGAGAGGATGATGATGATACAAGGAGACTGAGAGGCAGTTGTGTTGTCTAATTTCTCAACTGAGAGGCGGTTGCGTTTTCTGACCTCTCTCCTCTTCCCTCTTGCCTCCAATTTATTCTATTCCCAATCCACAAGGAACATCTGTGAAGGCTGCTTTGCAACTCTTTCAAGTATTATGATTCACAGCTATAGAAGCTCTCGGAGAATTGACCATGCCAAAGTAGCCTTTATTTACACACTGGCAGGTGGTTCCTGTATCACAACAAAGGGTGATAGAAGATAAAATAGTGGATAGAATGGGGTTTAAAAAAACACTACTAAAAGAAATGGAGAGGGGTGATAGAAGATAGAAGATAAAGTCTTTAGACTAAAGATAAGGAGCAAAGAGAGAACAAAAGTACATACAGGGGAGAAAATAGGATGAAGGGAAATACAGAGCTGATAATCATAACTATGAATGTGATTAGGATGAACTCTCCTATAAAACAGAAGCTAATATCAGAGTAGATTAAAAAATAGAACCTTACAATATGTTATCTATAAGAAACACATTTGGCACATAGAGAGACATACAGGATAAATTTAGGTAAAGAGCCGGAACAGAATTAATTATGGTTCAGCTGAAGTAAAAAAAAAAAAAGCAGGGGTAGCAATTCTGATGTCAAAAGTAAAAACAGATCTTATATAAAGAGATAAGAAGAGAAAATACATCTTGAGGAAGGGTACCATAAACAACAAAGTAGTAAGAATCCTAATTGTGTATGCAGCAAGTGATAGAGAAGCCAATTCCTAGAGAAGATTTTAAACCAACTACAGGAAGAAATAGGCAGCAAGACTATACTAATGGGAGACCACATGTATGCCCAATAAGATCATCAGGGGACGAAGGATGCCCATTGTGACCACAATTATTCAACGTTGTACTAGAAGTGTTGGCTTTAGCAATAACAAAAGAAAAAGAAATTAAAGGAATTAGAATAGGCAATGAAGAAATAAAATTATCACTCTTTGCAGATTATATGATATACTTATAGAATCCTAGAAAATCATTTAAAAACCTACTCAAATAATTCACAGCTTTAGCAAAATGGCAGGATATAAAATACACCCAGACAAATTGTCATCATTTCCATATATTACTGACAAATCCCATCAACAATAAATAGAAAGTGAAATTCCATTTAAAATTGCTGTAGATAAAATAAAATCCTTGGGGATGTACCTGCCAAGATAAAGCCAAGAACTATATGAACAATTATAAAACACTTTTCACAGAAATAAATTTTCAGATCTAAACTGTTGGAAAATTTCCATTGCTCGTGGGTAGGCTGTGCTAACATAACATAAATGACAATTATGCTTAATCTACTTTTTCAGTGCCATACCAATCAAAATGCCAAAAAATATTTCAAATAACTAGAAAAATAATAACAAAATTCATCTGAAAAAAACAAAAGATCAAGAATATCAAGGGATTAATGGGAAAAAATACAAAGGATGATGGCTTAATAGTAACAACCTAAAACTGTATTATAAAGCAGTAAACATCAAAACCACTGGGTAAGAAATAGAGTGGTGGATTAGTGGAATAGATTAGATATACATGACATGATAAAAGCAACTCTTAGTTTTATTTATTAATTCAATAGTTTTCTTATTTTCAATTTTATTAATCTCCCCTTTTATTTTCAGAATTTCAAATTTGGTATTTAATTGAGGGTTTTTAATTTGTTTCTTTTCTAGCTTTTTTAGTTTTAAGTTCAATTCATTGATCTCTTTCTCTATTTTATGCAAATAAGCTTCTAGAGATATAAAATTTCCCTTATACTACTTTTACTGCATCCAACAAATTTTGGTATGTTGTCTCATTACTGTCATTGTCTTGGATGAAGTTATTCATTGTGTCTATGATTTGTTGTTTCACCCATTCATTCTTTAGGATTAGATTATTTAACTTCCAATTACTTTTTGGTCTATTTTCCCCTGTCCTTATATTGCATGTGATTTTTATTGCATCATGAGCTGAAAAATGCATTTATTATTTCTGCCTTTCTGCATTTGATTTTGAGGTTTTTATTCCCTGATACATGGCCAATTTTTGTATAGGTCCCATGAACTGCTGAGAAAACAGTAAACTCCTTTCTGTCTCCATTCAATTTCTTCAAAGATCTGTCATATGTAATTTTTCTAATATTTATCTCCTTAACTTCTTTCATATTTATTTTATAATTTGATTTATTTGGTACTGAGAGAGCCAGGTTGAGATGCACCACTAGTATAGTTTTGCTGACAGTTTTTTCTTGCATCTCTCTTAACTTCTTCAGGAATTTGGATGCATATACTACTTGGTTCATATAAGTTTAGTATTGATATTGCTTCATTATCTATGGCACTCTTTAGTAAAATATAATTTCCTTCCTTACCTCTTTTAATTAGATCTATCTTTGCTTTTACTTGATCTGAGATCAGGATTGCTACTTCTGACCTGAAGCACAATAGATTCTGCTACAGCCCTTTACCTGCACTCTGTATATATCACTCTGTTTTAAATATGTTTCTTGTAAACAACATAAATTCTTGTAAACAACATAAAATTATGGCTTTTAATCCAGTCTGCTATTCACTTCCATTTTATGGGAGAGATTATCCCATTTATATTCACAATTAAAATAACTAATTCTGTATTTCCTGACATCTTATTTGCCATGTTATATTTTTCTCTTTCCTTTCCCCTTTCCCTACTTTCCAGTATTTTGCTTCTGATGACCATCTCCCTCAAACAGCTCTTCCCTTTTACACTTTTCCCCTAATAGTTCTGTTTTCCCTTCTATTAATCTTTCTTTTTCTTTCCCCCTTTCCCCTCCCACTTCCATGTAAGGTGAGACAAGTTTCTCTGTGAAACCAAATATGTTTCACATTCTCTCTATAAGAATTAGATTTGTACAATGTTCATTGCCCTCCCTTCCTTCCCTCAATTATAATAGATCTTCTTTGCCTCTTCCTGAAATGTAATTTCCCTTATTTTATTTTCTTTGATCTCTTTCCAGTATGATCCCCTTTCCACCTCTACTTTCTTTTTCATATTATCATCATAAAATCAAATTATAGCTGCAATCTCTAATTATACACATGACAGAAATATAGTTCTCAAGACTTCTTTCCTTTTTAACTTTTTATGCTTTTCTTGAGTCCTGTATTTAGAGATCAATTTTTTTTTCAGTTCTTGTATTTTCATTAGAAAAGGCTATAAACCAAGTTCATTTTCTTTTCAGAATATCAGATTCCAGGTGCTTTGATCATTTAAGGTGGAAGCTGCTATGTCCTGGGTAATCCTGACTGTGGCTCCTCAGTATTCAAATTGTTTCTTTCTGGTTGCTTGCATTATTTTTTCCTTAGTCTGATAGTTCTGAAATTCAGCCATGACTTTCCTTAGAGTTTTCATTTTGCGGTCTTTTTCAGCAGATGATTGGTGAATTCTTTCAATGACTGTTTTACTTTCTGCTTCTAAGGCATCAAGGAAGTTTTCCTTATTTTTATTTTTATTTTTTTTCCAATTCATGGGCATCTACTCAGTTTCCAGTTTCTGGCCACTACAAAGAGAGCTGCCACAAACATTCTCGCACATACAGGTCCCTTTCCCTTCTTTAAAATCTCTTTGGGATATAAGCCCACTAGTAACACTTCTGGGTCAAAGGGTATGCACAGTTTGATAACTTTTTGAGCATAGTTCCAAATAGGGCAATTTTCCTTTATGATTTCCTGTAAGAAAATGTCTTGACTCTTTTTTTTTCATCATGACTTTCAGGAAGTCCAATAATTCTTAGGTTGTGATCTATTTTCCAGGTCAATTGTTTTTCCTAGAAGGTATTTCTTATTTTCTTCTATTTTTTCTTTTTTTTTTTTCTCTCTCTTTTTTTTTTAATTTTATTTAATAATTACATTATATTGACACTCGTTTCTGTTCCGATTTTTTTTTCCCCTCCCTCCCTCCACCCCCTCCCCTAGATGGCAAGCAGTCCTTTATATGTTGGATATGTTGCAGTATATCCTAGATAAAATATATGTTTGCAGAACCGAACAGTTCTCTTGTTGCGTAGGGAGAATTGGATTCAGAAGGTATAAATAATCCGGGAAGAAAAACAAAAATGCAGATAGTTCACATTCGTTTCCCAGTGTTCTTTCTTTGGGTGTAGCTGCTTTTGTCCGTCATTTATCAATTGAAACTCAGGTCTCTTTGTCAAAGAAATCCACTTCCATCAAAATATGTCCTCATACAATATCGTTGTCAAAGTGTATAATGATCTCCTGGTTCTGCTCATTTCACTTAGCATCAGTTCATGTAAGTCTCGCCAGTCCTCTCTGTATTCATCCTGCTGGTCATTTCTTACAGAACAATAATATTCCATAACATTCATATACCACAATTTACCCAGCCATTCTCCAATTGATGGGCTTCCATTCATTTTCCAGTTTCTAGCCACTACAAACAGGGCTGCTACAAACATTTTGGCACATACAGGTCCCTTTCCCTTCTTTAGTATTTCTTTGGGATATAAGCCCAATAGAAACACTGCTGGATCAAAGGGTATGCACAATTTGATAATTTTTTGGGCATAATTCCAGATTGCTCTCCAGAATGGTTGGATTCATTCACAACTCCACCAACAATGCATTAGTGTCCCAGTTTTCCCGCATCCCCTCCAACATTCATCATTATTTTTTCCTGTCATCTTAGCCAATCTGACAGGTGTGTAGTGGTATCTCAGAGTTGTCTTAATTTGCATTTCTCTGATCAATAATGATTTGGAACACTCTTTCATATGAGTGGTAATAGTTTCAATCTCATCCTCTGAAAATTGTCTGTTCATATCCTTTGACCATTTATCAATTGGAGAATGGCTTGATTTCTTATAAATTTGAGTCAGTTCTCTATATATTTTGGAAATGAGGCCTTTATCAGAACCTTTAACTGTGAAAATGTTTTCCCAGTTTGTTGCTTCCCTTCTAATCTTGTTTGCATTAGTTTTATTTGTACAAAGGCTTTTTAATTTGATGTAATCGAAATTTTCTATTCTGTGATCAGTAATGGTCTCTAGTTCATCTTTGGTCACAAATTTCTTTCTCCTCCACAAGTCTGAGAGATAAACTATTCTATGTTCCTCTAATTTATTTATAATCTCGTTCTTAATGCCTAGGTCATAGACCCATTTTGATCTTATCTTGGTATATGGTGTTAAGTGTGGGTCCATGCCTAATTTCTGCCATACTAATTTCCAATTATCCCAGCAGTTTTTATCAAATAATGAATTCTTTTCCCAGAAGTTAGGGGCTTTGGGTTTGTCAAACACTAGATTGCTATAATTGACTATTCTGTCTTGTGAGCCTAGCCTTTTCCACTGATCCACTAATCTATTTCTTAGCCAATACCAAATGGTTTTGGTGACTGCTGCTTTATAATATAATTTTAGATCAGGTACAGCTAGGCCACCTTCATTTGATTTTTTTTCATTAATTCCCTTGAGATTCTCGACTTTTTATTGTTCCATATGAATTTTGTTGTTATTTTTTCTAGATCAATAAAATATTTTCTTGGAAGTCTGATTGGTATAGCACTAAATAAATAGATTAGTTTAGGGAGTATTGTCATCTTTATTATGTTCGCTCGGCCGATCCAAGAGCACTTAATATTTTTCCAATTATTTAAGTCTGACTTTATTTGTGTGGAGACTTTTTTATAATTTTGCTCATATAATTCCTGACTTTCCTTTGGTAGATAGATTCCCAAATATTTTATGGTATCAACAGTTATTCTGAATGGAATTTCTCTTTGTATCTCTTGCTGTTGGGTTTTGTTGGTGATGTATAAAAATGCTGAGGATTTATGGGGATTTATTTTGTAGCCAGCTACTTTGCTAAAATTATGAATTATTTCCAATAGCTTTTTGGTAGAATCTCTGGGGTTCTCTAGGTATACCATCATATCATCTGCAAAGAGTGATAGTTTGGTTTCCTCATTGCCTACTCTAATTCCTTTTATATCTTTCTCGACTCTTATTGCCGAGGCTAGTGTTTCTAATACGATATTAAATAATAATGGTGATAGTGGGCAACCTTGCTTCACTCCAGATCTTACTGGGAAAGGTTCCAGTTTTTCCCCATTGCATATGATGCTTACTGATGGTTTTAAATATATGCTCCTGACTATTTTAAGGAAAAGTCCATTTATTCCTATGCTCTCAAGTGTTTTTATTAGGAATGGATGTTGGATTTTATCAAATGCTTTTTCTGCATCTATTGAGATGATCATGTGGTTTTTGTTTGTTTGGTTATTGATATAGTCAATTATGCTAATAGTTTTCCTAATATTGAACCAGCCCTGCATTCCTGGTATAAATCCTACTTGGTCATAGTGTATTATCCTGGTGACAATTTTCTGTAATCTTTTTGCTAATATTTTATTTAAGATTTTAGCATCAATATTCATTAGGGAGATTGGTCTATAATTTTCTTTCTCTGTTTTCAGCCTACCTGGTTTAGGTATCAGTACCATATCTGTGTCATAAAAGGAGTTTGGTAGGACTCCTTCAATCCCTATTTTTTCAAATAGTTTATATAACATTGGAGTTAATTGTTCTTTAAATGTTTGGTAGAATTCACATGTAAATCCATCTGGTCCTGGGGATTTTTTCTTAGGGAGTTGATTGATAGTTTGTTCTATTTCTTTTTCTGAGATGGGACTGTTTAGGATATTTACTTCTTCCTCTGTTAGTTTGGGCAAGCTGTATTTTTGGAGGTATTTTTCTATTTCATTTAAGTTGTCGAATTTATTGGCATAAAGTTGGGCAAAGTAACTCCTAATTATTGCTCTAATTTCCTCTTCGTTAGTGGTGAGTTCTCCCTTTTCATTTTTAAGACTAACAATTTGATTTTCCTCTTTCTTTTTTTTAATCAGATTTACTAAGGGTTTGTCTATTTTGTTGGTTTTTTCATAGAACCAACTCTTAGTTTTATTAATCAATTCAATAGTTTTTTTACTTTCAATTTTATTGATCTCACCTTTTACTTTTAGAATTTCAAGTTTAGTGTTTGACTGGGGGTTTTTAATTTGTTCCTTTTCTAGCATTTTTAATTGCAAACCCAATTCATTGACCTTCTCTTTCTCTATTTTATACAAATAGGCCTCTAGAGATATGAAATTTCCCTTATTACCGCTTTGGCTGCATCCCATACATTTTGGTATGATGTCTCATTATTATCGTTTTCTTGGGTGAAGTTATTAATTATGTCTATGATTTGCTGTTTCACCCAATCATTCTTTAGTATGAGATTATTTAGTTTCCAATTATTTTTTGGTCTACTTCCCCCTGCTTTTTTGTTGAATGTAATTTTCATTGCATCGTGGTCTGAAAAGGATGCATTTACTATTTCTGCCTTACTACATTTGAGTTTGAGGTTTTTATGTCCTAATATATGGTCAATTTTTGTATAGGTTCCATGAACTGCTGAAAAGAAAGTGTATTCCTTTCTGTCTCCATTACATTTTCTCCAGAGATCTATCATATCTAACTTTTCTAGTATTCTATTTACCTCTTTGACTTCTTTCTTATTTATTTTGTGGTTTGATTTATCTAATTCTGAGAGTGCAAGGTTAAGATCTCCCACTATTATAGTTTTACTGTCTATTTCTTCTTGCAGCTCTCTTAGTTTCTCTTTTAAGAATTTAGATGCTACCCCACTTGGTGCATATATGTTTAATATAGATAGTGCTTCATTATCCATGCTACCCTTTAGCAAGATATAGTGTCCTTCCTTATCTCTTTTAATTAGGTCAATTTTTGCTTTAGCTTGATCTGAGATCAGGATGGCTACCCCTGCTTTTTTGACTTCACCTGAAGCATAGTAGATTTTGCTCCAACCTTTTACCTTTAACCTGCATGTATCTCCCCGCTTCAGGTGTGTTTCCTGTAAACAACATATTGTAGGATTCTGGCTTTTAATCCATTCTGCTAACCGCTTCCTCTTTATGGGGGAGTTTACCCCGTTCACGTTTATGGTTAGAATGACCAATTCTGTATTACTTGCCATCTTGTTAACCCCGGTTTATGCTTTCCTCCCTTCTTTCCCCTTTCCCCCCTTCCAAGTATTAAGCTTGTGAGCACCCCTTGCTTCTCACAGCCCTCCCTTTTTAGTATCCCTCCCCCCGCCTTAGAGTTCCTCCCCCTATCTTACCCCTTTCCCCTCCCAGTTCCCGTATTCCCTTCCGCTTAGCTTATTCCTTCCCTTTCCACTTTTCCCTTCTCACTTTTCAATGAGATGGGAGAAGTTTCACCATAGATTGAATATGTCTTAAGATTTTTCACTTAAAGCCAATTCTGAAGGCAGTAAGATACCCACTATATTCATCCCCCTCCATTCTTTCTCTCAGATATAATAGGTTTCCTATGCCTCTTCATGAGATGTACTACCCCCACTTTACCCTTTTTCTGGTACAATGTCCTTTCCACATCAATTTCTAGAACAAGGTATACATGTATTCTTTATACATCTATATAGTCAAAATATAGTTCCCAAGATTAATCTTTACCTTTTTAGATTTCTCTTGAGTTCTATATTTGTAGATCAAACTTTTTGTTAAGTTCTGGTTTTTTCATCAGAAATAGATGAAATTCGCTTACTTCGTTGAATGTCCATCTTCTTCCCTGGAAAAAGATGCTCATTCTCGCTGGGTAAGTTATTTTTGGTTGCATACCAAGTTCCTTAGCCTTTCAGAATATCATATTCCAGGCCCTTCGATCTTTTAATGTGGATGCTGCCAGATCCTGGGTGATCCTTATTGTGGCTCCTTGATACTTGAATTGGGTTTTTCTAGCCGCTTGCAATATTTTTTCTTTCATCTGAGGGTTCTGGCATTTGGCCACTATATTCCTTGGTGTTTTGATTTTAGGATCCCTTTCAGTGGGTGATCGATGAATCCTTTCAATGTTTATTTTTTCCTCTGTTCCTATGACTTCTGGGCAGTTCTCTTTGATAATTTCCTGGAAGACAGTGTCCAGGATCTTTTTTTCATCATGTTTTTCTGGGAGTCCAATGATTCTCAGATTTTCTCTCCTGGATCTGTTTTCCAGGTCTGTTGTCTTCCCCAGAAGGTATTTCACATTTTTCTCCATTGTTTGATTTTTTTGGATTTGCTTGACTGATTCTTCTTGTCTCCTCGAGTCATTCAATTCCACTTGTTCAATTCTGATTTTCAGTGAAGTATTCTCTTCACTCACTTTTTAAAAATCTTTCTCTAATTGTCCAATTGAGTTCTTTTGTTCTGTGGAATTTTTTTCCATTTCGCCAATTTTGTTTTTTAGAGAGCTGTTTTCTGTTTCCAGTTCACTAATCCTATTTTTCAAGGATTTTACTTCTTTATCCACTCTCTCTTTAACTGACTTCTCCAGGCTCTTTTCCCATTTTTCTTCTAGCTCCCTTGTGAGAGCCTTTTTAATCACTTCTATGAGGTTCATCTGTGCTGAGGAACAGACGATCTCCTCCTTTGGGGATTCACCTGGGGACTGCCTGTTTTTAGTCTCCTCAGGATTTAGAGTCTGCTCTCTATCTGTATAGAAGCTGTCAAGGGTTAAAGTCCTCTTCAGCTTCTTGCTCATTCTGTCTATTAATCAGAGCCAAACTACCAAAGAAAAACAGAAAAAACTGGAGTCTTTCTTTGGGGGAGGGGTTGGGTATGTTATCGAGCTTCCTCTACAGACTGCAGGGGGCAGCAGTGAGGCACTAGCAGGACTGTGCTGCGCCTGCGCTCTGAGATCCCAAAGCGTGCTGAGTCACTGAGGGGGGGGAAGGGGGGGGGCGGCCAGGTCCCGAGAGACTCCAGCTGTTTGGGGTTGTGTTCTTCAGCCCCGGTGTTTTTAGCTTCTCTGCTGGGCTGTTGACTTGCTGCCGGAGTAAAGTATCCAAACCTGTAGCGAAGCTCTCCCCGCAGAGACGGCTACGATCACTCTCCACCCCCTCTCCAGTCTGCTCCTGTGCCCTCACTGCCGCTGCCTGCCGCCTGCGCCCGATCTAAAACCGCCCCAGCCCTCCAGTAAAGACAGACCTTTCTTGGCGGATCTCAAGGATGGCTTCTCTTGGTAACTATTTGTGGGTTTTTTTCAGTCAAGCATTGATTCAGAGGCTTGTAATGAAATGGATAGTGAGAGAAAGCGTGGAGCTTATGCAGCTGTGAGCCTCCTCTCCGCCATCTTAACCGGAAGTCCCGATTTTGCGGTCTTTTTCAAGAGATGATTGGTGAATTCTTTCAATGGCTGTTTTACTTTCTGCTTCTAAGGCATCAAGGAAGTTTTCCTTATATTTATTTTTATTTTTTTCCAATTCATGGGCATCTACTCAGTTTCCAGTTTCTGTCCACTACAAAGAGAGCTGCCACAAACATTCTCGCACATACAGGTCCCTTTCCCTTCTTTAAAATCTCTTTGGGATATAAGCCCACTAGTAACACTTCTGGGTCAAAGGGTATGCACAGTTTGATAACTTTTTGAGCATAGTTCCAAATAGGGCAATTTTCCTTTATGATTTCCTGTAAGACAATGTCTTGACTCTTTTTTTTTTTCATCATGACTTTCAGGAAGTCCAATAATTCTTAGGTTGTGATCTATTTTCCAGGTCAATTGTTTTTCCTAGAAGGTATTTCTTATTTTCTTCTATTTTTTCTTTTTTGTTTTTGTTTGACTAATTCTCAAAGTCTTATTTAGGCATTCACTTCCATTTGTTCAATTTTAATTTTTAGTGTATCATTTTCTTCAGTAGGTAGTGTCTTTTGTTTTTGGCCAATTGAATTGTTTTGTTCATAGCATTTTTTTTTCCATTTCACAAATTTTGTTTTTCAACGAATTAGGATCATTTTCATATCTATTTTGTATGGTATTATATGCTTTTTCCATTTCATCAAATCTATTTTGTAGGGAGTTATATGCTTTTCCTATCCCTTCTTGCAAAGATCTCATTTTCCTTCTTCATTTTTTTCCTAACTCTCTTTTAAGATTCTTTATGCAATCTTCCAAGAAAGCCTTATGAAATGGGGATCAGCCCTTGGGGGCTTTATCTGGAGTTGCTTTGCCTTTAGGAACTTCAGAATTTGAAGTCTGTTCTCTCTCTTCACAAAGCTGTTTATAGTGAAAGTTATTCTTGTTTTATTGCTCATTTTTAAAGGCTTTTTATCTGTTCTTAAAGAAAAGGAGAGACTGCTGCTTTAGTTTGCCCTAAGGCAGTTCTGCTGATTGATTTCTGATACTGGGTATTTGGGGCTAGGTTGCCCATTCTTCCTGGGCTCAGTGGTTTACAATTTTCCTTTTGTAGCAAATCTGCCAAACCACCTGCTTGGAATCAGGATTGAGTAGCCTAAGAGGCTCACAGAAGATTATCAGGTGTGTGGAAGCTGCAAGGCTCTGGCTGCCCATCCCAGATCCTTGTACCAGTCTCCCTGTGCTGCAGTCTGGGCTCAGCAGATTGTCCCCCTGCCTGTTTGAAACAGACCTGTTCTGAAGTCCTTCCAAGGTATCTTCTGGAAACGTGTTGTACTCCAAATATTTAAGTTTAGAGACTTAATCTATTATTGGTTTGAGAGGTCATAGGAGGTCATAGAAAGTCATGTCTGCTCTCTTCCATCTTGACTTCCAAATTGAATGTCCTAGTAGACTCTAGACAGAAAATTCCATCAGTATCCAGAAAAAGAACTAGGGAGACTTTATGTAAATGAACACATGCTATGTTTGCTTCTATTTTTTGTTTTTAAAATCTCTAATATGATTTTTCTTCTCTGTTCCGATTTTCTCTCCCAACATGATTCATAAAATAATGTGTATTAAAAAAATTAATTTACCACCTATCACATCTGAAAGAGACCCCTAAATGTATTTTTCTTCACTAACTAGATTATGAGTTTATTTAGAATAAGAACTCTTTTGCCTTTCTTTATATCTTTAGTTCTTAGCCTAATGCTTCACATTGTAAAAGTTTTAAAATAATTTGTTGACTGATTAACTAGCTGAAGATATTATTTTTCTATTTAACTTTGAAACTGTCCATTCAATATTTCAGGTCATTTATCATGTAATTTATGAACAAGGTATCTAGTTTCTTTCTCTCTCACCTTTACTCTATACCAGAGCAATAATTCAAAGTTAACCACATCTCAATTACTTGACAAAGGTCTTGTTATAATATTTAAAGGTTAGAAACCAAAGATATTGGAAAACAAAGGCTAAACTTCCCCAATCCACAACAACAACAAAATAAAAGAGAGCAAAATGAGTAAAAAAAAACCCATGGGGACATTTGACTTCTTCTCTTTAAAAAGAGAGAAAGACAGAGAGAGATAGTGAGATAGAGACAGAAACAGACAGCGAAAGAGAAAGAGACCCAAGGCCTTATAATACTTCTTCATGCTTGTATTTTAGTATTTCCTTGTTTACCATGTTATATGATATTTGATCATAAACTGTGAGCCATAGTTAATAGCACTAAAGATTTTCAGATAAAATGCTGTGAGAAAATTTCAGCAGGGGGTGGGGGATAATTTTCTAATTAGTAAAATAAATGAATGATTCCCAGGAGAACTTCTCTGAACATTCATATACCCCAGATACTCTTGAATATTCCTCAGGTGGATATAAGCAACTCTAAGGCAAGTTTTTCACTTTTGTGTATGTCAAAATGATTCTTATATAGGAAGCCCTTAATATTTATTGATCTTGTTTGATTGATAATCACTGATGAGAACCAGAGTCTTGAATGAATCAGCAACTTAACCAATATAAAGTGTGATTGAAATATTCCTGATGGTAATGTGCAGATTGCACAAATGCAGAACATTAAGAGTAATGACTTCTTCAAGAGAAATGTTTTAAAATATATTTTTGAAGAGAAAAGTGACTTCAAAATAGGTGGACTGGTCATATATTAAGAGAAACAGATAATAATTGAAAAGATCAAATGATATTGACACATCAGAGTTATTAAAAGAACAAGAGGAAGTCCTCCAGTATATTAGATGAAAGTTCTTTGTAGAATTTATGGAAAGTTATGAATAAGAATTACTCACAGTGGGAAGTCAAGGAAGAACTATTGCAAAGAGAAGCTATACTTTGTACATCTATCTAAATATTAATTCTTTCATCACTCTTGAGTGGTTTGTAATTGCCAGAACCAAGCTATGTTCTCTGTTTTCCTATGCCACTCATATGTCTTTTGGTTATTTTTATCTATTGGCAATAGTTTAAATTCCCTTTATTTGAATTTATTGCACATCACCTCTGCTTATAACTGAGCGAAATGAGTATTTTAAATGGATCTTTTAAAGAAAAAGCATTTCAGTAAAGAAACTAGTTCCTATGCCTAAAGGACTATCAAACTGTGCATATTATTTGATCCAGCAGTATTTCTATACTTGAGCCTGTATCTCAAAGAGATCATAAAGGAGGGAAAGGGACTCACATGTGCAAAAATGTTTGTAGCAGCCCTTTTTGTAGTGGCAAGAAACTCAAAACTAAGTAGATGCCCATCAGTTGGGGAATGGTTAGAATATATGTATGTTATGGAATATTATTGTTCTATAAGAAATGATCAGCAGATTGATTTCAGAAAGGCCTGGAGAGACTTACATGAACTGATGCTAAGTGAAGTGAGAAGAACCAAGAGAACACTGTATACAGCAACATCAAGATTATGTGATGATCAGTTCTGATGGACCTGACTCTTTTCAACAAAGTTATTTAGACCAGTTCCAATGATCTTGTGATGGAGAGAGCTTTCTGCACCCAAAGAGATCACTGTGGGAACTGAGGGTGTATCACAGTATAATATTTTCACCTTCTTCATTGTTGTTTGCTTACATTTTTTATTTCTCATTTTTTCCCTTTTTGATCTGATTTTTTTTTTTTTTGCTCAGCATGATAATTGTGGAAATATGTTTAGAAGAATTGCACAGGTTTAACATATATTGGATTGTTTGCCATGTTGAGAGAGGTAGGGTTAAAAGGGAAACAATTAGAACAGAAGGTTTTTCGGTGATAAAAGTAAAAAATTTTCTATGCATATGTTTTGAAAATTAAAAGCTTAAAAAAACAAGTTCCATATCTTTATTTTTTGAAATAGCACCAACCCCGCAAGTGTACATTAACAGGTAATGAGGTGAGAAAGACATGAACCACATTTTGCTTTTGTAGATAAAGTACCAACTACTATGTTATGTGTAGTCTGTCCTATTATTGCACATCCCATTTCGTACTTTTCCCAGTAATCTTGGGAGTGAGTAGTGGCAAGGAGATATCTGACCTGGAGAGCTATGTCTTTTGACATCATTCATTTACTCACCTGAAACAACTTTAGTTCTCCTGACATGAATTTGGTCTCATGTCTGGCTAAGTCACATATGCTACTATTTAACTGGCATTGCTCCCACCTGCTTTATGGAATCTTCCTTGATCTCTCAGTTCTGTGTTAATGTTTTGTGTTAACATCTTGTTTTCTTTGTTCTATAATTTGTAAAATAAATACGTTGGACTAAAATGTTCCTTCTAGCTCTATAGCTACAAAGCTATGATCCTATGATCTCTAGGAATTTATTCTCTCTCTCTCTCTCTCTCTCTCTCTCTCTCTCTCTCTCTCTCTCTCTCTCTTTCTCTCTCATCTATCTATCCCTAGCATCTATCACAATTCCCCTTACCATACTAAATGTTAATTGCGTCAATTACATTTGTTTTGTAAAAGAATCTGTATTCTGATATTGTGTTCTCCTCTCAAGGGAGGATGTTTATATCTTGTTTGTATTACATGTTTTTGATAAATGAATTAGAAAATCAATCCCCATTTGTCTTAAGTGGACAACTAGGTATGAGAATCCAGATACTGTCACTAATGCTGAGAGTTTTTAGTTACTTCCTTGCTGATACACATTTGGCAAGATCATCCAACTCAAAAATGTCATTCTTCATACTATTGTGTTTTGTTTATTACTAATAAGGTATGTGTGTTGTTGCCCAGGTCGGTCATGTATGTCCAAATGGGTCTTCTATAGACCAAATGGGTCTATATAAATATGGTTCTCAAAGAGATTTGAATATATACATACATGCATATGTACATGTATGTGAGTGAAGAGATAGAGACAGAGAGACAGATAAAAAGAGAAACAGACAGACAGACAGAGAGTATCCTTTACCCATTTTCTCTAAGATTTTTATTACCTCTGTAGAGGAAATAGGAGATCGGCACCATAAGTGTTCTTATTCTACTATCCTTAGACTGAAGGTACAAGATGAAAATTTAAGTTGAAGTCCTGCTGTTTTAGGAAGAAGTGCTACTAGCTATACATTCAAGGCTTGAGTTTCTTCCTACCAAATTACAATTACACAAAAAACACACATAGCAAATTACAAATGAACACATTTATTCATGAATGCAGCAAATAAAATTCAGAGAAATTAAACAGATGAAAATATGACAAATAATATAATTGAGGGAATGAGCTGTTCCTCTGAAAGTGAAGTGTCACAGCTCAATCAAGTCCCAGATCTCCCTCCTGAAAGGAAATTTGCTCAAATTTCTAGTTGCAAAACTTGAGGTAGTGATATGATCAAAATGCTGGTTTGTCTACATGTTAGTTCTTTCTCAGAGCTTGCTCTTGCTGAAAAGAAACTGGAACTGCAAGTCTTTTCCATGGAAGCTGCAAGTTAGAAGACAAAGTTTTGCTATTCTTCCCAGTTCATATTAACCCCTCCCCTCAGGAGGATATAAAATACTAAGTGATTAATCTCTATCAATGCATGCATGTATGCAGGCATGTTTCTATATGTATTGGATATGTGTGTTTGTATATACACACAGAAAAAGCAGAAATAGACAAAAATAGTAAATATTAATCAAGTGCTTACTATGTAGTAAGCACAGTTCTAAGCAACAAGGATACAATTATCTAGGAACTCAGAGTCTAATGGAGGAAGAAAGTTAAGACAGTGTTAGAGATATTAGACATAGGGTTATAGTGGAAAATCATTCCTATTACAGAGATATCCAAAATGACTCTCTATAGATGAAAGTTTTGAGCTCATTGGTCTATCCACCAATCAGGCTTTGGATATAAAACTAACAACCAGTGAATGGACTTTTGCATGCTTACATAATATGATGAGTATTCTATTCTCAAGTTAGCTCAAGCATAGCATATAAGTTATTCAATTTCACCTGATGCTCCTATTATCTCATTGTGAATTTCCACATTTCTTCATCAGCTCTGTAGTGCTCTTCTTTTTGCTGGATTGCTAACATTCTTTTGTTCTTTGTTGCCATTCCTTCAGATAGGCTTCTACTGATCAATAACACATAAATAACTGTTTAAAGTGCCTTATGATTTGCAAAGCACTGTTTTTTTCTCATTTGATCCTCAAAATTTTCTATTAGACAGCTGCTAATATTAACAGCATTTTACAAATAAAGAATTACAACTGAAAAAAATAACTTGCCTATGGACAATAATACCTAATAAATACTTGAGGCTTGATTTAAACTCAAGACCTCTTGACTGTTTGAGTTCTAGATTTGCTATTACTAATTGCCTTGGTTTCATCATCTGCAAGTAGAATTAACATATTCACCTCTTCTCTTATAAAGTTTTTGTAAGGAAACTTATGAAGTACTATGTAAATAGGAAAGTGATATAAATGTGAATTTACAATCTAGTGAGCTATAAATTAATTCATTCCATTCTCCTTCTGCTCTCACTGTGAGAAAAATTTCCCCCAATGATGAGTATATTTTGTCTTTAATCAGGAGACAGAGCCAGGGGACCATCAAGATGGAAGCCTCCTTAATTATAGTTTTAAAGTCTGATTTTTTTTAAACAATGTAATTATCTTAATAAATAACCATTATTTCCACGATGAATCATTTCATGAATAATTACACCACTAGAGAAACAAACAGATTAATGACTTCTTCCACAAAGGCAGAGTCCCCTTATGTCTAAATTTCTCTGTCAATCCCTGAAGTATGTAAGGGTTTTGATTGATGACCTGCTACCTTGCATTATGTCTCTGTGATTTGCATGGCATATCTCTTTATGCATAAAAGAAATAAAATAATAAGGTTATAGAAATTTGGAACTAAGAGAGGTCTTAGAAGGAAGAATGTAAGATCAAAAAGAAGTATAGAATCGTAGGGCTGGAAGAGATCTCAGAGATCATGTAATCTAAGGTCTTTTTGTGACATAAGATTAAATGACTTGTCAATATTCATTCGATATTCATTGAACATCTATTAAGTGCTTTCTCTGTGCCAAGAACTGTGATAAGCAAAAATAAAAATAAAACAATTCTTATTCTCAAAATCCTTATATACCATCTAGGAAAATAATGTGTAAAAAAAGATAAGTAGATAAAAAATATATAAAATGTATGTTTATATGTGTATGTGGTAGACCTGGATAACAGAGATCTGACTTCTAGTTAAGAAGATTTACTTTTAGATCCTGGGTCTGAGCCTAAAAGTTATGGATGATTTTGGAAAAATTCTATAATCTTATAGTGGCTTAGACCAGTCCCACATTTCAAACTAAGCACTGATCTAGTTTGTTAGGGAGGACTTTTTTCATGAATTACCTGCAGCAATGCAGTATTAGGTGAATGCTTCATCTTTCTCTTACCCCAAAAAATGGAGGACAAAGAAAGCTAAATAGGAAGTAGCATTTGAGGTGAATTGTTCCCCCCCATCCTCTATAGTGCTTTCATTTTCTGTAAGTTTATTTTTAATACACATTACTTTATGAATCATGTTAGGGGAGAAAAATCAGAGCAAAAGGGAAAAAAAACCATGGGAAAGATTTTAAAAAATCAGAATATAGCATGTTTTGATTTACATTCAGTCTCATCTGTTCTTTTTTTGGAGACAGATGGCATTTTCTATACAAAGTGTATTGGAATTGCTTTGGATCACTGAACCATTGAGAGTCAATCCTTTTATAGTTGATCATTGCACATTCTTGCTATTATAGTATGTACAATGTATTTCTAGTTCTTCTTGTTTTGCTCAGCATCAATTTACGCAAATCTTTCTAGGCCTTTCTGTAATCAAGTTGTTCATATTTTAATAGAACAATGATATTTCATTATCTTCATATAACACAATTTGTTAAGCCATTCCCCAGTTGAAAGTCATCAATTGTTTTCCAATTCTTTGCTACCACAAAAAGAACTGCTACAAACTTTTTTTTTTTCACATTTGTGTCTTTTATCCTCTTTCATGATTTTTTTTGGGATACAGACCGAGTAATGGCACTGATTAAAGGGCATGCAGAGTTATATGGCCCTTTGGGTATAATTCCAGATTACTCTCCAGAATGGCTGGATGTAGTCACAATTCCACCAATAATGCATCAGTGTCCCAGTTTTCCCACATCCCCTCCACCATTTATCATCATCTCTTCCATCAGCCAATCTGAGAGATGTGAAGTGATACCTCAGAGTTGTTTTAATTTGCATTTCTCTAATCCATATTGATTTAGAGTATTTATTCATATAACCATAAATGACTTTAATTTTGTCATATGAAAATTATCTCTTCATATTCTTTGACCATTTATCAATTAGGTAATTGTAGAGGGCGGGAACTCTGGAGAAGTATACTTGAAACAAAGATATTTACAACAAATTGTTAACTCATGATTGATGAGATGATAATTCTCTAGTTCACATATACTTAGTACTTAGTATAGTGATATAATGATTGTCTAGTTCACACATACTCAGTATGCTGTAATGATGTAATTGTAATAAGGTATTTAAGGGCTGAGAGAACTAGGGACAGGGTGAGTCAGTCAGAGTGAAAAGACTATGGAGAAACAATAAAGACTTTAGACTCCATTCCTGACTATCCTTGTGGTGCTTATTATGCTGAGACCAAGGCCCCTCAGGAGGACCTACAGAAAGCTAGCCTGGATATTATAGGGAGTGACTTGTATTCTTATATATATTTGACACAGTTTTTAAAAATTATATAGTAATGAGACCTTTACCAGAAATGCTGGCTGTAAAGATATTTTCCCCCAGGTTTAATATTTTCTTTAATGTTGTTTCCATTGGTTTTGTTAGAGCAAACCTCTTTATTTTTATTTTATTTATTTATTTGCTGAGGCAATTGGGGTTAAGTGACTTGCCCAGGGTGCAAGCTCTGAGTCTTGGCTGTGAGCACAGCATCCCCTTTTATTTGCAAGGGTTCTTTTGTCTGCTGTTTTCAGGAAACAGCCTCTTTTCCAGAGTTTGCCTTCTAAACTGGGATTGGAAGCTACCCCCGTGATGTACTCCTATGCTGAGGGAGGACTAAGGATCTCAGTTGTTAATCTGTTGTGATTAAGACCCTCTCACTGGCTTTCTCAGCATTTGTCTGACCTGGGCTGAACGCCCTTTTCACCCCAGTAATACTGATCTTTCTTGAAGGTTTTTCAGTCTATCTTGAACTGGGGAGGAGTTTCATTTCATTAGATTCTGTTCAAAGGCTTGGTTTCAGTTGATTTTTGAGGGAAAATGGGAGAGCTCCAGCAGATTCCTGAGTTTACTCCCCCATCTTGGCTCCACCCCAGGAAGTCTTTGAGGTGAATTTTTTGTTAATTTTTAATAGCTTTTTATTTACAAGTTATATGCATGCGTAATTTTACAGCATTGACAATTGCCAACTTTTTGTTCCAATTTTTCCCCTCTTTCCCCCCACTCCCTCACCAAGATGGCAGGATCACCAATACATGTTAAATATATTAAAATATAAATTAAATACAAAATAAGTATACATGCCCAAACCGTTATTTTGCTGTACAAAAAGAATCGGACTCTGAAATATTGTACAATTAGCTTGTGAAGGAAATAAAAAAAAATGCAGGCAGGCAAAAATATAGGGATTAGGAATTCAATGTAATGGTTTTTAGTCATCTCCCAGAGTTCTTTCACTGGGTGTAGCTAGTTCAATTCATTACTGCTCCATTAAAACTGATTTGGTTCATCTCATTGCTGAAGAGGGCCAGGTCCATCAGAATCGATCGATCATCATATAGTATTGTTGTTGAAGTATGTAATGATCTCCTGGTCCTGCTCATTTCACTCAGCATCAGTTTATGTAAGTCTCTCCAGGCCTTTCTGAAGTCATCCTGTTGTTGGTCATTTCTTACCAAACAATAATATTCCATACTATTCATATACCACACTTTATTTAGCCATTCTCCAATTGATGAACATTTACTCAGTTTCCAGTTTCTGGCTACTACAAAGAGGGCTGCCACATTCTTGCACATACAGGTCCCTTTCCCTTCTTTAAGATTTCTTTGGGATATAAGCCCAGTAGAGACACTGCTGGATCAAAGGGTATATGCACAGTTTGATAACTTTTTGAGCATAGTCCAAATTGCTTTCCAGAATAGTTGGATGCATTCACAATTCCTCCAACAATGTATCAATGTCCTTGTTTTCCACATCCCCTCCAACATTCCGCTTTATCTTTCCCTGTCATTCTAGCCAATCTGACAGGTGTGTAGTGGTATTTCAGAGTTGTCTTAATTTGCATTTCTCTGATTAATAATGATTTGGAGCATCTTTTCATATGGTTAGAAATAGTTTCAATTTCTTCATCTGAGAATTATCTGTTTGTATCCTTTGACTATTTATCAATTGGAGAATGGCTTGACTTCTTATAAATTAGAGTCAATTATATATTTTGGAAATGAGGCCTTTATCAGAACCTTTGATTGTAAAAATCTTTTCCCAGTTTATTGTTTCCCTTCTAATCTTGTCTGCATTGGTTTTGTTTGTACAAAAACTTTTCAATTTGATATAATCAAAATTTTCTATTTTGTGATCAGTAATGATCTCTAGTTCTTCTTTGGTCATAAATTCCTTCCTCTTCCACAGGTCTGAGAGGTAAACTATCCTGTATTCCTCTAATTTATTTATAATCTCATTCTTTATGCTTAGGTCATGAACCCATTTGGACCTTATCTTGGTGTACAGTGTTAAGTGTGGGTCAATACCTAGTTTCTGCCATACTAGTTTCCAATTTTCCCAGCAATTTTTGTCAAACAGTGAGTTCTTATCCCAAAAGCTAGGGTCTTTGGGTTTGTCAAACACTAGAGTATTAAAGTTATTGACTCTTTTGTCCTTTGAACCTAACCTATTCCACTGCTCAACTAATCTATTTCTTAGCCAATACCAAATTGTTTTGGTAACTGCTGCATTATAATAACTATAATTTTAGATATGGTACAACTAGGCCGCCTTCATTTGATTTTTTTTATTAATTCCCTTGAAATTCTTGACTTTTTGTTTTTCCATATGAACTTGAGATGAATTCTTGAAAGAAGAGATGCATACTCTCTCTGGAGGAGAGTATTTTGGAGATAGGATAGTCCATGCTAAAGCATAGCGATGGAAAATGCAATATTGTATGTAGAAAATAGCAAACAGGACATTTGGCTAGATTTTATAGTTAATTCACTAGATTAGTGTTAGAATGTCAGCTTGAACTCACGCTTTGACATTAAGATCACAGGTTATTTCAACCTAAATAGCATTCAGATGCCAAAGGCATGTTATACTCTATGATGCTTTTATGTAAGGGTAAAATTTTTGTGATTTCATATTGTTTGGTTTGTTTATTTTTTTTTTTTTTGTTGTTGTTCTTGAGGAGGGCAAAATGACATCACTATATTAGAGTCAAATTATACTGTGTCTGATGGGCAAAACAGACCAATATGAGTTGGGAATGCTCTACCACAAGTTGGGCACAAATTGTCTATGACAACATTAGGGACAGCTTCTCCAGCTTTGTATTTCTTCTCACCTAATTTAATTTTGCTTTGCACATGGAGCACAGCACCTTCAATGATGAGGGTCTGCCCTGTTGGGTGCTGCTGTGCGAGTATCTTCCATGTTATGCAGTCATTTCTAATATTCTTATGTTGATTTAGGCTATCTACTGAAATGGTTGACTAGGGAGTAGTCAATGCATGCTACAGATTTTTGGAGCCACAGAGAGAGTTAGGTGAATTAGGCGGACAGCGAAGGTGGAAAACAGTTCTGAGAAGTGCTAAACAGTTTTAGACTAGAATTACTAGTCTTCCATGAACACATTCTGTGCTCTGGGATTTTTAATCATATCTTTAGTGAATATCAATACAAAAAGCCAGATTTCTCAGTTGAATCAATTGATGTTGAAACTAGAGAGGAATAAATCCTTAATTGATTAAGGGTAAGTTAAGTACTTTGATCATAAAATAAAGATAGATAACACCATACCCAGGAAATATCTTGTGATTAACTAAAAATATCCAACAGATATGTGGGCTCTATACAGTGCCAGTTCAGATTTATGTAATTCAATAACAGACCAGACTAATGGTGTAATAACTTCATGAAAACCCCAAAATTTTTTATAACTTGGAGGGAGAAAAGGTGAGAATGAGCATCACTAAGGACTCTCTAAGCATTCTGACTTTCAGATCCTAGCCTAGAACTATACCTAAAAGCAAGCTGATGGTGTACTCCATGAGAAGTCTACAAAAAGGAAAATTATTTTCAGAAAATAGCAACTGTGAGTTTATCTTTGGACATATGTATCCTTTAGAGTCTACTTTACCCAAAGACCTTCTGTGTTCAAAGGAACATGTGTCCCCAGTGTGAAAGGATATTTCTCTAACAATTACCCAAAATATATTTAGTTAATGAATATTTTCTTTAAAAGTGCATTTTCCTCTTCTGCTTGATAATCAGTGAAGTAGATTCTGGATAGGAGTTCATGGATAATAGTATTAGAAAACAATCTGATGCTTAGGGGTCCCCTAAGAATCCTGTGGAGAAAAGTATTCATTCATTATATTGTATCCATTTCTATAATTCAAGAGTATAGGGGAGATAACCTTGGATAGGATGTTATATTTGCAGGAACTGAATTATTGGGAATTTCTCAATGGGAATCTCAGAGTTGTGTTGGTGAAATTATTTCATATTTTATTTTTGATAAAATGAGAATAATACTATATTTATCATTACCATCGCTTTAATTCTCTAATCAGAGATCTCAAGGGAGAAGACTCCCTTGACATTATTATTTGTCATGTACTTTTCACATTTTAAAGCTGAGTGAGTCAGGCCATTTTCCAAAATGAATTATGAATCATAAACCTTTGGGGTCACTATAGTGTTGCATTTTTGTGAAATCCATATTCAGAGTGGACATTTATTGAGCACATAACTATTATGAAGTGTTATCAGCATAGTGTCTGGAGTTAATTCACTTGGCAGAAGTAAGGTTTAATTATCTCTTTTCTGAAGAGATTGATTTTAGTCTTAGTCTTTGCACTCCCAGGTAAGAATAGAATAATTTTTCAGTTAAAATTATCAAATCCTTAAGGTCCATATCAGAGTAATTAAGGCAAGTATATACCTTAGTGGCCTATACATATTAATATATACATATTTGATACATTTTTGTGCTACTGTTGACTGGAATAAGTTTACCTAATTTTATCCACCACCAAAGCCTAGTTTCTACATTTTTTTCCCTAAAAGTAACTTAAAAAGACCATATATTAAGTTATACAGAGGATTTGTGACCTATTTTGTTACAAACAATGCTAATGCCAATTAAATCATAGCTCTTTTGAATCAATCATTAAATCAATATTATTTGCAGAAGTGGTGATACTGATGGTAGATTCTTTAGAGTAGATCTTTAACTGTATATCAGGTATATAAATCTCCACTATTTTCAACAAAATTAAACATTCTACTAATTCATATTTCAACTCCAAAGTTTATGAAATTTTTTATTCATGATCCCCCCCCGCCATGTTTTCAATGTTTCCTTTTTTTCAAAGTGGATCCATCCAACAAACTTGGTATGTATACTAGGTATACTAAGATTCTTTCCAGTTTTCAGAAAGTTACTGATAGATTGTCTATCTGTAGTCTCTTACCTAACCAGTTCAACTCTTTTTCTGACTTTAGGAGTCCTTGATGATTTTGTTGTGCTATTTCACATGTATCATGGGACTGGTATAGATGTTAAAAAAGAATAGTTACAACAATAGCAGCAATAGTAAACAAATGCCAGTGGATTTATGAGCAAAACAAAAACAATAGGGATAAAAGATTTTACAGAATTGAAATCTGGTAAGTTAAACAGAAAGATATATATTAGTATGAATAATAAATCCCCAAAAGTATTTCTACATATTAAAAATCACTATATTTCAAGTTAAAACGTATATGATATCATAATTGATTCTAACCCAATGGAAATATGCAGAATGAATTTTAATAATGCATCCTCTTCAGGGGATTAAATTATTCAGACAAATTGGAATCTAGGTATAAAGAAGTAAATTTCCTGGTGAATTTAACAGCTTTTCTCCCTTTACAGATAGTTTTCTATTTTCAAATTTATATATATATATATATATATATAATATATATATATATATATATATATATATATATATATATATATATATATTACTTCACCTCTTTTCCCTCTCTTTAGTTTCCTAAACTCTAGCCACTATGTATGGTTTCACCTGCCTAGGATCTACTAAAGTCCTCAGTTGCTAAATATCTGAGAATTCCCAAAGAAATCCTTTGGATCAAGGAATATCATTGGATATTTCAGACCCAACTATGGAACAAAAGCAGCATTCATTCTCTTGGGAAATGCTAGACTGTAAAAATATGATGGTTTGCTTATCTACAAGGGCCCTATCTGTAGAAATAGTTTCTCAGCACATCTTGACTCCCAAGAATTCACAAGGATACACAAAGACACACACCTAAGCTTATATGCAAATAATAATTTATGTCATCTCACAGGAGGCTTCATCGATGGCATCTTCCATATTCTGGGTCTAGTGTTCTTAGAAAAATGGCAACTCAAAAAGTAAGTTCAGGGAGCCCTGTGAGCCTCTGTCACATAGCAAATGACAGAAGAAGGATTTAAAGCAGGTCTTCTTGAGGTTAAGGCAATTTCTCTATTTGATGTATGTTATACTGTTTCTCAAACACTTATAATCAAGGGATATCTATGTGAATAATATTTGCATTTCTGTTATAGAACCACATCCAGGCAACTCAATACTGCATTGAATGAAGCACAGAACTTGGTATCATCAAAGTCTTATTTCAGACATTTACTAGTAGTATGTAAAACTGAATAAAGCACCTTACAAATCTGCAACTTGTATTACATTGGTAAAATGTGGATAATAATATCATCTGACTTCTAGAGTTGTTGTAGGGATCAAACAAATTAACATATGTAAAATACTTCACAAATATTAAAGGCATATACATATAATGTCTATCTTTCTATATATGTGTGTATACATACTATAAATTGATATTAGTATCATTATGGAGAGAGCATATGGGAAATCACTCATTCAGATAATTCCTACTTTCCTTGTTTCTAGAGGACTCCAAGGAAATGATGAACAAGAAGTAATTTGATGCAGATAAAAATATATAGCATTCAGAGTGCAAAAACAGATAAACAACAACCACAAAATCAAGTACTTTGAGGTCTAGAGGGACCTGGAGGGAGGTTTATGTAGCAATGCAACCTCTTTAGGGAACAATTGGTTCAGGAGGTAGAGGCAGGCAGAGGTGCTGAAATAGCAAGAGTCATGACAGAAAAGATCAGCCTGTGGACTTCATCCTTGCTACTACTGATAGCTATAAAAGAAGCAACATGAAACAACATCTTAATTACATGTTATACATCAACAACCAAGTAACAACCTAGACATAGTTCCAGAGATACTATGAATCATATGGACTGTTTTAAGTTTGAGGTAAAAAATAGGATGTAACAAAGGGAAAGAGATAATTGCTTGACAACCTCTTGAAAGGTGAAAAATTCTAATTCTTGAGGAAATCCAGTATGTGTCCACTCTGTGTATCTGTTAAGTAAAACAGAAAAAAAATATATTTTTGAGCTATATTGTTAATGTGATTGGTTATAGGAGTCCTTTTATGTTCTTTTGAGGGAAGGCAAAGACAATCCAGACATTGATATTTCAAGGTTTTTCTTGCTGGGGACAGAAACCAGAGCTTATTTTATGTAGGACATGAGCTGCTTTCATTAAAAATGTAAGCATTTCAATTTCAGTGGGAAAGAATAAAGAAGAGTAATTTGATTAGACTTCCTCCTGAAAAATGGAATTCAGTTCCATCTTGTTAGAATAAGGAATAACAGATACACAAGTGATATATCCATAGATGAAATAATGAAATAAATTATTATTTCAAAATGCCTCTGTTGTTTTGATACCATATTCATCTCTTCCTTCTTCATTGGCTCCTTAACTTAGGACCAAGTTCTCTCCAGTAACCATGGAATGATTGCAAAGGATATGTGAATAGTTCTGTACATATTGGTTGTCAAATTTATTTGCATTTAGCTTTAATAAAATGTGCACTGAGACAAGATAATAAATAAGCAAAGATCTTCTTTATATGGATTTAATATGTCTCATTCATATTTGCATTACTATCTTCAAAGGTATATAAATGCTGCTATGATTAACACAATTCAGATCTATTTATGAGTTGTTGAATCTATAGAAACTTGCTGTTAATAATAATATCTGTACAACATTACTATGGCAGAGATCTTAATTTTTTTAAAGAAAAAATTACAGAGATGCTCATTAGTAGATAATTTCTATGAAACCTTTGGCCAGAAAAAAAAATCCATGGTGATCAATTGGGTAAAAAAATATATATATAATTGTTCTCAATTGAAAGACTACGGTTTGGAGAAAATCTCCAATGCTTGACTTCCTCAAGGTTTTGTCTAAGTCAAGAGAATGCCTTCTTTATGATCTTTACAAATCCTATCTTTTAAAGTGTAGCTCAAGTGCCACCTTGATCATGAAGTATTCTCTCTTCTTTCCATCCAGAAGTGATAATTCTCATTTAATTTCATGGCACTGTATATACTATTTTATATTATATATCATTTGCTTTAGATTTTATTTATTACAATATATATATTTTTAACATAGACTTATAGCCACCAACATATAGCACACTGGCTTACATATAATATTTATAATGAATATTTGTTGAAGAATGAAGAAATGTTATTTTTTTTGGGGGGAGGGGCAGAGGGTCAGTCCCTTGCCTTCACACCAGATCTGTTTGAAACTAGAGGATTTGGAGTCTCTTGCTTTATTACTTAATTCAGGTGAGAGACAGCTCCAACAGTTGGTACCACATTTTCTCCATCTTGTCTCCAGCCAGACACTATTACACAAAGCTGAATGTAGTCACCTAAGGCAAAAAAGATACTTTCCTGCAGTTAATTACCACATGTTAACATAAGAAAATAATCCTCCGTACTCTGCTGAATACAATTGTTGGGCTGGATTGAACTATGATGATATCTGGTTCACCAGCCCTCCTACCTTTAAGCATGGATTTAGAATCTCAATTGGTATGGATAAAATTTAATGCAGCACAAAATATCTCTGAAGAAAAATGGTGCTATAAAATGTCCTTTTTGGTGGTGAGTCATTTTAGTGCAGAGCAGTATTTCCTTGGAGACAGGTCATTAAGGGTGTGCTTCACCCAGACTGTTGTTAAGCCCATTGTATCCCCTCTGGGGGATATGGATTTGTGATTCCAAAGGATATTTCTGAGAAGGAGTCAAAGGGCTGTGGATACCAGTTTTCTTTGGCTATGGAGAGAATGTGGGGAGGGCTATAAATAGACTGTTTCTAGAATTAATAGACCATTACACATAGGATGTAATTTTAGGAATATTCTTCCATGGCTTGATATGATGCTTGGGGATTCTTTGAGCTTTTCAAAAAAATTTAAAGCATTATTTCAATGAATATTGGCAAAAATCACAGAGTGAATTATGATATGTATTAGTGAAGGGAATCACTGGAATAATAAGTTTATAGATGTATATATTTTTGTGTGTTTTCTTTAAGATAAAATAAATCCTATTTCTCCTCTACTTTGTTAGCCTGAATATTTGCATAGCAACAGAAGGCCAAATGAGTGTGCATGTAAATCTATATGTCAGCATATGTGTGATTATTTGTTTATTTAAATCACATTTTCATTTTCCAGGGAAAATATATATTGCATAAGAAAATGGGTCGAATAAATTTTCGAGGGAAGAACCCAGGATTGAACCTGGAAGATATGAATTCAGTGTTTTGTTAAGGAATAACAAGTTGTTTATTGTTATTGGGATCTGATCTTATCTATGCATTTGAAATCTCTTTGGGTGTTTGGATTAGCTGATTTTGCTTATTGAGACCTTAGTGCTCATTTCAGAATGTAGCAATAAATCCGTAAGTTAAAGCTAGACAAAAACTAAAATATCACCAAGTTCAATGTCCCTCATTTCAAAGGCAAGGAAAAATAGACTAAGAAATGTATATGCTTTGTGAATCCTACCTAGCATGTAGCACTCTACTTTGCATATAGAGAAATCTCATTAGGTTTTTGGCTTTTATATTTAGAAACTGAAAGGATGGTAGAAATAATCTATTCATATCACAAAGCATACAGAAAAACTCTTAACAATTGAATTTGCACAATATATTGATCTAGCAATTACTTTGTAAGGTATTATTTAGTAATGAGTTCCCTGTCACCAAAGATGTTTTATATGAGTGAAGCTATCTACATATCAGTGCTTCTTGACAAGGTAGAAATCATTGTTCTATGGATTGGAAAAAGGAAAATTGTGGCTAGATGACTTCAATGTTAATTTTCTCAAAATGTATCATAATATTAATGTGATTGCCCTCAAGAACAGATGAATGGCATGGAAAGCAAATGATGCAAATTTTAATGTGTACTCTAATTTTATGATGGGTGGGAAAAATTGAAACTTACTATTATTAATATGTTATCATTTTGTATGTTGTTTAAGTTTACTGTATTGCTATTAAATATAATCACCATTTGACAACTAATTAATTATAATTATTTATACTTACATAATTTATATAATTATGATAAATAATATTAATAATATCTTATTTTTGACCAATTTTCCAATGGAGGGTTATAACAGATTTATTATCCATCCTGGGTATCGAAATATATGAACCATCACCTTGGACTTTGTATTCCATTCTGTTCCTCTGTTCATTCTGACCGCTGTTCTTTCAACATACTGTCTCTCACCAGCTCTTCCTGTTGCTTTGCCAGGATTTGCCCTTAACATATATCATATTTCTCCAATTATAACGTCCTTCCCTCTCTATTACATTTTAAGCTTTTTGAGAGTAGTATGTGCAATACCTCTCTTCATATCTTTACATCTATTTCTATTAACACTATGTGCTTATCATTGTATGTTTATATATTTTGTTTATAAAGTTATCTATACATGCATTTATAATTATATCCTTGCATATATTATATATTTTATCTTGTAGTCACTTTATGTAAATTTGTTTCCAAACAGATAATTACAGTATGTATATTTGAAAATGAAATGAATCTCAGATGTCATATAATCCAATATGTTGATTGTTTCAGATAAACAGAATGAGGCATAGAAATAAGGAAAGACCTGTTCAAAATTATGCACCTATTGGAGGAAAAAGTTAGACTCACTCTAGTGTTCCTGCATTATAGAGTACTGAATAAAACACCAAACTTTTGGTGACAGACCTGCATATTTGTCTTTCTTCTTATATTTAATAGATGAGAAACCATAGGTAAAGTCAATGAATCATCTTGAGCCAATCTTCTCATTTGTAATATAAAAATTATAATACTGAAGAGAGAGTATTTACCTGTCAGGTTTTTTTGTGAAGCTCAAAAAAAGTAAATTAAGGTAAAGTTTTTGTAAAATTTAAAGTGCTATCTACTGGAAATACTGTCTATTTTTAACATTTCATCTGAAAGAGAAATGTAAGTGTATATAAGTGCTGGAGAAAAGAAAATCATGTCATCACAAAGACTCAAAATAAGTCAGAAAACATTTCCCCCATCCCTGTATCAGTTCATGGCTTTTAAAAAAAATGACTTTTCATCAATTTGGTTCAAATTTATTGCTTAACTAGGATTCAGTTCATCTTGATCAATTTGCAATCCAAATAATTAGGGCAATACTTTGTGCATTGGGGTTTGTAGCTTGCTTTAACCTAAGTCACTGACTGCCATTTTCAAAAACAAAGAAATTATTCCTCTTGATGAGAATCTAATGAGAAAAGCTATTGATGTTTTCTTACCAGTATAGAGGCATATTATAAAAGAAAGCTACTGGGCTGGGAAATGGAAGAGACTAATGTTCTAGGCCTGCCTCTCTCTCCAACTGATATGTGACCTTGGGAAAATCAATTTATTTTTTACAGACTTGTTTCTTTTTAATGACTAAAAGAATTCAGTTAATCATTATGGGTTGGATTGTTGGATAGCCTAGATGTATTGGTCAAAGGTGCTATATCTGACTGCCAGATTCTACTATTTATCTCAAGGCTGTCAGAGGGGAGAACTAGGAAGTTGTACTAATGGATGAAGATTGCAGTAAGATGTCTTTTGATCTTGCAAGGAAGAATTTTCTAATAACTAGAGCTATTCAAAATGTTATGGACTGCCTTGGGAGGCAGAGAGTTATCTACTGTTTTACATCTTAAACAAAGGCAGAATGTTCATTTGGGTATATCACAGTGGCAATCTCTGGTGGTATGTTATTTCAACAAGATGATTGCTGAAGTTCTAGTTCTGAGCATCTGTGATTCAATAATGAATATTGCCTGAAGAACTCACTACTTTTGTGCTGAAGCCTAGGGCACATTTTTTTCTGAAATGTGGCTCTTCATATTAGGGCTGTCTTGAATAATCCGATTCTTGAGGAGGAATTTTAAAGTTCAATAGGAATCAATTATAGGTTCTTACAAAGTGTCCAGTTTTCTCTGTCTCCACTTCTAGTAGAATCACCCGACTCTCTTCATTCTAGTAAGGGTTTTAAGAAGGTATGTTTTCACTTGGTCTGCTTCAAAAAGATTTTTATGTATGAATTGTAGTAGAGATTTTCAATGTAATTGACACAATTCATTGACATTTCACTAGTTTTTCCTTTCCCCATGCTATTGTAAAATTAGTGTCCCAAAACAACAAAACTGTAAAGGAAGAATATAATGAGAAATAAAAATAAAATCAGACAGGATATTTTCTGGATTTTTAGGTTTATTTTTGTGTACTTTTTTGAGAATGTGTGTGTGTGTGTGTGTGTGTGTGTGTATAATATTATAATATGAATATATGTATATTTCTATCTATTCATTACATATATAGAGATATTGATATCATTTTATATCATCTTTATTTGCAAATGTTATCTTCCTCTCTTTCCCTATGCAAAAAAAATGGCATTGATAATGAAAATAGAGAGAGAGTGAAAAAGAGAGGGTAGTAATAATATAGCAAAATTATAAACATTAACTGAAACTGAAGGTGTATGAAATATTTCTTACCCATAATCCACTAATGTCACAAAGAAGGTCATTTACTTGAAGAGTTGTTTCATCATCATCATTATTAAGTTTTTTATTCAGTTGTTTTTCTCTTCTTTTCCATTCATAGTGTACTCATTGTACTTCATTATCAGTTTACATGGCATCTCATGATTCTTTTAATTCTTCATTTTTCTGTTTTTTACAGTGCAGAAATAGTTCATTTAGTGAATATTTTACAATTTACTTAGCCATTCCTCAATCATTGTCTACATTTCTTTCCCATAACAAAAAAAAATTGTTGTTTTGAATATTTTAGTATTGGGAGAAATGATTATTAATAGCCAAAGTTTTAGGGAGAACCAGAATTTCTCCCCCTTTTTCAGAAGTTCAAATTTTAAAAGTTTGGCCTCTTGAAAGTCATTGCTGATAATGAAATTGGACTAACTTGTTCAAGAGCAGCAACACATTGTGTTCTGCATAAATTTGGGTGGGGCATAAATTCTTTAAAAAGATTGCCCAAGCCTGGAGGTGGCCTGGGTATAGAAATAGTTCATCTGTCCAAGGGTGACTTCATGTCACTCTAGATCTTTAATTGTAATATTCTCTCTTATTAATTGTTAACTAGTCAAAGTTGATTACCAGTCCTCCTCCAAAAGAACATAAAAGCTTTGAGCCTGCTGCCAGGATTGTCTTTGTTCTAAAAGAGATGGTAAAATGACATTTTTTAAAATTAATAAATGTGCTGGTTTTGTTAATGAAATGAATAAATTACCTAGAACTATATCTCTTGAACTTTTTTAATCATCACAGTATAAAAGAGACAATTTTTAAATCATCTTTCACTGACTTAGAATACAGTTACAATCACAACATAAGAAAACATTAAAACTGATAAAATAAAATAATAAAATTATTTTGTTAATAAAAAAATTATATGTATGTAATGGTGTAACAAAGTAATCTGATACTAGCTCTAGAAAACTGATTGTTAAATTTTTACTATGAACATTAACACCTCAAAAAGTGCAAACACTACAAACATCAGGGTATAATTTAACATTTTATTTATTATAGACAATAAAACAGTGAAAAATATTAATAATATTCACCATAAATAAATGAAACTTAAAAGAATTTCATTTAATTTTACTGCTGGAATCCTCAACTGTAAAATGAGTGACTTATAGAATATTATAAATCAAAGGGAATGTACTTCAGGCATAGAATGATTGGGACTTTGGGGGCAAGATGGAGGGTGAAGCTGGAATCAGTGATTTCCCTGGCATAGGATTCTTCTGGGGGTGGAAATTCCATTTAAAAATGTATATTGGTGTCTGCTCTTTCATCTGTTGTTTTTGTGGATTGCCTGGAATAATGGATAGATTTAGTTAGATATTTATAATTAAAAAGCTAAAATATTTTTATTTTATGGTCTTGATAGTCTTAAACTCAATTCTTCTTAATTGTGAGACCTACTATTAATTTGCTAAATTTCACCTCTTATTAGGTATTTAGAATAAGGATTACTATAATTGTAATGAAACTCAGATTCTTTAGTGTCTAGTGTTGAAGCATTTGTGTCATAGCCTCTTTGGCAATCTGGTGAAGCTTAAGACCTCAGAATAATATATGTGAGTGATTGAATGTTAGAACAGAAATTCATAACTGAAGAAAAATTTCAATTTCAATTAGAGATTAAAGCAAATATGTAAGCTTTTTATCCAAATTCATTGGTCTCCTGAAATATGATCACAGGCACTTTATGTACCCTTTGTTAATAGCCTCTGTTTTAACCAATTATTTTTCTTGAAAGATGAGGAAAGTGAGACCTAGATTGGTGAAAATATCATACACTAAGGTTTTGGCACAATTGATATTTCAGTCCAAGTTTCCTGCAAATAAATTCCCATATTTGCCATACTGAATATATACATATACTCACTTAAGTATATGTGTATGTATATATCGATATTTATATAAATAATATATACATGCATATTTGTATATGCAAGTGTGTGTGTATGTGTAAAATAAGTATTTTATTCTCTATATTGAATCCATCCTTTTTCAGTTAATATTTTTCATCATTAATACTCTGGTATCATGATTGGTGATGAAATTGATTACATATCACATACTGCATATGAAAAAGAGAATACTTTTTATCCCTTGACATTTTCCTTAGTAAAATTAACAAGACCTTTATCTGATAATAGGGTCTCGTCTTCAATTTCTGAAGATAAGCAATGGGCATCTGAAAGAGAGGCAGGGATAATTCTGAGCGCTGACCTCTTAGGGTCCTTCATTCTCTTTGACATGTGTCAACAGAAATGAATTACAGAGAAAACTCTGAGAAGGAAAAACAGTCTTTGTCTTCTCGCAAAAGTTCTGCCTTCCTCATTTCAGAAGGAAATTTAGAGTTCCCATCAAGGAAAATAGAAGCTATTAGGAAAACTGTTGGTAGGGGATTAAAGCTGTTGCTTTATAAATCTCCTAAGGTGGTAAAAGGGCATGTTTGGCCCTTTTTCTTTGTCATAAAATGTAAGAGGAAATGAGAATATGGAATACAGAAGAATAAGAAAGGATAATAAATATATAATATTAACACAAAGAATAATGAATACCAGAAGTGGAAGGTAACAAACCATTAAAGGATAAATGATGGAACTAGAAGGGACTAGCAAAAATAGAAAGTTAGAACAGAAAGAACTCTTAGTGGCCTTGCAATTTAATTAATCATTTCATTTTACAGATCAATAAAATAAAATCCAAAGAAGTTAAATTGCTACATCTAAGATCTAATAGGTAATAAGAGAATGAACAAGAATTTAAATCCAAGTCTCTTGGTATTCAGGTCAGCATTTCTTCCATTGTAACATTTTGCTATCATTCTGATATTTCAGGGGGGAAAGGGGATCAGAATGGAAAAGATATGATTTCTATGTTGGCATATATTTGAGAATGTTTATGATAGCACATCTAGATTTGCATAGAATCTGGGGATAGCTACCATCACTGGGAACTCTGAAGCAATTAGACAATTAAAAACAAAAACAAGTAGATTATTGAAATGTACAGAATGACAAATAATGAGGGAGACTCTGGTTGTTGGGTAAATCTAAAGATGAACAGTGATTAGTCTGTGTCATAGTCAGTGATTTGGTCATTCAACAGAAGCATCAGCTATTGATCAGGATATAAACTAAAACTTCTTGCTGATAAATTAATGCATTGATTAAACAGCAGCTCATAGATCTCTGAAGAAAGCAGAGAAATGAGCCAACATGTTATTTGGTATATCAGCTAGTATGGATTCAATTATCATCTCTTTATTGATGATTCTCAAATCTACTTATCCAGATCTAACCTTTAACCTTTTAAACCTTTTAGTTGACCTCTTTTCTTGCATCTTATAATTATCTAATTAGATATCTCAA
Source organism: Antechinus flavipes (assembly GCF_016432865.1). NCBI lineage: Eukaryota > Metazoa > Chordata > Mammalia > Dasyuromorphia > Dasyuridae > Antechinus > Antechinus flavipes. The sequence continues at coordinate 634,456,098 of NC_067398.1, forward strand.
ACTGGCTGCTTTATTTTTTCCTGCATGTGCAAAAATCCCTGGGAAAAATTTTTCAAATAAAAAAAATCTTTTCTGCTTTCTTCCTCATCCTAGATTATTCCTATAAGTTGACAAAGTTGAGAAATTTTTGATCCAGGAGTAGAGCCTGTGACATTCAAGAGCATTTAATGTTAGGGTGCTCATGATATGTCTTCCTTGCCAAAGCTTTTCAGTGGGTATTTATTATGCTAATATGGCTGTCTTGTCACTCTGGATATAAAAAGTATCACTCACATAGAGTAGTATTATTAGAACTCAATGTATGTCTAAAGATCCTGACAATTTCCATATTGATGGGTGTCTACTGAAATTAAGCACTGCTGTATCCTGGTTGCATGGTTTGTTTGTTTTTACTGCCTTTGGACTTAGTAAACATACTTTTGATTACTTTTCAGTGACTTCTGAATGCTGATTCTGTCTCAACTTCTAACCTGAATTTTATAAGTGTAAAGTAGTCTGAATATTTAGAAACATTTTCAAGTAACTCAACTGCCTGTTTGCTGTGTTCTTAATGGTCTATCTTCTTGCATAAAAACAGAACTCTTCTGACTGGAAATAGTTATCTTCAAGTATCTCAAGAACTATTATGAGGAAGGCAGATAATTAAATATATTATTTTTTTCCTAGACCACAGAAATATGAGTAGTGAATACAAGAAAAATAGATTGAAGATGTGGCTGCATATAAGGAAAAGCTCATCAAAAATTATATACAAAACTGAATTCAATTTAGAATATAAATTTCACAATATAGAAGATTTTTAGTGAGGGTTTAGGAATAAAATCGTAATAAAAATAACAAAGCTCTGTTCTTAAAAGATGTTATGCACTTGAAGATCCAAATGTAGATTCTGTAAATTGAGAATTCCTCATTGAATGTCTTTGAAAGAAGAGGGATGACCATGTTTTGCCAAGGGGATTTCTGACTATTTGAAGAGTCTATTTAATAATCTCAGAAATCTCTTCCTATTCTGAGATGCTGTGGATTCTCTGTCCTATCCTCCCTTTAAAGACCTGCCATGATGAAAAGCCTATGAGAATATTATTGATATAATTAGAATTTTCTTCCTTATCTGAAGATTAGAGATCATATTTTCCATCACTGCAGCTACAATGTAGACAATAAATAGCCTGTTATTTACTCAGAAAGGTTAGATGAATTGTCCTTGGAAACAGAACAATTACTAGTCAAAGACAAGATTTAAATTGAATTCTTCCTACCTCTAATTCCAGCACTCTACCCATTATGTTATATGGATTCAAAATCTGTCTTCCTTTAAGAACATCAGTACATTCCATTCTTCCAAATTCTTTCTTCTGAGGAAAAGTATCAGAAAGCCAATTATTCTACATGGAAGCCCTTTATCTATTTGAGGAAAACTTTTATATTCCCTGTAAATCTTCCCTTTTTTAACCTAAAATTTCCAAGCACTTTCTCTTTTGAATCATTCAAGAATTCATCTCATTCTCATTTATATTTTCATTTGACATAATTTTCAATTCCACAAATATCTTACCAGTCTTCACTGAGCAGATTTCAAGATTTGATGTCAAAATGCAAAACTTGCCTCAAATGCTTATATAATGTTTGACCAAGGGCAAGTCACTTAACTTCTAATACTTTCCTGATCTATAAAATTAGAACAACAATAGGACGTTACTAACAGAGTTGATCTTAGGATCAAGAGAGATAATATATAAAATGTTTTAGAAACTTAAAATTGGTATTTAAATTTTAGTGATTTTTTGCTATTGTATTACTCTTGCCATCATCATGATCATCATGATTATTGTGATCATGATCAGGTTCATCATCATCATCATCATCATCATCATCATCATCATTGTATTCTTGTGATGCAAAGCACAAGATTAGAGAGAAAAGGACACATGTAATCTGATTCATTCAGAGGTTAATGGACTTTAGTAATTCCTCAGTCTTATATCATTATAACAACTCTTATTTTTCTAGTAATAATCATTCCTGAAAGTATGTGTTGAGGGATAATATTGAAATATTAATTTCTCATTAATAGATTAAGCATAACTTTCTAAATAATGATAATAGCAATAATTACAGTGAGAGCCTTAATACCATATAAATGTTGGATTGGATCAGACTGCACAGGAGAATCCAATTTTCAATTTCTTCTGCCAAGAAGAGAAACTGCAGACTGATGGAGTTCAATATGTGACTGTAAGCTTAATGGAACAACTGATCATTGTCCTATAAAATAGATGCTGATGATGGTTCAAGAAATCGTAATTAGCTCAACACAATGGGCTAACAATTGGTCTTTCCTGGACTTTTTATTTCTCTTCCCTGCCATCATAAACACTAAATCCACATCCCATGAGCATAAGTGACAAAATACAAATACTCTGTGTATGTTTAATGTTATTTCCATAATCATCCTGACTGGAAGCTTCATTTGAGCAAGTCAGCACAATGCAACTGCCTGGCAATGTGATTAGCAGAGACACTAGCGTATTTTCCCATCAGTCACTCCACCACACTAGACATTACTGACAAATTTGTATGTGATTGCAAGTTCTAGTCACAGCAGTTCTGGGAACTTGGCAGTATATTCTGTATTACATAAAGGAACTGTCCAGATTAACCTGAATTTATACCACTTGGAATTACTGGCTGACTCACAACAGAAAAAAAAAATAAGAAAAATTGTCAATGTAATTAAAGTTAAATGGTGATCCAAAAAGAATGACTAAAATTTGATAAGAAAATGATAATATAACTATAATTTTATTAATGTGAGTTATATCTAAATTGATGGACTTAGTTTCTCCATTAGTACTTTTCCCCTCTTAATTTTCTCTGATTCCCAATCATATGATCTATTAAGTAGCCAGTCTTCTGCAGAGGAAACTTCCAAACACAAAATTATGCAAATCCTCAACCCTCTACTTCAAACCATTCTATTGGAGGGGATATACCATAAATGAAGTTCCTTTGACAAAGTCTTTGAAAAACAAGTATTTACCTTCATGAATTGAAAATGACTTACATATTATTTTAATGGGATGCTGATGACAAGAAAATTAATACTTATATTATCAATTATTATTTTACTTTCTTATAGTTATAATGTATTTATATATGTATTATTTTGTCTATCATTAACAAAATGTTGATATATTATAAATTCCCCATTTTACAGATTAATGATGAGGGCTCATAGTGATTTGCCCAAGGTCCCACAATAAGAACATGTACACAGATTCTTCTATTTCAAACTTTTCTTTTCTTTTCACTTGATATTCATGACTCAACTTGTGGAATTTTTAAATTTAGCATCATGTCCCAGAGCAATGTCCTGTTTAAAAAAAAAAAAAAACTTGGACCAATTAATAATGTGCTCTTTTAGATGATAGATTAAAGTTCTGTGTGTGTGTGTGTGTGTGTGTGTGTGTTTGTGTTACAGAGGAAGCCTTTTTCTCCCAGCTTTTGTTGTGCCCTGTCATTTGCACAAATAGTGAGTACGGAAGACATTGTAATGTTGTCATGATATCAGGGACAGTGATGTTCTTGACTACTATTTCTCAACGCTCCTTTATTCTCAAGAATATTCTTAGAACATAGTAACATTCTGAAAAGTAACAGAACTCTATTATTGGAAATTTTAAGCCAAAAATGTATCTTAGGTCTATTTTGCCCAGTATGACTGAAAAGCTTGATGCTCTAGGAGTTCTTCTAATTTACTTGCTAGGAAAAGAGATCTTATTGATCTCTTAAGAAAAATGTCCAGGACTTCTGGGGGGCAGAGCCCCAAGATGGCAGAGAGGACACACATTTCTTCCTGACCTTCTTCTACTATCCTTACCCTAATTACCAAATCCAGCCTCTGTATTAGCTCTGGAATGGCAGAATCCATGAATATTTGAAGTATAACAAATTACCAGCAGAAGACAATTTTGAAGATCACCAGAGAAGATCTGTTTCAACTGGGCACAGAGGGAGGTGGGCCAAATACAAGCAGGCAAAGCACAGAAGCTGAGCTCAGGCAATGCAGAGTCCTGGGGTAGTGAGAACTCTGTGTTGCACAGAATCTACAGAGAGGAATCTACAGCAGTGTTGGCTATTCTTCCCTGATTGCAAGCCAGTAGATCAGCAGAGAAGTTATAAAATATCCAACACAAATACAAAAGGTAAATAGTGAATCCTGAAATTCCAGAATTTCACAGAACCTTGCCATGTCCACCCAGCACCAGGAGTGAGCACAGACTCAGCACTTGAAAAAGAAGCTGCTGCTGCTTGTAGAAGAAGCTTAAACAATCTCCCTTGCCCTAAAAACAGATCTCAGCTTTTAAAAAATGAATAAAAAATCCAAAAGAACTCTGATAACAGTTTTTACAGTGAAAGAGAAGAACATATTTCAAACCTTGAGGAGACTAAAAGCATATCATCTCCAGATAAAAGCCCCAAAGGGTGATATAAATTGATCCCCATCACACAAGGCTCTCCTAGAAGAAACTGTAAAAGATCTTAAAAGAAAGCTGGAAGAAAAATGAGGAAAAGAAATGAGAACTTTACAAGAGGGTTTGGAAAAGGCAGCACAGAAATTATCTGAAGAAAATTCACTACAAAATAGTGAAATGGAAAAACCACATAACTCCTCAAAAATAGATTTGACAAAATGGAAAAAGAAAACAACTCCCTGAAAAACAGAATTTGTGAAATGGAAAAAGAAAATAACTCTTTTAAAAATAGAATTTGTGAAATGGAAAAAAAAATTCATAGAATAAAACAACTCATTTAAAAATTCAATTAGACAAATACAAAAAGAACTAAAAAAAGTAAATGAAGAAAACAATTCACTAAAAATCAGAACTGAACAAATGGAAATGAATGACTCAATGAGACATCAAGATCAGTCAAGAAAAACCAAAAAATACATAAAATACCTACTTGGGAAAACAACCGACCTGGAAAATTGATCTAGGAGAGACAATCTAAGGATTATTGGACTTCCAGAAAACCAGGATGAAAAAAGAGCCTAGACACTATTGTCCAGGAAATCATCAAAGAAAACTACCTGAAGCATAAAATTGTAAGGTAAAATAGCCATTAAAAGAATTCACCAAACACCTACTGAAAGAGACCTCAAAATTAAGATTCCAAGGATTATTGTGACCCAATTTTAGAACTATCAGAACAAAGAAAAAATATTACAATAAGCCAGAAAAAAACGATTCAAATTGTTTTTGGCTCCTCAAAAAGGAGCCACAACAAGGATTACTCAGGACCTAGCAGCTTCCACCTTAAAGGATGGAAGGGCCTGGAATCTGATATGCTGAAAAGCAAAGGAACTTGGAATCCAACCAAAAATAAACTACTCCACTAAATTGAGCATTTTCTTTCAGGGAAAAAGGACATTCAATGAAACAGGTGAATTCCATTCTGATGAAAAGACCAGAGTTAAACAAAAAAATTTATCTGCAAATATAGAACTCAAGAGAAACATAAAAAGGTAAAAAGAAAACTCTTGAGAACTGTATTTCTGTTATAGGTATACATAGACATTGCATGTATAATTTGATTTTATTGTTATAATATAAAAAAGAAACTAGAGGTGGAAAGGGGGTTGTACTGGAAAAGGGGGAAAGTAGAGGTAAAATGAGAGAAATTACATCTCGGGAAGAGGCAAAGAAAACCTATTATATTTGAGAGAAAGAAGTGAGGGGGGATAAGCATTGGTCTTATGGTGCAAATTGTTCTCCTGGTTCTGCCCATTTTACACTATCAGTTCAAATAACTCTTCTTTTTCATGTCATAATAAAATAGTATCAATCTTTTTTAAAAATTGATATTAAAGCTTTTTATTTACAAAACATCTGCATGGGTAATTTTTCAATGCTTATCCTTGCAAAAAACCTTCTGCTCCAAATTTTCTCCTCCTTCCTCCCACTTCCTCCCCTAGATAGCAGGTAGTCCAATACATGATAAATATGTTAAAATACATGTTAAATCCAATATATGTACACATATTTATATAGCCATCGTGCTGCACAAGAAAAATCAGATCAAGAAGGAAAAAACTGAGAAAGAAAACAAAATGCAAGCAAACAACAACAGGAAGAATGAAAATGCTATATTGTGGTTCACACTCAGTTCTCACAGTCCTCTCTCTGGGAGTAGATGGCTCTTTTCATCACTGAAGAATTGGAACTGATTTGAATCATCTCATTTTTGAAAAGAGTCATGTCAAATAGTATCAGTCTCAATTATGTCTTACAACTTGTTTTCCAGTTGATGGAAGAAGAAGATAATTTTTTAAAAGTTATGTGCCTGTATACTTATATTGTATTTAATTTATACTTTAACATATTTAACATGTATTGGTCAACCTGCAGTCTGGGGGAGGAGATGGGGAGAAGGAAGGAAAAAATTGGAATAAAAGGTTTGGCAATTGTCAATGCTGTAAAATTACCCATGCATATAAATTGCAAATAAAAAGCTATAAAAAAATTAAAAATAAGTTATGTCCTTCCAATTTCTTCTAATTCTCTAAACCGAGCATCTCCAATTCTTTCAGACAGTATAGCCTTGGGTCCCTTAATAATTCTGATCACTCTTTTCTGAATATTTATCCTGCTCTTTCCTCATTAATATAATTTCAAAAATGTAATATCCTAAGCTCCTTACAGTGTCTAGCCAGGATGCACACAATGAAATATTTACTTTTCTATTTTTAAATACGATGTTCTATAATGTAGCTCCAAATCTTACCATCTTATTTTTAACTGTTACACAATACAGTAATGATTTTCTTATTTCCATCAAAGAAAGTTTTATATAATCAAAGACTGCTTAACTGCTGAGAAATCAAAAACTTGAATGGAGAATAATCCCTGATTTCAAGGATGTTACAGCTTGTTATTATTTAAATTAAAATTTAAATTATTATAGAATATATAATTAAATTAGTATTGAACAATTTATATGTTTTTCATGACATCACTTATAATGAATATCATATGAGTTGCATTCTCAATAAATAGGAGCAGAGCAGGCAGGAGGGAAAGAATCTACAGCTCAAAATGTAAACAATTTTTACAAAGAGCACAGTATGAGGAGAAAAAAATGTGGAGAGCTGGAGTGATATGATCTCTAACAATTTATGATAGGGATACACATCCTTTTGACAGGCCATTTAAAACTTAAAAACCTTTAAAAAAAGATTGCTTTTAAATGGAGAAAGTAAAATATCTATGATTATAATATAATTCAATTATATGAAAATACTATTTTTCAAAGTCTGATCCTCTCAGATTTAAAATTCTTATTTTAAAAAATTCTTATTTTTGATTTCCTATTGAAATACCTATAACATTAGAATACAACTTTTTTTCTTCTTCAATTCATTGACAGATTTATTTTAAAAGGAAAAAAAAAACAATAGTAGCAGCAACATAAAAAAATAACAAACTAAACAAACTAAAACATGTGTTACTTCCCTGGACTTCAAACTTTTCATGTGTAATATGTACATAATAATATATGAAATATCTACCTTACAGGCTTGCCATGGAGAAATAATTGCCCATTTCAAGATGATATAGAATAGAATTTATAGCTATTAATATTATACATAAATCATGTTAACCTATATTTAAAAGTTTCCAGATTTATGATTAATTATTATTGTCCTTACTTATACTTCCCATCTGCCTCCTTACTACCACCTACTAATTGTTCATTATGTACAGAATATTGTAGTGCAGTCAACATTTTCCTTTGATAATTGCAAATTAGCTTCAAGTTTTGCAAGCATAGGACCTGAAATGGCATCAAAATAGAAAATGTTAATCCAATTCAACAAATATTTACTAAGTGCTTATAATATATAAAGTACTATGCTAGTCTCTTAACGTACAAGGACAAAACCAGAACAGTGATTGGCCTTAAAGATCATACTTCCAAAGCAGAACCAAGAGAACATTGAACACAGTAAGTTTATGTGATGGTCATCTGTGATAGACTTGGTTCTTTTAAAAATGAGGCGATTCAAAGCAGTTCCAATAGATTTGTGATGGAAAGAGCTATCTGCATGCAGAAAAAGAAATATGATCATAAGTATAGCATTTTCACTGTTGCAGTTGTTGTTATTTGTTTGTTTTTTTCTCATTTCCCCACTTTTGATCTGATTTTTTCTTTTGCAGTATGATGAATATAGAAATATGTTTAGAAGAATTGCAGATAGCTTACCTATATCTATACCTATGTTTGGTATTTGAGGAAAGGAAGGAAGGCAGAAAAATTTGAAAGACAAGATTTTGCAAAGGTGAATATTGAAAACTAATTTTACATATATTTGGACAAAAAAGCTATTAAAAAGTTTAAAAAATAAAAAAAAAGGTAAGTAAATAGCAACTACATTTAGAAAGGACTAAAAAATGACATGGAGCTTAGGAATTTTTTCTTATAAAAATTTCTTACTAAAAAATCTGAGAAGGGAATACTAAGTGTTTGGAGAGACCATCAAATCAGTTTGACTAGAATACAAGAAGTTTAAAATGGAGAAATTTGAAATCAGTCTGTAAAGGTTGGTGAAAACACAAAGAAGAAAGGTTTATACAGGATAATTTGTACAAGGAAGAGCAATGATATGTATAAATAAATTGTTGATTATAAAAAAGAAAAATTAGTGTATCCTAGTGAATAGAGTTGGCCTTCTAATAGGAAGACCTGAATAGAAGTCCTATCTGACACATACTAGTTGTGTAATCACAAATTTCACAAAATCTTTCTAAGTTGATGAGTATTGGACTAGTTTGTCTCTTAAATCTCTTCCTATTCCAAATATTATGTCCCTGTGAAGTAAAATGAATGTAATGAAAGAAGTGGTCACCTCTATAGAGATTTATATTGAACAGTGCATCATAGTTCTAAATTGCTCTCCAGAATGATTCATTTAGTCACAGCTCCATCAATGGTGCAGCAATGTTTCATTTTCTCCTCATCTCCTTCAGCATGTGTAATTTTCCTTGTCTTTCCTATTACCTAATCTAATAGGTTATAAAGTAGTATTTCATTATTATTTTAATTTACATTTCTCCAATCAACAGTGAGTTAGAGTATTTTTTAAAAATATGGCTATAGATAACTTTGCATGCTTCATCTAAAAATTGTTCATATCTTTTGAATATCAATTTAGAAATAGCTCTCATTTTTATAAACTTGATTCAGTTCTCTATATGTTTAAGAAATGAGGCTTTTTTCAGAGAAACTTGTTTCAGATTTTTTTTTCAGTTACTATTGCTTATTGTATTATCCCCCATCCTATTTTCCCTCACCCACACTATTCTATTATGTTTCCTTTCACATTGTCCCTCCTCAATAGTGTTTTGCTGAAGCTTTGTCCTTCCTTCCATTTGACCTCCTTTTTTTTACCCTCCCCCACTCTCCTGTAGTGTGATATACATTTCTATACCCAATTAAGTATGTATGTTATTTCTTCTTTCAGACAATTCTGATGAGAATTCTTTCACTACCACATATAAAAGCTATTTCTTCACTCTTTTATGGGAAATAATTTACCCCATTCTACTTTTCCCTTTCCTCCAGTACATTTCTCTCTCAGAACTTAACTCTATTTTCTTTTTTAGATGTCTTCCCTTCATATTCAAATTACATCTATGTCCTCTCTCTCTCTCTCTCTCTCTCTCTGTTTCTCTCTCTCTCTCTCTCTCTCTCTATATATATATACTCTTTAATGCCTTAATAATGAGAAAGTTCTGATAAATTTTGAATATTATCTTCCAATGTACTTATGTCAACAGTTTAATCTTAAGATTCCTCTTTCCTGTTTACCTGTTTATGCTAATCTTGAGTTTTATTTGAAAGGTAACCTTTCTATTCAGCTCTGGTATTTTCATCGAGAATACTTGAAAGTCCTGTTATCTTATTGAATACTCATTTTTTCCCCCTAAAGGATTATACTCAGTTTTGTAGTGTGGGTGATACCTTTACTTTGACCTAAGTTCTCTTTGGCTTCTGTGGGATGAGAAGTCTGAAAGCTGACATTGCTGCCACTGATTCAGTCACTGGGAAACCTGTCCTTTGCAGAGGTTGAGTTGGACTGTACTTCCCTCACACTCTGATAAAACAAACTTTTCCTACTGAACTTCTAATTTGTCTTGAGCTGGATAATTGTTTTGCTTCATCATTTTGTGGGTTCTGATACTTTATAATTTGTATAGAGTCAGTATTTAAAGGTATTTGAAAGAATTTCAGGGAGAAGTCAGGAGATACCTGCCTCTATTCCACCAAACCACTCATAATTCATTCATTTTTAAATATCTTATGTGAGCTCTTCTTTAACTTTAAAACAATGGATTAACCTAATATTTTCTGAGTGCCTTAATCAGTTTTCATGACATTGTAATATTAGTTAAGGTTATAGGCTCTCTACCTATCTCCCCTAAACCCCACCATGAGATAAGCTTATTTGATTTCTTGATCAAATATTTTTGGTGACATCCTTACTCTGATTCTTGTCCATTGTTTCTTATTTGTTGTGTTTTACAATATGCTCATACCCATCATCAACCGCTATTTCCTTCTGAGTAATGCACATTTCCCTAATATATCTGAGAAAAATTTATTGTATATTTTTAAAAACTATTACTTTGTGATCTATTAAACAAGTTGGTGATTATTTAAAATGTGATAACATTGTGATGATAGAAGAATAGATTATAATAATTCTATATACAATTCTAAAAATGCAAATAAATTTTATAACAATGAATCTAAGATTACAAAAATCACATTAGACATAATGTCTTCATAGCTAAGAACAGATAGATTAAAACCAAAGAAAACAATAGTTTAGAAGATTAAACTCATTTTTAACATAGCAGAAAGGATGATGTTGAAAGATTATGAGTAGAATTCCCTCATTAAAAAGGAGAAAAACAGTGGAAGAAAACATTTGAAGAAGGTGTGTATTCAACTACTCCAAATCACTTAAGAATGCAAATGGAACACAAAATAATTGAAAAGTTCTACAATATATCTACATTTATATGTCTATGCTTGTTCTAAATTTATCTGAAAATATCTTTGCTTCCCTATTTATACATCTATCTATGTCTTTAAATGTAAGTATAATTAAATAAATCTAGAAATATGACCTAAATCTAGAGATAGATACTTACAAAAATAGAGATAGCTGTGTAGATATTATATAGGTCTTGAGAACTGTAGATATAAGTCTATATTTACATCTACATATACACAGATACACATATATGTCTACTTCTGATTTTATATATCTTAACATAATTTATATATCTAAATATATTACCATCAAGCAAAATCAAGCACATCATACTTACATATATGCTTAAAGACTATATGGAACAAGATGAGAGAGGCAGCTGTGCTAAGTAAATGCATGGATATTTCTACTGGATCTGTATCCTAAAGATATCACAAAAAAAGGGAAAAGGATCCACATGTGCAAAAATGTTTGTAGCAGCCCTTTTGGTAGTGGCAGGGAACTGGAAACTGAGTGGATGCCCATCAGTTGGAGAATGACTGAATAAATTATGGTATATGAATGTTATGGAATATTAGTGTTCTATAAGAAATGATCAGCAGGATGATTTCAGAAAAAGCCTAAAAAGAATCGCATGAACTGATGCTAAGTGAAATAAGTAGAAACAAGAGAACATTGTACTCAGCAAAAACAAGTTTATGTGATGATTAATTCCTAAGGAATTAGCTCTTTTCAACAATGATTTGATTCAAGCCAATTCCAATAGACTTGTAATGGAGAGACCCATCTTCATATAAAAAGAGGACTATGGGAACTGCATGTGGATCACAACATAGTATTTTCATCTTTTTGTTGTTGTTTGCTTGATTTTTGTTTTCTTTCTATTTTTTTTCCTTTTTGGTCTCATTTTTCTTGTGCAGCATGATAATTATAGAAATATGTAGAAGAATTGCACATATTTAACATATATTGGATTATTTGCTGTCTAGGGGAGAGCCTGGGTGGAAGGGAGAGAGAAAATTTGGAACACAAGATTTTGCAAGGGTAAATATTGAAAAGTATCTTTGCATATTGTAATGGGCTGAGGCTTGAGTTGATGCACTGAGGTCCCAAGCACATGAGGCTAAATAATAATTGGACCATACTCTATTAATATATAAGCTTGGAGAAAGAATGGCCCCTGCCCACTCTTTGTGCAAGTCCTGATGTGTTGTATAGGAAATGACGATTTTAGTGGGTGGAGGCAGGGGAGTGTAAAAGGAAGGGGAAAGAGAGACTTTTGGGATTGCCATTGCCACGGCTTTTCTGTTTGTTTTGCCTTTTTTTTTTTTTTTTTTTTCCGCTAAGGCAGTTGGGGTTAAGTGACTTGCCCATGGTCACACAATCAGGAATTAAGTGTCTGAGGCTGGATTTGAACTCAGGTCCTCTTGACTTCAAGGCTGGTGCTCTATCCACTGAGCCATCTCCTCTCCTTCCTCTTCTTCTTTTTGCTTTTGTGCAAGCTTATATATTAATAGAGTATGGTCCAATTACTATTTAGCCTCATGTGCTTGGGACCTCAGTGCATCAACTCAAGCCTCAGCCCATTACAGCATATGTTTTGAAAATAAAAAAGCTATTATTTAAAATAAATAAAATGAATGCACATAGAAGCAATTTGTGCTGAGATATTAAAATGTCCACAGTATTGCATGATTGATTTACAAGGCATATGAAGTAAGGAAAAATGTCAAAAGTATGAAAAAAATCTTAGACTGCATTAAAATTAAAAAATAAAATGAGAAAAATATCAAACTATCAATATATATGTTCCCTTTCTAATATATAAAGATTTTTTAATCTACAAATTTATTAAAGGCAATTTAATGAGAATGTTAGTAGGAAATTAATAGGTTATTGTAAGTGATACTCCATAGTAGCTAACACCTTTCCTAACACAAAAGCGACTAAACAATTAAAAAGATAACAAGATCCCAGTTTGCTTATTATTTGTTTAATAATACAAATAAAGCTTTTAATTTAATAGGATAAACACTAACTGGAATGTTTCTTTTCAATAAGATGTCACCCAGATATGTATCAACATTTTTACAAGATTCCACAAAAAAAAACTATTTTTAATGTTTCAGGAAAGATACCACTCTTCAACAATTTTCAGATCCTTAATATCTGATGAAAAGTATTTTGCACTATTATTAAAGAGATTAAATGAGGAAAATGATTTGTAAAGAGACTCTCTGTAGAGATTAGGTTTCTATATTTTCCAAATCATTGATAACATCAGATCCAGATTGTTGTAGTGTCCCCTCAAGAAAACTGATAACAATTGTTCAGAATTTGGAAATAAGTAATAAACAAAACTATAAGTATATGAAGAATGACTCTATTGCCCAGGTAACATCTTGGATTTGGTTACAAAATGATTGTAACCATCAATGGCAAATAGAGTAGAGATTGTAAACAGAAATATATTTTAATTATCATTATATGTGGTGTTCTTCTTTAATATAATATGATTGTTTTCTCTGGGAGCAGGTTTCTCGGGGAAGTTTTCAGAAGGCAGCCTTAGTTTCAATTCCAAGTAATAATCACTCCAAATGCAGCCAAGTTAACGTTCAGATCTTTTATTGTCTCCAATATAGCCCGGTTAGTTTTTTAAGAGGCCTATCTCCCTCCTTGGTTCTAAGAGCTCTTGCAGCTTGTCTGCTGGCTTCTGCCTCTAGCTCAGCTCCGACTCCTAGCAATGTTCTGAACTGACTGACTGACTGACTGACTGAAGCTCTTTTTATGCTCTTTTAGAGGTGTAAACTCAAAGATTGATTCCTCCTCTCAGAGTGGAATTATGAGAGGTATGAATTTGGATATCTCATACTGAACCCTGAAATCTCCCAAACGTGTGAACTAATGTGTGAGCTAATGTGTGAACTCTCAAAGGTGTTAGCTTAAGCATTGTTTTTATCAATATTAGTGACTTAACACCTTGTAAGGATTTGTTCTAATATGTGAACCAATAAGCATTGTATCAATTCCATTGAGTTAACACTAGGATTCTAACAATTATATTATAGTATATATGTTAAATATATGACTATATGCATATTTTATTGCATTTATTGCATATATTGTTGCATATATTATATTATAATAGTTATGTTTAATATATTTAATAAGAAAGTTGAAAAGCTTTTGATAAAATGTAAAGCCTTTTAAAAAATGAATTTAAATTTCTTCCAAAAACAAAGTTGCTTTAAAAAATATTCTGTGAGTACTCTAGAAATTATATCTATGAGTTATAAATTACATTTTGCAAAGAATTAAAAATGAGTCAGGTTTATGAAAAATTTTAAAGTATTTTTCAAAGTATTAAAATGCATTCTTTTTTAATCTGTAATAGAAAATTGACAAAGAGAATCTCAGATTCTTCAAATTTTAGAGTAGGAAGGTTTCAGTTCACAATCATTTATTAAATTTCAGCTCTGTTCTAGGCATACTGCTAAGCACTGAATGAATGAATGAATGAAAAGAAGCACAAAGTGCAGTCTGTGACCTTTTTTTTTATAATGCTTAAAATTGCAGCCATATCTTCATGTATCACTAACTGCTCTGCTTGCTTTGAACTCCATGATCATGCTCTCATTCTCCCTCTCTATCCCCAGGAAAGTTTCTTTTGGTCATTTCATTGTAGGGCTAAAGTGCAGAGCAAAAGCAACAACCAAACTCCTCCCAAAGCCTCATCTTTAGATAGCTCAAAATCATAACCATCTCTTCCTTTGCTATTAGATGTTCTGCTTGTTTTCAACTTCACCATTATCATTACGTACAGTGTAGGATTTGCTTTGGTGCCTCAGCACTGCTACCTCCCATACTTTTCATCTTCCTTTTGTGTATTGTATTGCTCTGCTAGATTGTAAGTCTTTTGAGGGTAGGAACACTCTTTCTATTACTTATTTGAATCTTCAGCATCTGGCACAGAACCTAGCACATAGTGGCACAATCAATTATATTTGTCATATCACATTATATTGAGATAAAATATATAGATGGTAATACATTTACAAGATATATTTATAATAAATTGGATATAATCTTTTTTTCAAGAAACTAACTTTAAGGTACAGTAGAAAAGACATGCTTGTAAGAAGTGTGATTTTTATTGACACTTGGAAGAATCCAGGGAAGTCAGGAAGTAGAAATGAGGTGGAAAGGTATTTTGAGCTTAAGGGATAACTGGTTAAATGCACAATCAGGGGAAAGAACATCTTGAGAAAGGATCAGCAAGGTGGCCAGTCTCACCCAATCATGGGATATGTGAAAGGGAGTAAACTGAAAGAGGACAGGATAGGGAAGAAGTGATTTGAATAGTATATTTAATTAAAGCAAAAATTTTAAATAAAATATTAGCAAAGAGATTATAGCAACTTATCAGCAAAATAATACACCATGAATAAGTGGGACTTATACCAGGAATGCAAGATTGGTTCTGTATCAGGAACCAAACATATCAATAACAAAACTAGAAGATATCATGGGATAATCTCAATAGTTGCAGAAAAACTTTTGACAAAACACACCACCTATTCCTATTAAAAACACTAGGGAGCATAGGGATAAAAGATGCTTTCCTTGAAATAACAAGTAGCATCTATTTAAAATCACCAGCAAGCATTATTTGTAATGAAGAAAAGCTGGATGCATTCCCAATAAGATCAGAGGGGAAACAAGGATTCCTATTATCACCATTATTATTCAACATTGTACTAGACATATTGGCTTTAGCAAAAAGAAATTAAAAAATATTAAAGGAATTAGAATAGGCAATGAAGAAATAAAACTATCACTCTTGGTAGATGATATGATGATATATTTAGAGAATTTTAGAAAACCATCCAAAAACCTACTGGAAACAATTAATAGTTTTACAAAGTTGCAGGATATAAAATAAATCCAAATAAATAATTAGTATTTCTATATATTACTAACAAAGTCCAGGAACAAGAAAAAGAGTAATTCTGTTTAAAATAATTGATGACAATAAAATATTTGGGTGTCTACCTGCTAAGACAAACTCAGAAATCATATGAACAAAATTTTAAAATACTTGTCACACAAATAAAGACAGATCTGAACAATTAGAAAAATACTAATTGGTTATGGGTAGGCTGAGCTGATATAATAAAAATGACAATTCTGTTTAAATTGGTCTACTATTTCACTGCCATACCAATCAAACTACTAACAAATTATTTTATAGAAACAGAAAAAATTAATAACAAAATTCATCTGGAAGAACAAAAGGTCAAGAATATCACTGGAATTAATGAAAACAAAATACAAAGGATGGCGCCTTAGGAGTAAGACCTAAAACTATATTATAAAGCACCAGTCATCAAAGTATTTGGTACTGGCTAAGAAACAGAGAGGTGCATCAATGGAATAGACTAGATATACACAACATAATGATCAAGGACTATAGTAATCTAGTATTTGATAAAACCCCCAAACTCCAGCTTCTTGGATTAAAACTCACCATTTGCCAAAAATTGCTGGGACAACTGGAAAATAATATGTAAGAAACTAGGGATAGACCTATATCTCACAACCCATACCAAAATAAGGTGAAAATGGGTACACGATTTGGGCATAAAGAGTGACAGCATAAGCAAATTAGGAGAGCTAGGGATAATTTATCTATCAGCTCTCTGGAGAAGAGAGGATTTCATGACCAAAGAAGAACTATAGAATATCATTGAAAGCAAAATCAACAACTTTGATTACATTAAATAAAAAAGATTTTGCACAAACAAAACCGACAGAAACAAAATTCAAAAGGAAGTACAAAGCTGGGGAAAATTACAACCAGTGTTTCTGTTCAAGTTCTCATTTCTAAACTATATAAAGAGCTATGTTAAATTTATAAAAATACAAGTCATCCCCCCAAAAATAAATGATCAAATAACATGAACAGACAAGTTGTAGATGATGTAATTAATGCCATCTATGAAAAAATGCTGTAAACCATTCTGGATTAGAGAAATGCAAATTAAAACAGGTCTGAGGGACTTCTGGGGGTGGAGCCAGAATCTATTATGCTTCAGATGAATTTAAAAAGCAGGGGCATGGGTATCCATCCTGATCTCAGATCAACCTAAAGCAAAAATTGATCTAATTAAAAGAGATAAGGAAGGAAACTATATCTTGCTAAAGGATACCATAGATAATGAAGCAGTATCAATACAAAACATATATGCACAAAGTGGTATAGCATGGAAATTCCTAAAGGAAAAGTTGAAAGTTGAAAGAAGAAATAGACAACAAAACTGTAATAGTGGGAGATCTCAAACTTGGTCTCTCAGATCTAGATAAGTCAAACAACAAAATAAATAAGACAGAAGTTAAAGCAGTAAATAGAATACTAGAAAAGTTAGGTATGATAGATATTTAGAGAAAATTGAATGGAGACAGAAAGGAATACACTTTCTTCTCAGCAGTTCATGGAACTATACAAAAATTGGCCACATATTAGAACATAAAGACCTTAAAATCAAACGCAAAAAGGCAAAAATAGTAAATGCATTTTTTTCAGACCATGATGCAATAAAAATTATATTCAATAAAAGGCCATGGGAAAATAGACCAAAAAGTAAGTGTAAACTAAATAATCTCATCCTAAAGAATGAATGGGTGAAACAAAAAAATCATAGATACAATTAATAATTTCATTCAAGAAAATGAAAATAATGAGACAACATACCAAAATGTGTTGGATGCAGCCAAAGTGACAATAAGGGGAAATGTTATATCTCTAGATACTTACTTGCACAAAATAGAGGAAGAGAAGATCAGTGAATTGGGCTTGCAACTAAAAAAGCTTGGAAAAGAGCAAATTAACCTCCCCCCCCCAATCAAATACCAAACTTGAAATTCTAAAAATAAGAGAAGAGATTAATAAAATTGAAAGTTAAAAAAAAAAACTGTTGAATTAATAAATAAAACTAAGAGTTAGCTTTATTAAGAAAACAAAATAGATAAATCTTTAGTTAATTTGATTACAAAAAAGAAAGAGGAAAATCAAATTTTAGTCTCAAAAATGACAAGGGAGAACTTTCCACCAATGAAGAGAAAATTAGAGCAATAAGTAGGAGTTACTTTACTCAACTTTATGCCAATAAATTTGATAACCTAAGTGAAATAGAGGAATACCTACAAAAATATAGATTGCCCAGATTAACAGAAGAGGAAATAAATTATTTAAATAGTTCCATTTTAGAAAAAGAAATAGAACAAGCCATTAATCAACTCCTTAAGAAAAAATTTCCAGGGCCAGATGGATTCATATGTTAATTCTACCAAACATTTAAAGAACAATTAACTCGAATACCGTATAAACTATTTGAAAAAATAGGGGATGAAGGATTCCTCGTAAATTTCTTTTATGACATAGACATGGTACTGA
Organism: Antechinus flavipes; assembly: GCF_016432865.1. Taxonomy (NCBI): domain Eukaryota; kingdom Metazoa; phylum Chordata; class Mammalia; order Dasyuromorphia; family Dasyuridae; genus Antechinus; species Antechinus flavipes. The sequence continues at coordinate 634,474,613 of NC_067398.1, forward strand.
TACCTAAACTTAGTAGGATGAAAATGAGAAAGAAAATTATAGAACAATCTCCTTAAGGAATGTTGATGCAAAAATATTAAATAAAATAGTTGAAATAAATAAAAAGGAATTCATTCCCCAGATAATATGAAATGACCAAGTAGGATTTATACCAGGAGTGCAAGGCTGGTTCAATATTAGGAAAACTATTAACATAATTGACTATATCAATAACTAAATTAACAAAAAAATGATAATCCCAATAGATGCAAAACAAGCATTTGATAAAACCCAATATACATTCCTATTAAAAACACTAAGAAGTATAAGAATAAATGGATTTTTCCTTAAAATAGTCAGTAGCATCTATTTAAAACCATCAGCAAGCATCATATGTAATAGGGATAAACTGGAACCATTCTCAATAAGATCAGAGGTGAAATAAGGTTGTTCACTATCACCATTACTATTCAATATTATATTAGAAATTATAGCTTTGTCAATAAGAGAAGAAAAAGAGATTAAAGGAATTAGAGTAGGTAATGGGGAAACCAAATTTCACTATTTGCAGATGATATGATGATATACTTAGAAAACCCTAAAGAATCAACCAAAAAAAAAAATCATTAGAAATAATCCCCAACTTTAGCAAAGTTGCAGTGTATGAAATAAAACTACATAAATCATTAGCATTTTTATACATAATTAACAAAATCCAACAGCAAGAGATACAAAGAGAAATTCCATTTAAAATAATTGTCGATAGTATAAAATAAAATGAAATTATTTGCCAAGGGAAAGTTAGGAACTATATGAACAAAACTACAAAATACTTTCCACACAAATAAAATCAGATCTAAATTACTGTAAAAATATCAAGTACCTTTGGATAGATAGAGTAAATATAATAAAAATAGCAATATCACCTAAACTAACATATTTATTTATTATTTATATATTTTTATTTATTATTATAAATTATATATAACATATAATTGCAAATTATATATTATTTATTTAAATCTATTAATTTAGATCACACCAATGAAGAAAATATTGTACTGAGCTTTTAGAAAAATAACAACAAAATTCATCTGGAAGAACAGAAGGTCAAAAATTTAAAGGGAATTAATGGGGAAAAAAAGCAAATGAAGATAGCGTAGGTGTACCAGATATAAAACTATATTATAAAGTAGCGGTCATAAAAAAACATTTAGTACTGGTTAAGAAATAGTGTAGTTGGACAATGGAATAGGTTAGGTTCACAGGACAAAATAGTCAATAACTATAGCAATCTAGTGTTTGACAAACCCAAAGAACCCAGCTTTTGAAATAAGAATTCACTATTTGACAAAAACTGCTGGGAAAATTAGAAACTAGCATGGCAGAAATTAGGCATTGACCCACACCTAACATCATATACCAAGATAAGGTCATGATCTAGATATAAAGAATGAAACTATAAACAAAATTAGAAGAACATAAAAGAGTTTATCTCTCAGACTTCTGGAGGAGAAAGGACTTTGTGACCAAAGAAGAACTAGAGATTATTATCGATCACAAAATAGATAATGTTGATAATTTTAAGTTAAAAAAAGTTTTTGTACAAACAAAACTAATGCAGACAAGATTAGAATGGAAGCAATAAAATGAAAAAAAAACATTTTTTGCATTCAAAGGTTCTGATAAAGGACTCATTTCTAAAATATATAGAGAATTGATTCACATTTATACAAATTAAGCTATACTCCAATTGATAAATGGTCAAAGGATATGAACAGACAATTTTTAGATGAAGAAATTTAAACTATTTCTAGTCATATGAAAAGGTCCTTCAAATCAGTATTGATCAGAGTAATACAAATTAAGACTACTCTGACATACCACTATACACTTCTCAGATTGGCTAAGATGACAGGAAAAGATAATGACAAATATTGAAGGGGATGTGGGAAAACTGGGACACTGACATTGTTGGTGGAACTATGAATGATTTCAACCATTCTGCAGAGCAATTTGGAATTATGCTCAAAAAGTTATCAAACTGTTCATACCCTTTGACCCAGCAGCATTTCTATTGAGCTTATATTTAACCCAAAGAAATCTTAAAAGATAGAAAGGAACCAATATGTGCAAAAATATTTGTGGCAGCCCTTTTTTGTAGTGGCAAGAAATGGAAAATTGAATGGATGCTCATCAGTTGGAGAATGGCTGAAGAAATTATGGTATATGAATATTATGGAATATTATTGTTTTGTAAGAAATGACCAACAGGATGATTGGAGAGACTTACATGAACTGATGATAAGTGACATTAGCAGGACCAGGAGATCATTATATACTTAAACAACAATAGTATATGATAATCAAATCTGATGGAAGTAGCTCTCTTCAACGATGAGATATTCAAACCAGTTCCAATTGTTCAGTGATGAAGAGAGCCATCTTCACCCAGAGAGAGGACTGTGGAGACTGAGTATGGACTACAACCTAGCATTTTCACTCATTCTTTTGTTGTTTGCTTGCATTTTGTTTTCTTTTTCAGGTTTTTTTTCCTTCTTGATCCAATTTTTCTCATGCAGCAAGATAATTGTATAAATTTTTTTTTTGTGTGTATATATATATATATACATATATATATATATATGTACACATTACATATATATAATTATATATATATATATATTTAACATGTATTGGGCTACCTGGCATCTAGGGGAGGGAGTGGTGGGAAGGAGGGGAAAATTTGGAATAGAAAGTTTTGCAAAGATCAATGTTGAAAAATTACCCATGTATATGTTTTGTAAATAAAAAGCTTTAATAAAATTAAAAAAAAAAACTGGCTCTGAGATACCATCTCACACCTCTCAGATTATCTAAGATGATAAGAAAAGATAATGATAAATGTTGAAGGGTATGTGGAAAACTGGGATATTAATGCATTTTTGATGGAATTGTGAAATGATTGAACTATTCTGGAGAGCAATTCTGGAGAGCCAAGGGCTATCAAACTGTGCCTATCCTTTGATCTTGCAGTTTCCCTACTATGTCTGTATCCCAAAGAAATCATAAAAGAGGAAAAAGGACCCAAATGTGCAAAACTGTAGCAACTCTCTTTTATTGTAGCAAAGAACTGGAAAATGTGTACATGCTCATCAATTGGGGAATGGCTGAATACTTTGTGGTATATGAAGAAAATGGAAAATTGATGTTCCATAAAAATCATGATCAAGCTGATTTTAGAAAATCTTGATTTTCTATTTACAAGAACTGATGCTGAATAAACCAGGCAGAACAAGGAATACATTATATATAATAAGAGCATGAATATGTCATCTATGAAAGATTTGGTTCTTTTCAATAGTTCAGTGATCCAAGGTAATCCAATAGACTTTGGATAGAAAATGCCATCTGCATCCAGAAAAACAAATTTTGCATATTGAACATAAATCAACACATTCTGTGTTCACTTCTTTTTTCTGTTTTTTTTTTTACTCTCCCATTGTTCTGATTTTCTCTCTTAGTGATTCATAAACCAATATATACTAAAAATAAATAAATGATTTTTTAAAATAAAAGGTTAGTATATTTAGTGCAACCTCCTACCCAAAGCAGAAACTATCTGCACAACTTTCCTGACAAGTGGTCATCCTGTCTTTCCTGCAACAATATCACTGGTACAGAGCTTATCTAATAAAAAGCCACTCTTAGTTTTTCACCAATATATTTTTCACTTCCTCCCCCTTATACGAAACTGAAATATTACATTTGAAACTTCCACCATGAGATAAGCAGCTATAAATCAAAAACCATCAAATCAACAGCTAGAGATCATCATGTTTTAATAAGACTGAATTATGATGATCTTATTATAATGTAAAAAAATTATGCAAAGTAGTAAGGAACAAACATGATATGTGCTTATTGAATTAGACAGTGTAAATGATAAGTACTAGTAATAAAAAAGAATGTTCATTTCATATTCCTGGCATAATATGTTCATCATCCTGTTATTTATCATTCAAAACTATTGGAATATACTTCTCTGAATTTAATTTACAACATATAAAAACATCTAATAAAGACAAGGCTGTCATTTACTTTCTTTGACTTCAATTTCCTTATTTGTTAAATATTTAGGTTAGCCTGGAATGATCTGAAATGCAATCCCTGTCTCAATAGATTGTTTATTTTTATACTATATATTTAAGTATCACTTTTAGGGCATCATTATAAGGTATATACGAATCAATCAATACATAAATCAATAAGAATTTCCTAGAACAATTAATAAAAATGTGGCAAGCACTATAATATGTCAGGTGATGTGTTAATGTCTGGAGATGCAATAAGAAATAAAAATAGTCTTTGTCCTTGAGGGGTTTACAATCCAATGGGGAAAATAACATTGTTATGGGCCAGAACTTGAAACAAAGTCTAAGTCACTGGAATTGATAGAAACAATGCTTATGTACTTAGTTCATACCTTTAGAGTTCACACCTTTAAGAGAGTTCACATATTAGTTCACATATTAGAGTTCACACCTTTAAGAGATTATATATAAGGAGGAGCTCTCACAAGCCAACTAGAGACTCTGGGAGATTCACAAGTCAGGATTCAGTCCAGGAGATTCACAAGTCAAAAGCCCACAAGCCCAGTCTCAAAGGAGGAGTCAAGATTCATTCCAACTTCCACCTCTGTGCTGGCTGGAGGCTTTGGATTCTTTGAAGCTGGAAGAGACTAAGGATAAGCGGCAAGAGCTCTTGGAACCAAGGAGAGAGATAGGTCTCTAAAAAAGCTAACCGGGCTATTTTGAAGGAGAAAATAAAGGATTTGGACTTTAATACCTGACTGCATTTGAGGTGATTATTACACTGAACTGAAATGAAGGCTGCCTGCAGAAGCTCCCCAAAAAATATGCTCCTGGAGAACATTATATTTGAGAGAAGAACATTACGTAACATGATAACAAAACTATACAAGATAAACTTTATATTGAATGAATTAGAAATATGTGATATAGGAAGGATACTTATAATAAAGAGGGCTTGGGGAACCTGCCAAAAAAATGTGGGATTTTAATTAATATTTACAGAAAGTCAAGGAAAGACAAAGAGCAAAAGAGTTTTGGAGGAATCAGGGTTAGGTTAGGTGAGAGTTGAGATTTATAGTGACCTGTTTTGGGAACAATAATAAACAAATGCCAGTGTCACTAGATCAAAGAATATGTGGCAGGGAGTAAAGTAAAAACAAACAAACAATTACTACAAGGGTTATGATGGAACTAGTTTATGAAAGATTTTGAAAAAAATGTATTTTGCATTTGATCCTGGAGGCAATAGGGAACCATCTGAACTTATTGAGAAGAGGAGTAACATGATTAAACCTGCTTTTTAGAAAGGTCTGAAGTGGGGACAGATTTGAGGCAAACAGATCCACTTGAAGACTGTTGCAGTAGTCCAGGAGCAAGGAATGACACCTGGCAATAGAGTGGTAGCAGTGTCAGAAGAAAGGTCTAGAGTTAAGAGATTTTACCTAGGTGAAATTGACAAACCTTATAAACATTCTTAATTTTCACCAGTCACTATGGTAAGGACTGAAGATACAATGGCAAATCTGCAATAGTCTCAACCTCCAGGACCTGATATGGTAATTGCATAATGATATATATGTATTATATATGTACATATATGTGCTATACACATACATGTATATTTGCATATCTCTATGCAAATATACATAATATACATAAAACATACATGCAAAGGAACTAGAAGCTAACTTTAGAAGGGAAAACACAGTTGAAAATAGAGGAAATGCCTTTCAAAAATTGTAATGCTTGAAATTATTTTTGGCAAAATCAAGGATTCTGAGAGTTTGAGATAATGAAGAAAATATATTGCAATCATGAATAAACCCAGTATGAAGATACAGAGAAAGGAGATAGAACTTCATATATGAGAAGCACCAAATAGGTCACAAGAAGAACTAGAATTCATGGTAGAAATTATTATATATTCTCATACAAATAAGGTCAGATCTAAACAAATAGAAAAATATCAATTACTCATGGGTAGGCTGAGCTAAAATAATGAAAAAGACTATTCTGCCTAAATTGTTCTATTTTCATGCCATACAAATCAAACTGCCAAAAACTTATCTTATAGAACTAAAAAATAATAATAATAAAATTCATCTGGAAAAACAAAAAGTAAAGAATATCAAGGAAAAATAAAAACAAAGGATGGTGGCTTGGCAGTACAAGACCTAAAACTATATTCTAAAGCAGCAGTTATCAAAACCAATTGGTACTGGCTAGCAAATACAGTGGAGGATCAGTGGAATAGATCAGATACAACCGATACAATAATCAAGGCCAAAGTAATCTAGTATCTGATTAGCCCCCAAACTCTAGCTCCTGGGATAAGATCTAATTAAAAGAAGTAAGGAAGGAAACTATATGTTACTAAAGGGTACAATAGATAATGAAGCAATATCAATATTAAACATATATGCACCAAGTGGTATAGCATCCAAATTCCTAGAGGATTAGTTAAGAGATCTGCAAGAAGAAATAGACAGCAAAACTATACTAGTGGGGGATTTCAACTTTGCTCTCTCAGAACTAGATAAATCAAAACACAAAATAAATAAGAAAGAAGTTAAAGAGGTAAATAGAACACTAGAAAAGTTAGGTATGATAGATCTTTGGAGAAAACTGAATGGAGACAAAAAGGAGTACAGTTTTTTCTCAATGGTTCATGAAACATAAACAAAATATTGTAGGCCTGAACTCTGGAAAGGTATATTGAATCAAGGCTATCAGGGTGCTTATAGTTAAGCAGCTACTCAGTGTGATTGATGGGATAATGGTTCTCTAGTTAAACATATACTTAATGTGATGTAATGATGTAATCACTCTAGTTGGCATATACTTAGTATGATATGGTGATGTAATGGTTGACAGTTGGCACATGATCAGTTGCTGTAGTGATGTAATCATACTGAGGTATTTAAGGGCTGAGAGAACTGGGAACAGGACTCTCAGCCACAAACACAGAGAAGACTTCAGACTTCAGACTCCAGAATCCAGACTCCAGACTCCAGACTCCAGACTCCAGACTCTAGACTCTGAACTCCATCTTTGACTAGCATTGTGATGGCTCTTCTGCCTTCATCACTTCTTTACCTAAATACCATGGCCCATCTAGAGATACTCCAGAAAGCTAGCCTGAACATTACAAAAATTGACCATATATTAGGTCATACAAACCTCAAAATCAGATGCAGAAAGTGAAAAACATAAATGCACTTTTTCAGACAACAATGCAATAAAAATCACATGCAATGAAAGGCCAGAAGAAAATAAAGCAAAAAATAATTGGAATCTAAATAATACAATGCTAAAGAATGAATGGGTAAAACAACAAATCACACACAATCAATAACTTCATCCAAGAATATGATCTAACAAGATAATATATCAAAATTTGTGGGATGCAGCCAAAGTGCTTATTATGGGAAACTTTATATCTCTAAGTGCTTCCTTGCAAAAATAGAGAAAGAGAAGATCAATGATTTGGGCTTACAAGTAAAAAAGCTAAAAACAGAAGAAATTAAAAACCCTCAATTAAATACTAAATTTGAAATTCTGAAACCAAAAGGGGATTATTAATAAAATTGAAAGTGGGAAAATTATTTAATTAGTAAATGAAACTAAGAGTTTGTTTTATGAAAAAAACTCAACAAAATGGAAAAAAAAAACTTTAGTTAATTTGATTAAAAAAAGGAAAGAAAATCAAATTGTTAATTTTCAAATTGAAAAGGGAGAACTTTTCATCAAAGAAGAGGAAATCAGAATAATAATCATGAGTTATTTTACCCTACTACATGCCAACAAATTTGATAATCTAAGTGAAATGGATAAATATCTACAAAAATATAGATTGCCCAGGTCAACAGAAGAGGAAATTTTTTTTAAAATAGTCCCATTTTAGAAAAAATAATAGAACAAGCTATTAATCAACTCCCTAAGAAAAATCTCCAGGACCAGATGAATTTACATGTGAATTCTACCAAACATTTAAAGAACAATTAATTACAATACTATATAAACTATTTGAGAAAATAGGGAAAGAAGGAGTCCAACCAAATTCCTTTGATGACACAGATATGGTGCTGATAACTAAACCAAGTAAGGCAAAAACAGAGAAAGAAAATGACAGAATAGTTTCCTAATGAATGTTGAGGCAAAAATCTTAAATAAAATATTAGCAAAAAGATGACAGAAAGCTACTTTCATGATAATACACTATGACCAAATAGGATTTATACCAGGAATGCAGGGCTGGTTCAATATTGGGAAAATTATTAGCATAATTGACTATATCAATAACCAAATGAGCAGAAATCATATAATTATCTCAATAGATACAGAAAAATATTTGATAAAATCCAATGCCCATTCCTATTAAAAACATTAGAGAGTATAGGAATAAATGGACTTTTCCTTAAAATGACTAGTAGCAGCTATTTAAAACCATCAGCAAGCATGGAGACAAACTAGAATCATTCCCAATAAGATCAAAGGTGAAACAAATTCATTACTATTCAATGTTGTATTAGAAATGTTAGCTTTGGCAATAAGAAAAGAAAAAGAGACTAAGGAATTAGAGTAGCTCATAAGGAAACCAAACTATCACTCTTTGCAGATGATATATATGATAGAATACTTAGAGAACCCTAAAGAATCAACTAAAAAAACTACAAGAAACAATTTACACCTTTAGCAACATTGCAGAATATAAAATGAATCCACATAAATCATCAACATTTTTATATATTATCAACAAAAGTCCAGCAGCAAGAGATACAAAGAGAAATTCCATTCAAAATAATTGTTGATAGTATAAAACATTTGGGAATATATCTGCCAAGGAACTATGTGAGCAAAACTGCTCAGTTTCTAATCAGTGTGAAAAATATCAAGTGCTCATGGATAGGCCAAGTGAATATAATAAAAATTATACTACCTAAATTAATCTACTTATTTAGTGTTATACCAATAAAACTCCCAAGAAATTATTTTACAGACCTAGAAAAAATAATTACAGTGTTCATCTGGAAGAACAAAAAGTTAAGAATTTTAAGGGAATTAATGAAAAAACGCCATTTAAAGTGGCCTAGCTGTGACAGACCTAAAACTATATTATGAAGCAGTGGTTCATCAAATCCATTTGGTATGTGGTCAATCAATGGAATAGGTTAAAATCACAGGGCAATAATTATAGTAATTTAGTGTTTGACAAACCCCAAAACCCCACCTTTTGGGATAAGAACTTACTATTTGACAAAAACTGCTGAGTAAATTGGAAATAGTATAGAAGAACCTAGCCACTGATCCACACCTAACATCACATACCAACATAGGTAAAATGGGTTCTTGATTATTTCATAAAAAATGACATTATAAGCAAATTAGAAGAAAATAGGATAGTTTACCTCTCAGATCTATGGAGAAGATCTTTGTGTCCAAAGAATAACTGAAATTCATAATTGAACACCAAATAGATGATTTTGATTATACTAGGTTAAGTTTCTGTACAAACAAAATTAAAAGGGAAGCAACAAATTGGGAAAATATTTTTACATTTAAGGGTTCTGATAAAAGCCTCATTTCTAAAATATATAGAGAATTGACTTAAATTTATAAGAATGCAAGTCATTCTCCAATTGATAAATGATCAAAGGATATGAACAATTTTCAGATGAAGAAATTAAAAGCATTTCTAATTTGAAAAAGATGCTCTAAATCACTGTTGATCAGAGATATGCAAATTAAGACAAAGCTAAGATACCACACTACACATCTCTCAGATTGGCTTAGATGACAGGAAAAGATAATGACAAATGTTGGAGGGGATGTAGGAAAACTGGAACATTAATTTATTGTGATGGAACTGTGAATGGATCTAGCCATTCTGGAGAGGAACTTGGAATTATGTTAAAAAATTATCAAACTATGCATATCCTTTGATTCAGCAGTATCTCTATTGGGCCTATATCCGTGCAAAAATGTTTGTGGTAGCCCTTTTTGTAGTGGCAAGACACTGGAAACTGAATGGATGCCCATAGATAAGAGAATGACTGAATAAATTATGATATATGAATGTTATGGACTATTATTATTCTATAAAAATCAATCAGTAGGATGATTTTAGAGAGGGCTGAAGAGAATTGCATGAACTAATTCTAAGTGAAATGGGGAGAACCAGGAAGTCATAGTACTCAGCAACATCAGTTCTGATGAACATGACTCTTAAAAAATAAGATGATTGATAGCAGTTCCAATGATCTTATGATGAAGGGAGCCATCTACACCCAGAGAGAAAACTTTGGAAACTGAATGTGGATCACAACAAATTATTCTCATTCTTTTTGTTGTTGTTTGCTTGCATTTTGTTTTTTAACTTATTTTCTTTACTTTTCGATCTGATTTTTCTTGTCCAGCCAGAGAATTTTATAAATATGTTTACACATATTATATTTTACATATATTTAATATGTATAACATATATTGGATTGCTTGACATCTAGGGGAGGAGTGAGGGAGAAGGGGAAATTTTGAAACACAAGGCTATGCAAGGGTCAATGTTGAAAAATTATCTATGCGTATGTTTTGAAAATAAAAAGCTTTAAAATATTGATAAAAAATAAAATGAGAAGATTGGGCTAGATGACCCATTAAAAAAAAAAACCTCCTGACAATACAATATCCAAAAATTAATTACTACATTTGAATGTACTCATCTATTTCCAAATCCATGTAAATGTAGTATGATCTCATCTCATCCATTTTGTACCAAAATAATATGAAATACCTTTGTTAAACAAAATTACTTTGTTAAAATGCTCATACTCTATATTTACCATATTTCCCTTATATTACAGAATTCCTATCAGAATAGGAAATAAGCTTATTTTATATTATTGACCAAGATGATAGAAAAATATAAGGATAAATATTGCAGTACATGTGGAGAAACTGGGACACTAATGCATTATTGGTGGAGTTGTGAAATGATCCAATCATCCCGAGATGGGATGAGATTTGGAACTATGTCCAAAGGGTTATGAAACTATGAATACCCTTTGTCATAGCAATGCCACTACTGGATCTGTATGCCAAGCAAATCATAAAGGAGGGAAAAGGACCCAAATTTACAAAAATGTTTTTGGCAACTCTTTTTGTGGTAGCAAAGAATTGGAAAATGAGTAGGTATCCAGAAATTGGGGAATGGCTGTGGTGATCTTCTTCTTTTAGAATAATAGTTCTCTCTGGGTGAGAGGTGCAGATTTCTCGGGGGAGGTATTCTTGGAGGCAGTCTTAGTTGCAGTTGAAAGTAATAATCACCCAAAACGCAGCCAGGTGATAAAAGTTCAGCTCTTTTATTGTCTCTAATATAGCCCGGTTAGCTTAGGGCCCTCCGAATGTCTCCACATCCAAAGGTTTTGTCCTTCAGCCTCTGCCTCTACTTTCTTCTGCCTCCAGCCAGCACAAAGATGGAATGAATGTCTTGTCTCCTTCCCTTGGGGCTCTGCTAGCTTTCTGATGAGTCTGTCAGACCAGCTTGGTCTCAGTGGGGGAGGTGCAGGAGCCCAGCCACCAACCACAATGGTGTGAGATGAAGATGAATCTGCTTGTCCGCTGAACTCTCGACTCGTAGCTTCTTCCTCTGAAAACTCTTCTTCCGCCACCAGCCAGCCAAGTGGAAAATATTCTGGAATAGATCTCTCTTCACTGGCTTTATATCTGACTCTTCTGAGAGAATTGGATTATGGTTTTCTCCCATAGTGCTCTCTGGCCCTAAGAGCTTTAAGGGAGGTGTGAATTCAGATATCTTATACTAAACCCTGAAATTTCCCAAACGTGTGAACTCCAAGGAGTAAAGGTGCAAACACAAGCATTGTATTAATTAGTTCTACTTAGTACCTTGTTTCAGGTTCTGGCCCAAAATATCTTCTTGTAAGATCAGATCAATACTCTATCAACTCTAATGAGTTAGCAGTTTGTAAAGATTCCAACAAATGGCTAAATAAGTTGTGGTATAGGAAAGTAATGGAATATTATTGTTTCATTAAAAAAAGGATAAACAAACTGATTTTAGAAAAGTCCTGTTTTTATTTTGCTTGTGGTTTTCCCTTTTGTTCTGATTTTTTCCAACATGACTCATAAATGTGTAATTTCTTATTTTAATCTAATAAGAAATGTATGTGACAATAGAAAAAGAAATATTAAAAAAAACTTCATGAGAAATCAAGAAACAATAAATAAAACAAAAATAATATTACAAAAGAAGAAAATGTAAACTATCTCATTGGAAAAAAAAAACAACTGAACTGAAATAGGTCTAAGAGAGATAATTTTAAAATGATAGAACTATATGAAAATATGATTAAAAAAAAACCCTAGACATCATCTTAGGAGAAATATGCAAGGAAAACTGCCCTGATATTCTAGAACTAGAGGGTAAAATAGAAATTTACAGAATATATACCAATCACCTCATGAAACATATCTCAAAATAACCACCTTCTTAATATTATAATCAAATTCCTGGGATCCCAGGTCAAGGCATCCAGAAAGAAACAATTTAAGTATCATAGAGTTACAGAATAATATAGCAATGTCCACCTTAGAGGATCAGAGGGCTTGTAATATGATAAGAAAACAAAAGAATTAGGATTAACCTTAGAGTCTTCTACTCAGCAAAATTTATTATAATCCTTTAGGAGAAAAGGATATTTAATGAAATAGAAGCCTTTCAAGCATTCTTGATGAAAAGACCAGAAATGAATAGAAAATTTGCCTATCCAATGCAAGATTTAAGAGAAGCATAAAAAGGCAAAGAAGAAAAGGAAATAATAATGGAATAAGGTTAAACTGTTTATGTTCCTACAAGGGAAGATGATACTTGTTACACATAAGAATTTTCTCATTATTATAGCAATGAAATGTATATATAAATAGATTGCACAGATGTTAGTTTAATGTGAATGGGTGATATCTATAAAAATAAAATTAAGGTGTGAGAGAAGAATGTATTAGAAGAAAGGAAAAGGGAAAGGAAAAATGGTGTGAATTGTCTGCCCTATAAAGGGCAATTAAAAAAAAATTATAGTAGAAAGGAAGATGGGAGATATAAGGAGGAGAGAGTGAACCTTATTGACATCAGAATTGGTTCAAAGAGCAAATAATATAGACACTTAATTGGATATAACAATCTCTCTTACCTTACAGGATAGTAAAAGGAGAAGGGATAAGGATGGGAGCAGGTGATAAAAAGCAAAGTCAGATTTGGGAAGGTGATACTCAAAAGTAAATCATTTTTGAGGAGGGACAACTTTTTTTTTTTTAATTATAGCTTTTTATTTACAAATTATATGTATGGGTAATTTTACAGCATTGACAATTGCCAAACCTTTTGTTCTAATTTTTCCCCTCCTTCCCCCTACCCGCTCCCTTAAGATGGCAGGATGACCAGTAGATGTTACATATATTAAAGTATAAATTAGATACACTACAAGTATACATGACCAAGCCGTTATTTTGCTGTACAAAAAGAATCAGACTCTGAAATATTGTACAATTAGCTTGTGAAGGAAATCCAAAATGCAGGAAGGCAAAAATATAGGGATTGGGAATTCAATGTAATGGTTCTTAGTCATCTCCCAGAGTTCTTTCGCTGGGCATAGCTGGTTCAGTTCATTACTGTTCCATTGGAACTGATTTGGTTCATCTCATTGCTGAAGATGGCCGGGTCCATCAGAATTGATCATCATATAGTATTGTTGTTGAAGTATATAATGATCTCCTGGCCCTGCTCGTTTCACTCACCATCAGTTTGTGTAAGTCTCTCCAGGCCTTTCTGAAAAAATCCTGTTGGTCATTTCTTACCGAACAATAATATTCCATAATATTCATATACCACAATTTATTCAGCCATTCTCCAATTGATGGGCATCTACTCAGTTTCCAGTTTCTGGCTGCCACAAACATTCGTGCACATACAAGTCCCTTTCCCTTCTTTAAGAACTCTTTGAGATACAAGCCCGGTAGTAACACTGCTGGATCAAAGGGTATGCACAGTTTGATAACTTTTTGAGCATAGTTCCAAATTGCTCTCCAGAATGGCTGGATGTGTTCACAATTCCACCAACAATGTATCAGTGTCCCTGTTTTCCCACATCCCCTCCAACATTCCACATTATCTTTCCCTGTCATTCTAGCCAATCTGACAGGTGTGTAGTGGTATCTCAGAGTTGTCTTAATTTGCATTTCTCTGATTAATAATGATTTGGAACACTCTTTCATATGAGTGGTAATAGTTTCAATTTCATCCTCTGAAAATTGTCTGTTCATATCCTTTGACCATTTATCAATTGGAGAATGGCTTGATTTCTTATAAATTAGGGTCAATCTCTATATATTTTGGAAATGAGTCCTTTATCAGAACTTTTGATTGTAAAAATATTTTCCCAGTTTATTGCTTCCCTTCTAATCTTGTCTCATTAGTTTTGTTTGTACAAAAACTTTTCAGTTTGATATAATCAAAATTTTCTATTTTGTGGTCAATAGTGATCTCTAGTTCTTCTTTGGTCCTAAATTCCTTCCTCTTCCACAGGTCTGAGAGGTAAACTATCCTGTGTTTCTCTAATTTATTTATAATCTCATTCTTTATGTTCATTCATGTCCTTCATGTTCATTTTGACCTTATCTTGGTATACGGTGTTAAGTGTGGGTCGATGCCTAATTTCTGCCATACTAGTTTCCAATTTTCCCAGCAATTTTTGTCATCCCAAAAGCTGGGGTCTCTGAGTTTGTCAAACACTAGATTGCTATAGTTATTGATTGTTTTGTCCTTTGAACCTAATCTATTCAACTAATCAACTAATCTATTCCTTCATCAATACCAAATGGTTTTGGTAACTGCTGCTCTATAATATAATTTTAGATCTGGTACAACTAAGCCACCTTCATTTGATTTTTTTTTTCATTAATTAACTTGAAATTCTTGACCTTTTGTTTTTCCATATGGACTTTGTTGTTATTTTTTCTAGGTCATTAAAATAGTTTTTTGGGAGTCTGATTGGTATAGCACTAAACAAATAGATTAGTTTAGGTAGTATTGTCATCTTTATTATATTTGCTTGCCCTATCCAAGAACATTTAATATTTTTCCAATTGATTAGATCAGACTTAATTTGTGTGAAAAGCATTTTGTAGTTTTGCTCGTAAAATTTCTGATTTTCCCTAGGCAGATAGATTCCTAAGTATTTTATACTATCAGTAGTTATTTTAAATGGAATTTTGAGGAGGGATAACTTGAAAGGAGAAAGAACATAGAATAAACAGGGAGAAACACAGCTAGCAAAAGTAATTGTGAAAAAATGATTGAAACAGATTTCTTTTTTTTTTATTTTTTATTTAATGATTACTTTATAATGACAACATTATTCCTTGCACTCGTTTCTTTTCCGATTTTTTTCCCCCTCCCTCCCTCCAACCCCTCCCCTAGATGGCAAGCAGTCCTTTATATGTTGGATATGTTGCAGTATATCCTAGATACAATATATGTTTGCAGAACCAAACAGTGCTCTTGTTGCTTAGAGAGAATTGGATTCAGAAGGTATAAATAACCCGGGAAGAAAAACTAAAATGCAGATAGTTCACATTCGTTTCCCAGTGTTCATTGTTTGGGTGTAGCTGCTTATGTCCATCATTTATCAATTGAAACTGAGTTAGGTCTCTTTGTCAAAGAAATCCACTTCCATCAAAATATGTCCTCATACAATATCGTTGTCGAAGTGTATAATGATCTCCTGGTTCTGCTCATTTCACTTAGCATCAGTTCATGTAAGTCTCGCCAGTCCTCTCTGTATTCATCCTTCTGGTCATTTCTTACAGAACAATAATATTCCATAACATTCATATACCACAATTTACCCAGCCATTCTCCAATTGATGGGCATCCATTCATTTTCCAGTTTCTAGCCACTACAAATAGGGCTGCTACAAACATTTTGGCACATACAGGTCCCTTTCCCTTCTTTAGTATTTCTTTGGGATATAAGCCCAATAGAAACACTGCTGGATCAAAGGGTATGCACAATTTGATAATTTTTTGGGCATAATTCCAGATTGCTCTCCAGAATGGTTGGATTCGTTCACAACTCCACCAACAATGCATTAGTGTCCCAGTTTTCCCGCATCCCCTCCAACATTCATCATTATTTTTTCCTGTCATCTTAGCCAATCTGACAGGTGTGTAGTGGTATCTCAGAGTTGTCTTAATTTGCATTTCTCTGATCAATAATGATTTGGAACACTCTTTCATATGAGTGGTAATAGTTTCAATTTCATCCTCTGAAAATTGTCTGTTCATATCCTTTGACCATTTATCAATTGGAGAATGGCTTGATTTCTTATAAATTTGAGTCAGTTCTCTATATATTTTAGAAATGAGGCCTTTATCAGAACCTTTAACTGTGAAGATGTTTTCCCAGTTTGTTGCTTCCCTTCTAATCTTGTTTGCATTAGTTTTGTTTGTACAAAGGCTTTTTAATTTGATGTAATCAAAATTTTCTATTTTGTGATCAGTAATGGTCTCTAGTTCATCTTTGGTCACAAATTTCTTTCTCCTGCACAAGTCTGAGAGATAAACTATTCTATGTTCCTCTAATTTATTTATCATCTCGTTCTTTATGCCTAGGTCATGGACCCATTTTGATCTTATCTTGGTATATGGTGTTAGGTGTGGGTCCATGCCTAATTTCTGCCATACTAATTTCCAATTATCCCAGCAGTTTTTATCAAATAATGAATTCTTTTCCCAGAAGTTAGGGGCTTTGGGTTTGTCAAACACTAGATTGCTATAGTTGACTATTCTGTCTTGTGAACCTAACCTTTTCCACTGATCCACTAATCTATTTCTTAGCCAATACCAAATGGTTTTGGTGACTGCTGCTTTATAATATAATTTTAGATCAGGTACAGCTAGGCCACCTTCATTTGATTTTTTTTTCATTAATTCCCTTGAGATTCTCGACTTTTTATTGTTCCATATGAATTTTGTTGTTATTTTTTCTAGATCATTAAAATATTTTCTTGGAAGTCTGATTGGTATAGCACTAAATAAATAGATTAGTTTAGGGAGTATTGTCATCTTTATTATGTTCGCTCGGCCGATCCAAGAGCACTTAATATTTTTCCAATTATTTAAGCCTGACTTTATTTGTGTGTAGACTTTTTTATAATTTTGCTCATATAATTCCTGACTTTCCTTTGGTAGATAGATTCCCAAATATTTTATGGTATCAACAGTTATTCTGAATGGAATTTCTCTTTGTATCTCTTGCTGTTGAGTTTTGTTGGAGATGTATAAAAATGCTGAGGATTTATGGGGATTTATTTTGTAGCCAGCTACTTTGCTAAAATTATGAATTATTTCTAATAGCTTTTTAGTAGAATCTCTGGGGTTCTCTAGGTATACCATCATATCATCTGCAAAGAGTGATAGTTTGGTTTCTTCATTGCCTACTCTAATTCCTTTAATATCTTTCTCGACTCTTATTGCCGAGGCTAGTGTTTCTAATACGATATTAAATAATAATGGTGATAGAGGGCAACCTTGTTTCACTCCAGATCTTACTGGGAAAGATTGCAGTTTTTCTCCATTGCATATGATGCTTACTGATGGTTTTAAATATATGCTCCTGACTATTTTAAGGAAAAGTCCATTTATTCCTATGCTCTCAAGTGTTTTTATTAGGAATGGATGTTGGATTTTATCAAATGCTTTTTCTGCATCTATTGAGATGATCATATGGTTTTTCTTTGGTTGGTTATTGATATAGTCAATTGTGCTAATAGTTTTCCTAATATTGAACCAGCCCTGCATTCCTGGTATAAATCCTACTTGGTCATAGTGTATTATGCTGGGGATGATTTTCTGTAATCTTTTTGCTAATATTTTATTTAAGATTTTAGCATCAATATTCATTAGGGAGATTGGTCTATAATTTTCTTTCTCTGTTTTCAGCCTACCTGGTTTAGGTATCAGTACCATGTCTGTGTCATAAAAGGAGTTTGGTAGGACTCCTTCGATCCCTATTTTTTCAAATAGTTTATTTAGCATTGGAGTTAATTGTTCTTTAAATGTTTGGTAGAATTCACATGTAAATCCATCTGGTCCTGGGGATTTTTTCTTAGGGAGTTGATTGATAGTTTGTTCTATTTCTTTTTCTGAGATGGGACTGTTTAGGATATTTACTTCTTCCTCTGTTAGTTTGGGCAAGCTATATTTTTGGAGGTATTTTTCTATTTCATTTAAGTTGTCGAATTTATTGGCATAAAGTTGAGCAAAGTAACTCCTAATTATTGCTCTAATTTCCTCTTCGTTACTGGTGAGTTCTCCCTTTTCATTTTTAAGACTAACAATTTGATTTTCCTCTTTCCTTTTTTTAATCAGATTTACTAAGGGTTTGTCTATTTTGTTGGTTTTTTCATAGAACCAACTTTAGTTTTATTAATCATTTCAATAGTTTTTTTTACTTTCAATTTTATTGATCTCTCCTTTTATTTTTAGAATTTCAAGTTTAGTGTTTGACTGGGGGTTTTTAATTTGTTCCTTTTCTAGCATTTTTAGTTGCAAACCCAATTCATTGATCTTCTCTTTCTCTATTTTATACAAATAGGCCTCTAGAGATATGAAATTTCCCCTTATTACCGCTTTGGCTGCATCCCATACATTTTGGTATGATGTCTCATTATTATCATTTTCTTGGGTGAAGTTATTAATTATGTCTATGATTTGCTGTTTCACCCAATCATTCTTTAGTATGAGATTATTTAGTTTCCAATTATTTTTTGGTCTACTTCCCCCTGGTTTTTTGTTGAATGTAATTTTCATTGCATCGTGGTCTGAAAAGGATGCATTTACTATTTCTGCCTTACTGCATTTGAGTTTGAGGTTTTTATGTCCTAATATATGGTCAATTTTTGTATAGGTTCCATGAACTGCTGAAAAGAAAGTGTATTCCTTTCTGTCTCCATTACATTTTCTCCAGAGATCTAGCATATCTAACTTTTCTAGTATTCTGTTTACCTCTTTGACTTCTTTCTTATTTATTTTGTGGTTTGATTTATCTAATTCTGAGAGTGTAAGGTTAAGATCTCCCACTATTATAGTTTTACTGTCTATTTCTTCTTGCAGCTCTCTTAGTTTCTCTTTTAAGAATTTAGATGCTACCCCACTTGGTGCATATATGTTTAATATAGATAGTGCTTCATTATCCATGCTGCCCTTTAGCAAGATATAGTGCCCTTCCTTATCTCTTTTAATTGGATCAATTTTTGCTTTAGCTTGGTCTGAGATCAGGATGGCTACCCCTGCTTTTTTGACTTCACCTGAAGCATAGTAGATTTTGCTCCAACCTTTTACCTTTAACCTGCATGTATCATCCCGCTTCAGGTGTGTTTCCTGTAAACAACATATTGTAGGATTCTGGCTTTTAATCCATTCTGCTAACTGCTTCCTCTTTATGGGGGAGTTTACCCCGTTCACATTTATGGTTAGAATGACCAATTCTGTATTACTTGCCATCTTGTTAACCCCGGTTTATGCTTTTCTCCCTTCTTTCCCCTTCCCCCCCCTTCCCAGTATTAAGCTTGTGAGCACCACTTGCTTCTCACAGCCCTCCCTTTTTAGTATCCCTCTCCCCGCCTTAGAGTTCCTCCCCCTATCTTACCCCTTTCCCTCCCAGTTCCTGTATTCCCTTCCGCTTAGCTTATTCCTTCCCTTTTCACTTTTCCCTTCTCACTTTTCAATGAGGTGGGAGAAGTTTCACCATAGATTGAATATGTCTTAAGATTTTTCACTTAAAGCCAATTCTGAAGGCAGTAAGATACCCACTATATTCATCCCCCTCCCTTCTTTCTCTCAGATATAATGGGTTTCCTATGCCTCTTCATGAGATGTACTATCCCCACTTTACCCTTTTTCTGGTACAATGTCCTTTCCACATCAATTTCTAGAACAAGGTATACATGTATTCTTTATACATCTATATAGTCAAAATATAGTTCCCAAGATGAATCTTTACCTTTTTAGATTTCTCTTGAGTTCTATATTTGTAGATCAAACTTTTTATTAAGTTCTGGCTTTTTCATCAGAAATAGATGAAATTCGCTTACTTCGTTGAATGTCCATCTTCTTCCCTGGAAAAACATGCTCATTCTTGCTGGGTAAGTTATTTTTGGTTGCATACCAAGTTCCTTAGCCTTTCGGAATATCATATTCCAGGCCCTTCGATCTTTTAATGTGGATGCTGCCAGATCCTGGGTGATCCTTATTGTGGCTCCTTGATACTTGAATTGGGTTTTTCTAGCAGCTTGCAATATTTTACCTTCATCTGAGGGTTCTGGCATTTGGCCACTATATTCCTTGGTGTTTTGATTTTAGGATCCCTTTCAGTGGGTGATCGATGAATCCTTTCAATGTTTATTTTTTCCTCTGTTCCTATGACTTCTGGGCAGTTCTCTTTGATAATTTCCTGGAATATAGTGTCCAGGCTCTTTTTTCATCATGTTTTTCTGGAAGTCCAATGATTCTCAGATTGTCTCTCCTGGATCTGTTTTCCAGGTCTGTTGTCTTCCCCAGAAGGTATTTTACATTCTTTTCCATTGTTTGATTTTTTTGGATTTGCTTGACTGATTCTTCTTGTCTCCTCGAGTCATTCAATTCCACTTGTTCAATTCTGATTTTCAGTGAAGTGTTTTCTTCACTCACCTTTTTAAGATCTTTTTCTAATTGTCCCATTGAATTCTTTTATTCTGTGGAATTTTTTTCCATTTCGTCAATTTTGTTTTTTAGAGAGTTATTTTCTGTTTCCAGTTCACCAATCCTATTTTTCAAGGATTTTACTTCTTTATCCACTCTCTCTTTAACTGACTTCTCCAGGCTCTTTTGCCAAGCCTCCCTCTCCTTTTCCCATTTTTCTTCTAGCTCCCTTGTGAGAGCTTTTTTAATTACTTCTATGAGGTTCATCTGTGCTGAGGAACAGATGATCTCCTCCTTTGGGGATTCACCTGGAGACTGTCTGTTTTTAGTCTCCTCAGGATTTAGAGTCTGCTCTCTATCTGTATAGAAGCTGTCAAGGGTTAAAGTCCTCTTCAGCTTCTTGCTCATTCTGTCTAATAATCAGAGACAAACTAGCAAAGAAAAACAGAAAAAACTGGAGTCTTTCTTTGGGGAAGGGGCTGGGTGTGTTACCGAGCTTCCTCTCCAGACTGCAGGGGGCAGCAGTGAGGCACTAGCAGGACTGTGTTGCGCGTGCGCTCTGAGATCCCAGAGCGTGCTGAGTCACTGGGAGGGGGGGAGAAGGGGGGGGGTCGGCCAGGTCCCGGGAGACTCCAGCTGTTTGGGGTTTTATTCTTCAGCCCCGGTGTTTTTAGCTTCTCTGCTGGGCTGCTGACTTGCTGCCGGAGCAAAGTATCCAAACCTGTAGCGAAGCTCTCTCCGCAGAGACGGCTGCAATCACTCCCCACCCCCTCTCCAGTCTGCTCCCGTGCTCTCACTGCTGCTGCCCGCTGCCTGCGCCTGATCTAAAACCGTCCCAGCCCTCCAGTAAAGACAGACCTTTCTTGGCGAATCTCAAGGATGGCTTCTCTTCGTAACTATATGTGGGTTTTTTTCAGTCAAGCATTGATTCAGAGGCTTGTAATGAAGTGGATAGTGAGAGAAAGCGTGGAGCTTATGCAGCTGTGAGCCTCCTCTCTGCCATCTTAACTGGAAGTCCAAACAGATTTCTTTGATAAAGACCTCATTTCTCAAAAACAGAGAGAACTGAGTCATATTTATTAAAATAAGATCTGTTCCCCAATTGATAAATGTTATGGGTCAGAATGTGAAACAAGGTGCTAAATAAGTAGGATTGATAGAGACAATAGTTATCAAATTTAGCATGGTTCAGAATGATTGATGTGATCCTACAAGGAGATATTATGGACCAGAACTTGAAACAAGGTACTAAGTGGAACTGAGGAGCCGATGATTAAATCTAGTTTCTTAGTGATATAATGATTGGTGTATACCCAGTGTGGGGAGTATAAGCAAGAAGCTCTCAGGGCCAAAAGGACAAGCACACTAGATGCTCTAGGAGGCTGAGACAGATTCATTCCATCTTCCACCTTTGTTGTGGCTAGAGGCTGAAGCACAAATCCTTGGAATTTGGAGGCCAGAGAAGGAGGCAGGAGATCAAGCTCTCAGAATCAAGACTACAGAAGGCCTCCAGAAAAGCTAGCCAAAGCCCCAGGAAAAGAGACAAGACTTTGAAAGAGATAATAAAGGATTTGGACTTTAATCCCTGGTTTCACTTGTGGTGATTACTGAACTGAAAGGAAGGCTGCCTCCAGAGACCCCAAGAAAACCCCAACAAGAAAACATTACATTTTAGAGAAAATATTACAGATAAATAATCAAGTTTTTAAATGAAATAATCATAGCTATCTATAGCCATATGAAAAATTCTCTCATTATAGATTAAAAAATGCAAATTAAAACAATATTGAGGTACTACCTCACACATATTAGATTGACTAATAGAAAACAAAATAAAAATGACAAATGTGGAGGAGGGTAACTTGAGACATTAAGGCATTGTTGATGGACTAAAGAACTGAGTCAACCATACTGAAGAGCCATTTCGAACTTTGCCCAAAGGGCATATCTTTTGATGTACCAATATGTATCCCATAAGATATAAAAAAGGAAAATTCTTTATATATAAAAAAGTATTTATGTCAGCTCTTTTCTGGGGAAAAATAATTGGAAATTGAGAGCAAATTCATCACACATTGGGAAATGGTTGAATAAATTGTGGTACATGGTTTTGATGGAATATTACTGTGTTATAAGAAATAATGAGTAGGATGCTCCAACAAAAACCTGGAAGGACTTCCATAAGCTGATGAAAAGTGAAATGTATTATGCACAGAGTAACAGCAATATTATAAGATGATCAGCTATGAATGACATAACTATTCTTAGCAATACAATGATCCAATATAACACTGAAGGACTATTGGGAAAAAAATGCTATCTATACCCAGAGAAAGAACTGATAGTGTCTGAATGCAGAGTGAAGCTTTTTTTTTTTTTTCAATTTTCTTCATTTTTCTTGAGGGTTTTTTTTTTTTTGGTTCATATTTTCTTTCACAAATTAATCTCATAGAAGAATGAGCATGTATAATCTACGCTGATTTTTCAACATTCTGAATAGATGGGGGTGGAAGGAACAGAGAGAATTTGGAGCGCACAAGTTTTAAAAACAAATGATGAAATTTTTTAATGTATTTTATGGGAAAATAAAATATTAAATAAATAGAAAAATAATAATTTAAAAAGCTACTTATCCTCCTTCTGGAACATTAGGTCTTTTGGGGAAAGCATCTTTTTTTAGTTTTATTTTCTCTGTAGACTAGCACAATGCAATGTAGATAATAGGTACTTCTTTGAAGATAAATGGATTTTGTGAATGAATATTTTTAAAATAAACCTTCATAATAGATATTTGTTTGATTTAATTATACTATGTGCTTCTTTATCCTCTACAATGCTATGCAAATAATAGATGTTCAATAAATATTTGGTTGACTGACCAGAAATTTCTGTACCTCTGTATCTCTGACCACAAATGCTTAGCATAGTAAATAATCACTGTTTGATTGAAACAAAGAGCACTGGATACATAATACCTCATTAATTAAAAAAGTGCTTTCTTTCTAACAAACCAAGTAACTTTAAAAAATTGAATTCACCAATTTCCCCATTGTGGGAAAAATCCTGAGACTAAAATGAGAAGATTTGTATTTGGAGACCTGTATTTGCCATTTAATTCTTGTATGAGCTAGGGTGGGCTACTTGGCATCCCTCAGCTTTCATTTCCTCCTCTGAAAAGATGAAGTGGGTTGGTGCAGTATACTCACTGGCTTACATGTTATCTCTCACTTTGAATATAATGATAAACAATACATTACCTTAAAAATGCTAGTTTATAGCTCATGACTTGGTCTTCATTTGGAGGTGGCGGGGTTGAGTGAGGAGGGCAGATGGAAGGAAGGAAGCAGTTTTATTTTGATTTTCTTTTCTACTAGCTCATCCCTTATGTTTCTGGCTTGGTAACACTTGGTAAAAGCCTAATAAATATTACCTCAGTGAATGTTGGAGAGCTTGTGAGTCAAGACACTTAGCAGATCACAAAGGGAAATAAAGGTGCCAGGTGTTGTTACGAGACTTGTTATCTCTTTCAGATTATAATTTGTTGGTTCTCCATGAGAATAAGGATTATATAGATCTGTCATTAGAGTTCCTCCTTCCTATCTTTTTCTTTACCTTTTTTTTTTACCCCCTTCATACTTTTGCAACCGTATGTTCTTTGACATTCTTTTTAATTAGTGACAGATGGATGAAGAGATTTCAGATCCTAGACTTGATTTCATGCTGTTATGGTAGTTTTAAAGTAGTACAACACACAATATTTATCTCTTAATTCACTTTTCTTTCTCTTTAGTCTTTTCTTACTTCAGGTATGCTACTTCCTATTTCTGTGGTCAGCAATTCTTCCAGTTCAGTTCATTGTTCACAAGAAATGTCTTGTTTCTCCAACTTTGAACCATGGACTACATAAATAATAAGAAAAGATAGGAAGATGAATAATATCCACTCCTTACATCAAAGGAAGTTTTAGGTGCATATAAATATAACTACAATTTAGTAGAAATGTGATGTGCCTATCAAGATATAAAAAAGAGCTTTTAATGATCACAGGAGAGGCCAGCCATATCCAATTGTGAAAGGGAGCAGATAAGGAAAGTTTCATAGGAAGGTGGCATTTAAGCAGGGCAGGGAGGATGGGGAAGATTTGGGGAGGCTTCAATTTGGAGACAGAATATTCTATGTAAAATGAACAAAAGACTCCCCCCAAATGTTCATTTTTTTCATAGAATTGGATTCTTTCTTTGGGGAAATGATTTTTTTATTCTCTCCAATATCTGCCTCCTATATATGTTTTATAGCTCTGGTATTTACTGCCAACTTCAGTATAACAATAAACAAACAAACAAATGTTCATGTTCATCAACATTTGCCTTTACTATCTTTGTTACTATAATTATAGCTACATTTTCAAGTAGAGATTTCAGTATTGCAAATATTGATAACCACATTCTTAATTTTGAGAAACTAAGTGGCCTAGACCTAGATTCAGAAATTCCTAAATTCAACTCTAGTCTGAGACATTTACTATCTCTGTTAAGCCTGGACAAGTCATTCAACTATATCATTTCTTCAGTTGTAAAATGGGGATAATAATGCTACTTATCTTCCTACCTTATAATGAGGATAAAATAAGATATAGGTAAAGTACTTGGCATAGCTCTAGCATGTAAAGAGTAGTTAAATGTTTGTTCCATTTTTTCTTTTTTTCTTCCCTGCTTTCCTCTTTTTCTTATTTCCCTTCTTTCCTCCTTTTGTTTCCTTCTTCCCTTTCTTTCATTCCTTCTTCTTTTTCTCCTACTTTCTTCTTTCTCTGAATTACTCCTACCTATTTTCCCTTCCTTCTTTCTTTCCTTCCTTCCTTTATCTGTCACTTTTTTGATGCTACTATGTTATTATTAATACCATCAATTATACTGACTCTGCTGCTGCCTTTAATGCTACTTCTAGAAATTATGATTATTTCCACAGTTGTATTATATCCACTGCTGCTATTACAAGTGGTGCTACTTCAAATGAAGTCTTGCATGTTGATATTACAGCTACAGATATGAATGTTGCCAAGATTGCTATTATAATAATGCACATCTTACAGCCATCACCATTACTCCTGTTGCTACTACTACTACTACTCTTACCATCATTACTATTGCTATTATTGCTACTACTATTATTATCATTAATCTATTGCTACTATAAATTATAGGCAGGATACCCAGTTGTCACAAAATCAAGCTATTCCCCAATTGATGAGCATCCCCACAATTTCCAATTCTTTACCATTATGTGCGATGGCACCATCCTCACTCAAATAGACTACTCAGAGGTGTCTCTAGGTACAGAAAGAAAGTTTCTTTATTTAGATCTCAAGAAGTGGGTGGTCCAGCACTGAGTCTAAAAGAGAAGCTCAGTGCTTGGAGCATGGTGGACAGAGGCTGTCAGCAACCTTTTATCATCAAAACCCACAAAAAAAAAACAAAAACAACAACAAACAAACAAACAAACAAAAAAAAACAGTACTTTCCTAACCCACTCCATCCCTATTGGCTTCTAATTTAATGGGCTGGGTCCTTGTCTGCAGGAAATAAGGAAGCTTGTGGCCTTTCTGGAAGGTACTTTTAGAAGGGCTTTACAAGAATATGGTCATCATGACAATACTCCCTAAACTAATCTATTTATTTAGTGCTATACCAATCAGACTTCCAAGAAAATATTTTAATGATCTAGAATAAATAACAACAAAATTCATAGGGAAGAATAAAAGGTCTAGAATCTCAAGGGAATTAATGAAAAAAAAATCAAATGAAGGTGGCCTAGCTGTACCTGATCTAAAACTATATTATAAAGCAGCAGTCACCAAAACCATTTGGTATTGGCTAAGAAATAGATTAGTTAATCAGTGGAATAGGTTAGGTTCACAAGACAGAATAGTCAACTATAGCAATCTAGTGTTTGACAAAACCAAAGATGCTAACTTTTGGGATAAGAATTCAATAATTGACAAAAACTGCTGGGATAACTGGAAATTAATATGGCAGAAATTAGGCATGGACCCACACTTAACACCGTATACCAAGATAAGGTCAAAATGGGTCCATGATTTAGGCATAAAGAACAAGATTATAAATAAATTAGAGGAACATAGGATAGTTTATCTCTCAGACTTGTGGAGGAGGAAGAAATTTGTGACCAAAGATGAACTAAAGATCATTACTGATCACAAAATAGAAAATTCTGATTATATCAAATTAAAAAGCCTTTGTACAAACAAAACTAATGCAAACAAGATTAGAAGGGAAGCAACAAACTGGGTAAACACCTTCACAGTTAAAGGTTCTGATAAAGTCCTCATTTTCAAAATATATAGAGAATTGACTCAAATTTATAAGAAATCAAGCCATTCTCCAATTGATAAATGGTCAAAGGATATGAATAGACAATTTTCAGATGATGAAATTGAAACTATTACCACTCATATGAAAGAGTGTTCCAAATCACTATTGATCAGAGAAATGCAAATTAAGACAATTCTGAGATACCACTACACATCTGTCAGATTGGCTAAGATGACAGGAAAAAATAATGATGAATGTTGGAGGGGATGCGGGAAAACTGGGACGCTGATGTATTGTTGGTGGAGTTGTGAACGAATCCTATCATTCTGCAGAGCAATCTGGAATTATGCCCCAAAAGTTATCAAACTGTGCATACCCTTCGATCCAGCAATGTTTCTACTTGGCTTATACCCCAAAGAGATACTAAAGAAGGGAAAGGGACCTGTATGTTCCAAAATGTTTGTGGCAGCCCTGTTTGTAGTGGCTAGAAACTGGAAAATGAATGGATGCCCATCCATTGGAGAATGGCTGGGTAAATTGTGGTATATGAATATTATAGAATATTATTGTTCTGTAAGAAATGACCAGCAGGATGAATACAGAGAGGCTTGGAGAGACTTACATGAACTGATGCTAAGTGAAATGAACAGAACCAGGAGATCATTATATATCTCAACAACAATACTGTATGAAGATGTATTCTGATGGAAATGGATTTCTATTACAAAGAGACCTAACTCAGTTTCAATTGATCAATGATGGACAGAAGCAGTTACACCCAAAGAAAGAACACTGGGAAATGAATATAAACTTTGCATTTTTGCTTTTCTTCCTGGGTTATTTTTACCTTCTGAATCCAATTCTCCCTGTGCAACAAGAGAACTGTTCGGTTCTGCACACATATATTGTATCTAGGATATAACTGCTTGCTATCTAGGGGAGAAGGTGGAGGGAGAGAGGGGAAAAATTGGAACAGAAGTGAGTGCACGGGATAATGTTGTAAAAAATTACCCCAGCATGGGTTATGTCAATAAAAAGTTATTATAATAAAAAAATAAAATTAAAAAAAAAGAATATGGTCATCACAACACCATTTTGCCAGGTCTGACATTAGCATTATTATAAAGGAGTTAGTAATTTTATTTCTGAGAAATGGAAACTGGGGCTCTTAGACTTTAATTATTTTAATAAACTATCTCTAGGAGACTTTCAATATATATTTCACTTACCACTACAAAAAGAATTGCTACAAATGTTTTTTTGTATGGTTGAAATGGGTTCGTGATTTAGCCATAAACAGTGCTACTATAAGCAAATTAGAAAACAAAGGATATTTTGTCTCTCAGATTTGTGGAGAAGAAAGGAATTTGTGGGCAAAGAAGAACCATAGTACAATTTGGAATGCAAAGTGAATAATTGTGATTATGTTACGTTAAAAAGTTTTCATACAAACAAAATTGATGCAGACAATATTAGAAAGGAAGCAGTAAACTGGAAAAAAAATTCTGACAAAGTCCTCATTTCTAAAATATATAGAAATATATAGAAAATTGATTCAAATTTTTAATAATCCAAGCCATTATCCAATTGATAAGTAATCAAATGATATGAATAGATAATTTTCGATGAAAAAATTAAAAACCCTTTCCAGTTTTATAAAAAAATGCTTTAAATCATTATTGATCCAAGAAATACAAATTAAGACAACTCTTTGTTATCATTATACACCTCTCAGATTGATGAAGATGACAGAAAAAGATAATGATGAATGTTGTGAAGGATATGGGAAAACCAGGCACTAATACATTGTTGGTAAAGTTGTGAACTGATCCAACCATTCTGGAGAGCAAAGTAGAACAATGCTCAAAAGGCTATCAAATGGTTCCATCAATGTCTCTACTGGACCTATATTCCAAAGAGATTATAAAAAAAGGAATAGGGCCCACATGTGCAAAAATGTTTGGAGCTGCCCTTTTTGTAGTGGCGAGAAACTGGAAACGGAGTGGATGCCTATCAGTTGGAGAATGGCTGAATAAGTTATGTTATATGAATGTTATGGATTATTATTGTCACATAAGAAAGGATCAGCAGGATGATTTCAGACAGGCTTGGAGCGGCTGACAGGAACTGATGTTAAGTGAAATGGGCAGAACCAGAAGATCATTGTACACAGGGACAACAAGTTTATAAGATGATTAATTCTGATGGACGTGGCTCTTTTCAATAGTGAGGTAATTCAGGTCAGTTCCAATAATCTTGTGATGAAAAGAGCCTTTTGCACCCAGAGAGAGGACTGTGGGGACTGAGTTTGAATCACAACATAATATTTTATCTTTTTTTTTCATCATTTGCTTGCATTTTGTTTTCTCTCTCATTATTTTTCCTTTTATATCTGATTTTTCTTCTGCAGAATAATAATTGAGGAATATGTGTAGAAGAATTGCACATATTTAACATATGTTAGATTACATGCCATCTAAAAAAGGGACTGGGGAAAAAGGAGAGAGAAAAAAATTTGGAACATAAGGTTTTCCAAGGGTGAACATTGAAAACTATCTATGTATTTGTTTTGAATATAAGCTTTATTTAAATGTTTTAGTACATGCAGATTGTCTTTCCTTTTTAAAAGATTTATTTCTAATACAGACCCAGTTGTCGTAATGCTGTGTAAAATGGTATGCAATGGTTTTGGACTCCTTTGGGCATCATTGCTTTCTGGAATTGTTGACATAATATTCATATACCACAATTTATTCAGCCATTCTCCAATTGATGGGCATCCACTCAGTTTCCAGTTTCTGGCCACTACAAAGAGGGCTGCTGCAGACATTCTTGCACATACAGGTCCCTTTCCCTTCTTTAAGATCTCTTTGGGATATAAGCCCAGTAGTAATTCTCCTGGATCAAAGGGTATGCACAGTTTGATAACGTTTTGAGCATAGTTCCAAATTGCTCTTCAAAATGACTGGATGTCTTCACAATTCCACCAACAATGTATCGGTGTCCCAGTTTTCCCACACCCCCTCTTACATTCTGCTTTATCCCTGTCATTCTAGCCAATCTGACAGGTATCTTACTTGATTTTTAAAACCTTTTTGAGGTTTTTTCTATTCCTTACCCCTTTTTAGAATATTTAATGTTTTTTAAAGTTCAGCACAGCATCTGGGGCTTAGGGTATAGCATCCCAATCTTTATTTATTTATTTGTTTGTTTTATGCTTGGGGCTAGGAACATAATCTCTGGCTTTCTATGCTGGAGTTTCACATGCTGTGACTTGGGCACTGTTCTAGCATGGTCCAACCTAGTAGTACCTATTATGTAGACATTCCAGCACTTGCAATTTGCCTTCTGCACTAAGTTTGAAGGCCTCACAGGTGGCTTGCTGGGCCAGGATCAAAGGCCCTCAGCTGCTTATCTGTGCTGTGGTTGAGAGTTTTCTTCTACTTTGGTCTGACACTCTCTGAACTTGACTTTTATCCCCCTTTATCCAAGTGAAATAGATCTTTTCTAAGGCCTTCCAAATTATCTTAAGCTGGAAAATCCTTTTACTCCCTCTGTTTTATGAGTTTTGCCATTCCAGAATCCAATGTTGTTCTTGAGGGAAACTGGAAAGCTCAGACAACCTCCTGATTTCTCTTCATTATCTTGTTTCCCCAAATAAATTTTATCTTCATGATTGCAAACAAGTCTCTCTCTTTTCTCTCTCTCTCTCTCTCTCTCTCTCTCTCTCTCTCTCTCTCTCTCTCTCTTTCTCTCTCTCTCTTTCTCTCTCTCGACCCCCATCTATTTATACATTATACATCTATTTGCCTATCTCCTCATTGTTAAAATGAAATGAAAATAGCATGAAAATAGCATGGTTATGAGAATAAAATGTGATAATTTTTGTAGGTTACTTTATAATCATTAAATAACTATAGAAATTCTAGTTATTATTATTAATATCATTAGTACCACTACTACTTTATATAGTGCTTTCAAACCTGAAAGTGATATTGTTACTCTGATGATAGGTATAAAGATAACAATATTGATAATTTGATAATACCAATAATATAATTGTAACACTGACAAATGTTAGAAATACTTCAAAAAATATTACCAATTCTGATATTGCTATTGTCTCTACTATTGTTATAATTACTACTATAGGTACTACTACCAATAGTGTTTCTATTGCTGCTCCATTGATGACTTTCACTGCTCCATTTACTATCACCATTAATACTATCTATCTCTCTTATTATCTATATGCATGTATATATATACACTATGGTCTTTACTAATCTCCCTGCTGTCATCAATCATCATCATAAAACTATACTTGCTGCATATTTTGTTGATAACTCTCTTATTTTTAACAATGTAAACATCATCAATGTCTGAGCTTCTTCTAGCAATATAGTTCATATCCCCTGTATTCTTAAGATACTTTTATTTTTTATGTTCCCTTCAAGAACAACAACTCAATTATCACCAATCACCTGCTTATTTAGTGGTCAATGCTTGTGAATTTTGCTACACTAGTCTTTACTAGTCTGTCACCAGATGACAAACAAAGCATTTGTATATGATGCTTTTCCTATTTATGGACCACAATTATTGGTAGGTGCTCAAACATCCTGGGGTCACCTCCATTCCAAGAGAAGGTCTCAGAGGAGAACTTTTATATAATATAATGAATTCAATAAATAAAGGAAATGGAAACAAAAAAAAAATCTAAACCTAAGGTCTGGCTTAAGGTGATCAGCATTATCAAGGCAAGCTTTGGTAGGAGAGGATATAGGAGAGGACCATTACTGTAGCTGGGCATAAATCCAGTTTAAGATCTACCCTAAACTCCTAAAATATTTTCTTGAATAATGATTGTAAAATAGCAAAGTAGGAGGCAGTAAATAATAAGAATCAGGATTAGATTTGAGATTTAAATAAGTTGGGTATTGTTGGCTTTGAATATGTATATTTTCCCCTTGATTTTATATAAACTTTTATAAAATAGATATAATATTGGTGTTAGAATCAAAGACAATATTTACTATGTAATGAGGAATAAGATAAAGCTAATAATATGCACAGAAGTAATATTATATGAGCAAATTTAAGCTATAGCATATTCTATTCAATTTTAGGGTCACCAGAATATATGATATGACATATTGTTTATGATGTTAAGTTATTAGAAATTCTTGATTGAGAGAATTCCTATTGTTTTATTACCTTTTTAAACATTTAGTCTGAGAGAGTTTCCTAATATAACTTGTCATGGGTCACACAGCCAATGTATGTTAGAGGTTGAATTTGAATCCAAGTCTTCCTGGTTTCAAAGTTGTCTCTCTAATCACTATATCTGGCTATATCTGATGTGATAACTTTAATTTCATAAATAGAATCATAGAATATGATAGTTGAAATTGAAGATAGAGATGTTTTGGAGCTAGGTTGAACCAGTCAATCAGAAAATGATACAATTTATGGCTTGGTTTATTGTTTTTATAATTCTTTAGAATTAAGTGATCAAGACAATGTTAATGAATTGTATTAAACATAAGAATGCCATATATACTCTTTCACTCCCAGAGAGCTAAACATTTATCAAAACATCATAGATCTCAGGAAAATTTATCCCCTAAACAATAAACAAACTGAGATCCATACATGGTTAAAGTTATTTCTTTAAAGTCACACAAGCTAATATTGGAGTCCCAGGATCTTTTCATTTTACTGTGATTCTTCTAGAGCTGAGTAAATCAGAGTATTATAACTTGGTTGAAAGTTCACTTCTCTCATTTGTTAATTGTGCTGTCTTTGGAGAAAGTCCTTTGATTTTTTTTTGTACCCCAGTTTTCTCATTTGGAAAATTGATATAATAAAAGTCTATCTAATTGCTTTTTTTACAGGTTTGTTGCAATTATTCATAAAATGCACACACACACACACATGTTTGAACTCATTTAGACCAACAAAACAATGCAGAAATGCAAATTATTATATATGATGAAAGCTATGAAATTTAAAACAGACATTACATTGAATTTCTACACTTAAAAAAATGCAACAATCCAGGAATACTTTAATGTATGAATCATCATAAGAATATATCACCATACTAATTTATCTGTTCTATCTAAAGAATATTTTTTCTATCTAAAAATATTTTTGAAGTAAACAAATTTATAGAATTTATCAAGTCATCCAAGTCAGAGAGTAAAACAAGATTTTAAAAAATGTAATGAAATGGAATGGAATGTTATTTATTATTATTTATCACCTGTAAAATGGGAATAGGAATATTTTAATGCACATTTCACTGAAGTGCAATGAAGCAATAACTTTTTAATCTTAAATCCATTGTAGAAATACAAGGCAGTGCTAATATTGTACTGAATGCTTCCGTAAATCTATCATTTATTATATGGTTCTTGGTTACAGATTCTAAATAATTTATTCTTTCACTCAATTCAGTTCTTTTTTGATAAGAGTATAGATTCATCAAATGTCAGAAAAGACATGCCCATTCTTACCATATTTATTTTCAATATAATATCTATTTCTTAACAACTAACAGGCTTTTATAATTGGATTTGGAACAATTATTAACTACTTCCTAGGTATAAGGAACAATATATACAAAAAGAAAAATATGCAATGAATTTTCAAACTCTTTGTTTTTCTCTTTTACTACTAAGTAATCTATTCCTGTTCAGATATTCAGATCTATTCCTGATCTCATCAAATGGTGCCTCTAGGTATTACAGAGGTTACTTTAACAGTTGTGATCTCAGATGGCAAAGGCTTTAGGAGACCAATAAGAAAGAAAAGAGAGATGAGAAAGAAGAGAAAGAGAAAGAGAGACAGACAGACAATGACAATGAATGGGAAGGAAGGAGGCCCAGAGAGAGTGATAGAAACAGAGACAGAGACAAAGTTGTAGAAACAAAGAGAAACAGATAGACACAGAGATAGTGTGCTTATACTTTTACTACCTACAGTCAATTTTCTATTATTACATTTCAAAGCAGATATTGGCTTGTGTTAGTAGAGAGTGTCCTACCTTGGATTTCCATATTCCAATGAAATTTAAGTTCCTTCTACCCCTCCTCCTAAAAATGTTTATGAATTTCAATTCATTTCTGTTGGGGGAATACCAAAATTATAATAATAACCAATATGCTTTTATATGAATTTCACAATAACCATATATAAAATAGTAACTAGGACATCTTCTATTGTTATATTCCTTGTTGATATCATCAGCTACTATAATTTTAATTAGTCTCCATGTAAATGACTCCCAGATCTACATATCTAGTTCTTGAACTACATCTTTCATCACTCAACTACTTATTAGAAATTTCAAACTAAAAGACCTCCTGAATGAACAACTCACATGTAGCCATGTTCAGAATAGACTTCATTACCTTCCCCACAAAACTCACTACTTTTCTTAGTTTTGTAATTCTTTTGCAAGTTACATGAGCGTTTAAGCATCCATTGTGTATCAATCGTTGTGTATCATTCTTCCAGTATACCAAAATCATTTACTCAATAATAATTGACTTCTCATTCTTTCTTACCCCTATCCATACAATCAATTATATACTCTTACTTTGACTACCTCTAAAATTCTTGCATGTGCTTAATTTTCTCTACTTATATAGTCACTGACCTAGTAGAAATGTTTCACATCTCCAATTTGCCTTGACTATTGCAATTTGCCTCTGTCTCTTCTCTCTTCCGTCCTTTCCATAATTTACATAATTATCAAATATTTATTTTTCCATTAGCATCCATTTGACTATATTATTCCCAAAGTCACTGACCTCTAGTAGTTCCTTATTGTCTTTAGGATAAATTATAATTTTCTTTCTTGGATTTTGCATCAGGGTCTTAGTACATTATTCCTCTTCCAGAACTGTACACGCTCATTAATTTTCTTTTCTATTGCTCCTACATGATATCCCATTTCTATATCTTTGCAGCAGGTTCTTCTCCTATACCCTGAGAGAAGTTCTCTTTTCCTTCAACATCTATCTTAAACAATACATTCTACATGAAGTTTCTTCTGGTCCCATTACCTCTCTCTGTACACATAAACACACTCACACACATATTCAATTGCTTTATATTTTTCTGAGTTTACTCATTAATGTTCCTAGACCAAAAGCATGGTGCCTTGTCAGAAAAAAACCTAAGTTCAAAATCATCCCCATACATTTCCTTGTTGTGTTATCCTAACCAAGTGACCTAAACTCTGTTTGCCTCAGTTTCTTCAAGTGGAAAAAGAGAATAATAATCGCACCTACCTCATAAGGTTGTTCTGAGAATCTAATGAGAAAAAACATTATTAAAAATGCTTACTATAGTGTCTCACACATAGCATTCATTACAGAATTGCTTTTCCAATTCCTTATTTCCCAAGAGAATGTTAGCTCTTTTAGAGAAGGAATATTTTATTATGTTTATAGGATTTACCACATAGAAGGCTCTTAATATTTGTTTTTTAACTGTTGATTTATCAAATATTTCTTATACATTTCTTTACTTCAACACTTAGAATCAATAATTTTATCAAAATCAATAACACTTAGAATTCAAGTATTATTATGGCCCAAAACGGAATTATCATTTGATTAACTTGTTAAAGAGGCTCTCCATACAGGGTGAACCTTGGACTATAAACTGACAGTTTCTCCCTGAGTTCTTTCTAGTTGGATAGAACCCAGCTAATTGTGTACTCTGCTCTCAGAGCCTTCAAGTGATGTTGGGATTGCCTCTATGCCATAACAAGGCATTGGAATAGGAATTTTACATTTAACATTTAACTTGTACTGCAGACATCTTATACTTTTATGAGACACTGGGTACTATGATCCTAGCATTGAAGTTGTTTCTCCCGTCACAGTAGGCTTAAAAATGTTTATTGAACAGAAATAAATTGAAAATAGGGAACAGAGGCTTGAGCAGAGAGTAAAGATTCCTTTGGTTTACTGGGGTGCACAATATGATTCTGAGCTGCTGCACTTGTAATTATAGAGAAATTAGAAACAGCTGCTAGAGATTAGCAGTGAATAAAAGAAATGATAGAATACATTTCATTCTAATAACGTAGGGAAAAAGGAAAATAAAATATTTGCTGTTTCCATAGCTTATATTTCATTTTATTTTTTGAGAAGAAGTATTTGAAGTTTTCATAATACTTGGGCTCTTGTTGTATGACTTTACCTCTTCTTATCAGGCCCAATATCTATTATGATCCTTTATAGTCATCATCATTTCATACACTTGTGTTTGTAGTTTACTCTCTCCCTTCCAACCCTGTGTTGTCTTCCCCTTTTAGAATTTAAATTCCTTGATGTCAAGGACAATTTTGTTTATGTTGATTTGTATTGAAAATCTTATAACTATACTACACACACAATAAACACCCAATACATGGCTTTTATTCATTCATTTAGTCATTGGTGTTCAGTCATGCAATACACTAGCAGGGGTCCTCAAACTTTTTAAATAAGAAGCCAATTCACTGTCTCTCAGACTGTTGTAGGACCGGACTATAGTAAAAACAAAAACTTTGTTTTGGGGCCTTTAAATAAAGAAAATTCATAGCCCTGGGTGAGGGGGATAAACATCCTCAGCTGCCGAATCTGGCTCGCGGGCTGTAGTTTGAGAACCCCTGCAGAGGATGGCCTTCCCCACCCCATGTAGAATATTTAATCTGTTTTTTTTTTTTCCTTCTAATTTGGGTTGTGGCTGGATTGGTAGTGAGACAAATTGGAATGAATGAATGAAAAACCATTTAATATGTGTTTACTATTTGCCAGGTAATGGGCTAATGCAAAATAAAATAAATCATTGACTTCAAGAAAGATACTTTTATTTTTTTTTATAACTTTTTATTGATAGATAGGGTAATTTTTTACAGCATTATCTCTTGCATTCACTTCTGTTCCGATTTTTCCCCTCCCTCCTTCCACCCCCTCCCCCAGATGGCAAGCAGTTCTTTACATGTTGAATAGGTTACAGTATATCCTGGATACAATATATGTGTGCAGAACCAAACAGTTTTCTTGTTGCACAGGGAGAATTGAATTCAGAAGGTATAAATAACCCGGGAAGAAAAACAAAAATGCAAGCAGTTTATATTCATTTCCCAGTGTTCTTTCTTTAGGTGTAGCTGCTTCTGTCCATCTTTGATCAATTAAAGCTCTCTTTATCGAAGAGATCCACTTCCATCAGAATACATCCTCAAACAGTATCATTGTTGAGGTATATAATGATCTCCTGGTTCTGTTTGTTTCACTCAGCATTAGTTCATGTAAGTCTTGCCAGTCCTCTCTGTATTCATCCTGCTGGTCATTCCTTACAGAACAATAATATTTCATAACATTCATATATCACAATTTATTCAGCCATTCTCCAATTGATGGGCATCTACTCAGTTTCCAGTTTCTGGCTGCCACAAACATTCGTGCACATACAAGTCCCTTTCCCTTCTTTAAGAACTCTTTGAGATACAAGCCCGGTAGTAACACTGCTGGATCAAAGGGTATGCACAGTTTGATAATTTTTTGAGCATAGTTCCAAATTGCTCTCCAGAATGGCTGGATGTGTTCACAATTCCACCAACAATGTATCAGTGTCCCTGTTTTCCCACATCCCCTCCAACATTCCACATTATCTTTCCCTGTCATTCTAGCCAATCTGACAGGTGTGTAGTGGTATCTCAGAGTTGTCTTAATTTGCATTTCTCTGATTAATAATGATTTGGAGCATATTTTCATATGTCTATAAATAGTTTCAATTTCTTCGTTTGAGAATTGTCTGTTCATATCCTTTGACCATTTATCAATTGGAGAATGGCTTGATTTCTAATAGATTAGAGTCAAGTCTCTATATATTTTGGAAATGAGGTCTTTATCAGAACCTTTGATTATAAAAATGTTTTCCCAGTTTATTGTTTCCCTTCTAATCTTGTCTGCATTTGTTTTGTTTGTACAAAAACTTTTCAATTTGATGTAATCAAAATTTTCTATTTTGTGGTCAATAGCGATCTCTAGTTCTTCTTTGGTCATAAATTCCTCCCTCTTCCACAGGTCTGCGAGGTAAACTATCCTATGCTCTTCCAATTTATTTATAATCTCATTCTTTATGCCTAGGTCATGAACCAATTTTGACCTTATCTTGGTGTACGGTGTTAAGTGTGGGTCGATGCCTAATTTCTGCCATACTAGTTTCCAATTTTCTCAGCAATTTTTGTCAAACAGTAAATTCTTATCCCAAAAGCTGGGGTCTCTGGGTTACTAGATTATTAAAGTTATTGGCTGTTTTGTCCTTTGAACCTAACCTATTCCATTGATCAACTAGTCTATTTCTTAGCCAATACCAGATGGTTTTAGTAACCGCTGCTTTATAATATAATTTTAGGTCTGGTACAGCTAGGCCACCTTCATTTGATTTTTTTTTCATTAATTCCCTTGAAATTCTTGACCTTTTGTTTTTCCATATGAACTTTGTTGTTATTTTTTCTAGTTCATCAAAGTAGTTTTTTGGGAGTCTGATTGGTATAGCGCTAAATAAATAGATTAATTTAGGTAATATTGTCATCTTTATTATATTTGCTTGCCCAATCCAAGAGCATTTAATAGTTTTCCAGTTGGTTAGATCAGACTTAATTTGTGTGGAAAGTGTTTTGTAGTTTTGCTCATAAAGTTTCTGATTTTTCCCTTGGCAGATAGATTCCTAAATATTTTATACACTCAGTAGTTACTTTAAATGGAATTTCCTTTTGTAACTCTAACTGTTGTGTTTTGTTAATGATATATAAGAATGCTGATGACTTATGTGGGTTTATTTTGTATCCTGCAACTTTGCTAAAGGTGTGGATTGTTTCTAATAACTTTTTGGTAGAGTCTCTGGGGTTCTCTAAGTATACCATCATATCATTAGCAAAGAGTGATAATTTGGTTTCCTCATTGCCTATTCTTATTCCTTTAATCTCAAGAAAGATACTTTTAAATGGTGGGGATAAAAATAGGAAATATGTGGATATAGAAAATAGTTTTAGTCTGGGACATCACAGAAATATTGAGTTGAGTCATAGGACAGTCAATTGAAATCATTTCCAGAAGCAGCAGTAGAAATGATGTGATTATTGTGCCCAGAGCAAAGAGAAAAATTGAATAAAATCAGGGTGAAATGTGTATAGCAGTAGTATAACAGAGAGACAGCAAAGATAATAAGTGAATGAGAAGAAGAGTTCAACGATGAGTGCATTATCTCTGGAGAACAGTTCAGATATGTCAGGGTGTAAAGTACAGGCTAGCTCCTTGAAGGGTCTCAGAGTCAGCCAGAATCAGGATAAATCCAAGTCCTTGGTCTTTAGGGGGAGAAGTGAAGGAGCAGGCAAGCTGCCATGTGGCTTGCCTGGATTCTGGAGACTGGAGTCTGCAGCCTCTCTCCTCCTCGTCCTGCCACCAAGTGCCTCTCACTTCTATCCCTTCTCCCTCCAATCCTTGCCTACGATTATCTTACTACCAAAACATTCAGCAAGCACCAATCCATCCACCAAGAGCCATCATCCAAATATATGCTAATAGAGCCATTGTCTCACATCAAATATGCAGCCTTAAATGCTCTCTTGTCTGATTCAGAGTTTCAGCCCTCTACAACAGGGAAGCATGGGAAGAACATGAACAGGATAAAACATGGTGAGAGATCAGGGACTGGCTATATTTAGAAGCTATGTAACTTTGTGCTCTTGCACAATATTATACTGCAGGCAAGGACTTTTCTAGTTTTTCTTTTCCTTTTCAATCCAGCATGTAACATATTTCCTTCCAAAAACTAATAATATTTATAGCAAACCCCAAGGCTTATAAATCACCTTACAAATATTATGTAATTTTAATCTTCTCACCAATCTGAAGAGGTAGGGGAAATTCTTATCTCCATTTTATAGATTAGGAAATTGAGGCAAAAGTTATGTTAGTAACGTAGCTAGTACATATTTGAGTCTGGATTTCAAATTCAGTTTTTCTGATTTCAGGCCCAATGTTCTGTTTACTGATCACCTCCTAATAATTAATTCTTGTTGACTGATTAATTGAAGCACTCACCTACCATGAGGCCTGGCATATTATTGTTTTTCTTTAATCCTTCAGTCATGTCTGAAATTTCCTATCATACTAATATGGCCATGGGATTTTCTTGGAAAAGATACTGGAATGGTTTATCATTTCTTTCTCCAGTGTATTAAGATAAACAGAAGTTAAATGATTTTCCCAGAATCACATAATTATTAAGCATATAAGGCTTAATTTGGACTCACCTCTCCCTGATTCCAGGCCTAAAACTTTATTTACAGAGCTATCTACTTGCATATCTGTAAGTGATTAAATAAGTGTTTTTGATTAACTGACACTTATCAAATCATGTTTGCGAAGGAGTTTCAAAGGTGAGTAGCTTAAATATTCCAATGAGAAGTGTCTATAGGGAATATCAAAAGGTTGTAATATCAATAGAAACAGCAGCAACTATAGTGGTAATGATATGTTCAAAGATTCAGATTCAGGAAAACTTTGAGTTTTAGTGTGAGCCCTATCATTGCCTTTTTTATTTTTCCCATCAGGATTTGTGATTTTCAACTAAGTCACTTTCTCTCTTTTATCTTCAACTTCTTCATCTATAAAAATGATTGATAAGCCTTTCACAAATTACCTCATTGGATTGTTGTAAAAATCAAATGAGATAAAAGATGTGAATTTCTTTGTGAAACATACATTATCATATGAACACTAATACTAATAATTGATGTAGAGGCAACTTAGAATCAGGAAAATATGGGTTTTAATCCCAACTTTGGAATTATTAGTAATTGTGAATTTGAGTAACTCACTTAATTTCCATGGAATTTCCTATGTTATCCTATCCTATACCCTATAACTGGCATGATCTAAGTTAGAATAGGTAGTTCTCACATTGGTAGTTTTTCACAACAATGAAATTTGCAAAACTTCCAATGATCTCTAAAAGAGTTTAGCAGATCATTAAAGAGAAAATGTTGCACAAAAGTAAAAACAAATAGGTGGACCAATTTTCTTTCTTTTTTTTTGAAATAAATAAAAAAATATTTTATTTATTTATTTTTAAAATAATTCTAACTTTTTATTGACAGAACCCATGCCTGGGTAATTTTTTTTACAACATTAACCCTTGCATTCACTTTTGTTCCAACTTTTCCTCTCCCTCCCTCTACCCCCTCCCCCAGATGGCAAGCAGTCCTATACATGTTAACTATGTCACAGTATATCCTAGACACAATATCTGTGTGAAGAACTGAATAGTTCTCTTGTTGCACAGAAGAATTGGATTCAGAAGATATAAATAACCCAGAAAGAAAAACAAAAATGCAAACAGTTTACATTCATTTCTCAGTGTTCTTTCTTTGGGTGTAGCTGCTTCTGTCGATCATTGATCAGTTGAAATTGAGTTAAATCTTCTTTTTGTTGAAGAAATCCACTTCCATCAGAATACATCCTCATACAGTATCATTGTTGAAGTATATAATGATCTCCTGGTTCTTCTCATTTCACTCAGCATCAGTTCATATAAATCTCTCCAAGCCACACTGTATTCATCCTGCTGGTCATTTCTTTTCTTTTCTTTTTCTCTTTTTTTATTTCATAGCTTTTTATTTACAAGTTATATGTATGGGTAATTTTACAACATTGACAATTGCTAAACCTTACGTTCCGATTTTTCCCCTCCTTCCCCCTGCCCCCTCCCCTAGATGGCAGGATGACCAGTAGATGTTAAATATATTAAAATATAAATTAGATACACAATTAGTACATGACCAAACTGTAATTTTGCTTTACAAAAAGAATCAGACTCTGAAATATTGTACAATTAGCCTGTGAAGGAAATTTAAAAAAAATTCAGGCAGGCAAAAATATAGGGATTGGGAATTCAATGTAATAGTTCTTAGTCATCTTCCAGAGTTCTTTCACTGGGTGTAGCTGGTTCAGTTCATTACAGCTCCATTGGAGCTAATTTGGTTCATCTCATTGCTGAAGATGGCCAGGCCCATCAGAATTGATCATCATATAGTATTGTTGTTGAAGTATGTAATGATCTCCTGGTCCTGCTCATTTCACTCAGCATCAGTTCGTTTAAGTCTCTCCAGGCCTTTCTGAAATCCTCCTGTTGGTCATTTCTTACCAAACAATAATATTCCGTAACATTCATATATCACAATTAACCCAACTGTTCTCCAATTGATGGGCATCCATTCATTTTCCAGTTTCTAGCCACTACAAACAGGGCTGCCACAAACATTTTGGGACATACAGGTCCCTTTCCCTTCTTTAATATCTCTTTGGGATATAATCCCAGTAGTAACACTGCTGGATCAAAGGGTATGCACAGTTTGATAACTTTTTGGGCATAATTCCAGATTGCTCTCCAGAATGGTTGGATTCTTTCACAACTCCACCAACAGTGCATCAATGGTTGGACCAATTTTCAAAAAAGATAATTGAATGGGATCTAAAAAGGACGGACCAAAGATCTTGACCAAAATCCTAGAATGCTTAATAAAAAGATAATTAATTATTTAGCATATTATCTTTAGTAGGTCAGGGTTCACTAAGTATTATACTGTTTAAAAATGAAGAAACCGA
The DNA here is from genome assembly GCF_016432865.1 of Antechinus flavipes. NCBI lineage: Eukaryota > Metazoa > Chordata > Mammalia > Dasyuromorphia > Dasyuridae > Antechinus > Antechinus flavipes. Next base: position 634,517,442 of record NC_067398.1, read on the forward strand.
TGCATAAATATTGAACAGCTTGCCAAAAATGACCAAGATAAGCAGAAGAATCAATAGAATCTGAAATAGAATCTAATATCTCAGGATTTTTTACTAGATGAGAGCAGCTATGAGACCTTTGGGAAATTGGGGAAATAATATTAATCTATGTCATCTACTTCTATAACTGTAGATGTCTGGATTATGTGATTTCTAACATGTTTTCCTGCTCCAAAATTCTAGTATTCCATAATATATATATTTTTTATGTAGAGTGGATACCACACAAAAAAGTACATGTGTTAGAGGGGAGATTGCATTACAATGATTGTTTAACAGCTTATTTTCTATAACATAGACTAGGTGGAAAGAAATACATAGAGATAGTACTGATATATGTATCAGTTAGGTTGCCATGTAGATATAGTCTCAGGCCTGGAGTCAGGAATATTCATCTTGAATTAAAATCTGTCTCAGACATTTCCTATCTGTGTTATCCTAAGCACTTAGAACTTCTTTGCCTCATTTTCTCATATGTAAAATGAACTGAAGAGAGAAAAGGAAAACAACTCCAGTAACTTTGCCAAAAAAAAACAAAACAAAAACAAAAACAAACAAAACAAAACAAAAAAACTTAAAACAAAACAAACTAAACTAAAAAAAAAACTCTCAAAAACAAATAGGATCACAAACAGTTGGATATGACTGAAAACAACCGAAAAACAACCAAAAAAAAAAGTTTTTTCCACTGTCACTAACAGAGGAGGGCTTTAATGCTCAGTTTAGTCATTTGAATCCTGTTCAGTTGTCAATAAGGAACAATTAAAACATTTTAGATTTTAGGAGTGAGTTACTTTTATTAATCAATATAAGCAAAGTTTGCTAAGAGTCTAGTGTCTACTCTGATGTCTCTAATCAACTCTATTCACATTTCCATCTGGGCTCCTACAGGTGAATGACTATTACTCCATAAGTGTATGGGGATAACTGAGGATGGGTAAAATTTCTGATGTGATCCTTTTTGCTATAACAAAATCACACAGCTGTTCAAAACTGTACAATTAAAAAGAAACATAGGGTTTATGGGAAAATGGGATTAGGGATAGAGAACTCAAAAACTTCATTAATGACACATTAAAAAAAGATAAGAACTTAATTAAAACAGTAACACTGTTTTATATATGTTAAGAAATCCATAAAAATTTATAGACTAGATAAAGGTAACATCTGAGGGCTGACCCTAGTTCCTAAAGAATCTAGTCTGTCAAAGTTGATGTCTATAGACAAAGGGAAAGTTATAAAACAGCAGAGGTGAGCGGAAAAATGAAGGTGGGTAATGTGAGTAAGAACCAAATCTGCTTCTATAGTATTTACTGAATCATAAAGTATAAATTAAATATGGCTCTTAATTTTAAAAAATATATCTGAAATGTATTTAAAAAGTGGGCATTAGATGTTTTACTGCCTGCAAGATATTGTGACAATGCAGTTTTCTGCATTCTCACAGTTTTTCTTGGACTATATTGTACAGAAGCAAATGTGAAATTTGAGTTGTACTCAAATTACACACACACACACACACACAAATTATTGCATATTCAAATTATTATTCTCTTAGACCCATTTAAAAAATTCATGTTTTTAAAAATAACTATTAGACCTTAACTGTCTGTACTATCAATCACAAGTCATCACATTCAGTGAATGTACTTCCCATTGATTATAACAATAAATTAGCTTTCAAAAGGGTTCATATTAAACAGAACAAGCTCTAAACAGATTAAACAATTTAAGCTTATATTCTTCCAGTTACATACAAAAAGTGGGCTACAAACTCAAAGTACCAAGATACATTTAGAGAAAATGGGGCATAAAAGTATCTCACAGCTCCCTTCACGATCCTCATGAAGTTTCTCTTAAATGATGCTCTCAGCAGGATTTCACACGCTGGTTTCATTATAGAATACATAGCCTATATTCTCTTCTAAAGAGGTTACAATTTCTTAAGCTGCATTTCTTTACAGTATCTAGTTTGTCTGGATAGTTGGACTTTATAGTTTTCAAAATTGTTAATATTGCATTCCCTGGTAAATTGGGAGGGCAGAGCTAGGGGATGGAGAAAGAAACTTGTTAACTTCATATTCTTAGAAGTCTTTCACACCTACAGCTAGATTCAACCACCACTCAAGTGATTGGCTTTGATCTAGCTTGCTGGATTTTTAAAATATTAATACAAAGATATGTTTCATTATTTCAGCTACTGAGAAAATATCTCCTTCATGAATTCATCTGTTTTTATCCAATGATCCAAATACATTATTCTCTCAAATCAATTGGGGATTTCATACCCAATTATATTTTTATTTTGCTTTTGTTTTATTGCTTCTTGGTTTCTCATGTAGTCATTAGATATTCTTGCCTCATTTTAATTTTTTAAGAAAATATTTTACTCAGTGAATTTTTGTACCTCCTTTTTCCATTCTGCCAATTCTACTTTTTAGGAAATTGCTTTCTTCAGTGAACTTTTGAGCATCTTTTCTCATTTTTTTTTTTTTTTGCTTCCCTTACCAAGTTGTTGACGTTGTGTATGTGTGTGATTCTCTTAAATCACTCAATTCTATTCTCAAATTTTTGTTCCTCTTATTTGATTTTTTAAAAATCCCTTTTGAGCTTTTCTAGAAGTTCTTTTTGCAGCTAACATGAATTCTTTTTTTTTTCTTTCCAAGCTTCATATGTAGGCTTTTTGACATTGATATTTTTTTCTGAGTTTATGTTTTGATATTCCCTGTCACCACAGTACCTTTCTATGGTCAGCTCCTTTTTTATTTTTTTTTATTCATTTTTCTAGACTATTTATTGCCTTTTAATTTTATGCTAAAGTTGGACTCTTTTCCTGAAATAAATGAGACATTATTACAAGCTTCAGGTTTTTCATGCTCTTATTTTTAGAGAATGAATTCTAAGCATGTCTAAGTTTTCATTCTTCCAAGATGTTATGATCTGGTCTGTGAGTGACCACAGCACTTCTTATCACCCTGGTCTGGTGACTAATATCTATTTTTCCCTGTGGCCCTATGCTGTAGTGTGCTAGTGCTCCTCCTCTTCCTGAGACTTCTTGGACTTGTAACGTGGGTATGCATATGTATAACATAACAGAGTCCTGTATTCCAATGTCAACATTTGTGCTAGGTCAGGGTTTGATGTTACTTTCCTATTCCAAGACCTGCTTCTGTTCCCCTGAGCTGGACTGTGTTACATTCTCATCTTTGTGAGACAGATCTTCGTGCCAACCTTCTAAAAATGACTTGGATTGTTTCATTCCATCTTTTTGTAAGTTTTGAGTCATTATTTAAAAATTGTTTGCAGGAGAATTTAGGAGAGCTCAGAAAAATTACTGCCTTATTCCACTTTGACTCCACCCTTTTACATTTTTTATTGATTAATGTATTTAATGAAGCTATCTAGTATCTAGTATCTTTTTCTTTTAAGCATCTGGATTATAAGAATGTATAGGAAGATTATAGCTGATAGAGTATTCTGTGTTGACACTTTGATGGTCAACATTTTCTGATTAATCTAGATAGAGTGTGTGTGTATGTTTGTAGGTGTATATGTATGTGTGTATGCACAATTCCCAAATTAAGGTTATCAGATTATAATTCATACATTTTAAATCCAGAATTGATGTTGAATATTTTCTTGTCCAATCTTCTCACACTGCAGTTACAAACTAATATTTAGATAATATTTAAAGGTTGTCAGTGTATTTTATAAATATAATATCATTTGAGAATTACAACAACCCTGGTGAGGTAGTTTATTTTTTCAGTTATAACTATTTTACAAATGTAAAACCTCAGGTTCAGTGAAGTTAAAATGAATTGTTCATTGTCACTTAGCAAATAAATTTCAGAAATTTGATTTGGACTATAGTCTGTTTAACTGTTTCTCAGATAAAAAAAAAAAAATCAGGATCCTAGGGGAAAATGACCATTAAAGGCTCAATTGTCTCTTAGTTTATTGTATTAAACTAAGGAACTAAAGTGTTTAAGTCTTCCTACATTATAAATCTTCTGGGGGTAGATAAACTCACCCAGTAGAACAAAGACTCATCATCCAGAGAATTGCCAAGCCATCCTGAAAATTGAAGAATTCCCTGGAGAAATGTTCTTCAGTGGAGAAATGAGGAGTTATTAATGATTTCTATTAGAAATTTAACTTAGTCCTCTTATCATAGGGTTGACTTTAGGTGAAATGTACCTTATTTTTATTTTTCCCCTTCTCATTATCATTCAGCACAGAGTAGGGCATTGGATTGTTTCTACATCATCAAGCTCTTCAGAATGACAGAGGGGACAATCTGAATTTATGTGCCTATTAAGTGTTCCCCACCCCTACTGTTTAGAATATGTATTCTTAATTTCTCTTTTTCCTCAAGATTCCTTTTAACAGTCTGCTGAAACCTCTGAATATGCAGAATAATGCTCTTTAAATAAAGTAAAATATATAGATTGAAATAAAATTGATCATATCAAAAAATAAATTAAGTTTCCTGGTTTAAAAGCATTTGAGAATGGAAATTAAAAAAACCTCTAGATTGTATGCCAAATAAATTTTAAAATTCCTAAACTTGACATATCTCCTGCTTGTAATCTTTTTCTCTGGTAACATCCAAACTAGTGGTGTTCTCTATGTATTTAGTAAATGACTGACAATGCATAACTCAGTTTCAAGTTAACCTGCATTATTAACATTTTTACTACTCAAATCTAAACAATAAAAACCCCAATAAATCAAGTCCTTATTTATTTTGTTTGATATTATCTAAAATAAATGTTCTCTTTGAAAATTTAACAATTAGTTCTTAGTAGCTGGTTTACTTACCAGCTGACTCTAATACACCCCTGATTCAAAGCTGAAGGCTTCACCTTTCTCCTGAAATTTTGCATTAGCCTCCTAAATAATCTCCCTGTTTCCATTCTTTTACTTGTTTGATATAGTCTCTGCAGAGCTGCCAAATTGATGTTCTGAAAATTCGAATCATCCTATGGGACTTCACTATTTACAAATTTTCAGTGGCTACTTATTCCTTCTAAAATAAGAAACAATTTTAAGGCCTTTACAATCTAGCTTCTATGGATCATTCTATTACTGTTGTAGATAATCTTTTGTTTCCTAAGAGAAGCAGTGACATCACAGGTAATGTCTTGATTTGCATGTAAATTAGACTTTAACAAGGGAGAACTGAACAAAGTCACCAGTCTTATTCTCTCTTCCTGAGTCATCAAAGTTGTGACAGAACAAAAGTGAACATGGCCCAGGATATAGTACTTATCTTTCTATTTTTATTAGCTTCTTGATTCATCCCTATAGAGGACATTGTGGTTGTGTGTGTTTGAAATTCCTTTCATAAGTTCATAGAATTCTTACATTCCTTCAAAGTATTTGTCAAGAGATGCTTCCTATTGGAGCCTTTTTTTGATGCCTTCAATTATTAGTGTTTTTACTGAAATTTCTACACTTTATTTTGTATAAACATTGTATTTAAAAAAAATCTAAATTCTTTACACCAAGCCCTCCCTTGACAATTAAATGTAAGCACCTTGAGAACAATACTATTTTATTTTTTTCTTATTAGGTCCATTGCTTCAACCCTGCAGGTAGCAAGTGCCTTTTGATTAATTTTTTTCAAAATTCTAAAAATCTTTTTTTGGTTAATTTTTGTGAATTCAGAATTATTTTAACTTGGGTTTTTCTTAGTGTTATTGATTTGAAGTGGATTTTCATATAGTATTTTATGTCTTTTGAAAACTGTTCATATCCATTGAAAAATTGTCTACTAAGGAATGACTTTCTGTATTATGTTTGTAACTCTTTCCTTTACAATTTTTTTGTTCTCAAAAATTACTATTTTTACTTTTATCATTTGATAATTCTCTGTTTGACTAAAAAAATTCTGCTCCCTAGCCTTTCTACAATTATGAAAAAAAACTTACATATTTTCCTCTTGTCCTTTTTTTAAAAGATGAAGATTTTATAATTGTTGAATATGTATTTTAGTATTATTGTGGCATATGTAAACATAAACATAGTTTAATTCTAGTTTCTGTCAAGCTATTTTTCAATTTCACTGATCTCATCAAAAAGAAAGGCTTTCCCCAGTGTTTTATATTCTTGGTTTTGTCAAATATATAACTAATATACCCACTGGTCTCTATTTCTTGCTTATTTAAACAAACTTGAAATATTTCTTTTAAAAATAATAAAAATAACAAATAGTTATGCCAACTCCAGTTATTAAATTACTATTATTCCCTTATGATCTTTTACTTTAAGTAAATACATATGATGCATATTTATTTCATATTGTTCTCGATAGGGCAATGGACTGAGCATGTGGTAGGGACTTCTTGAGTTCAAATATGGTCTCAGACTCTTACTAGCAGTATCACTTTGGAAAAGTCACTTAATCTTGGTTTTCTTAATTATAAAATAAAGTTAATAACTTCAACTAATGTACAGGATTATTTTAAGTCTCAAACTATATAATATTTGTGAAGTTCTTAGTACAGTATCTGTCATACAGCAGGTATTAAGTAAATTCTCATTCCTTTACAATTCTCTTGGAGGGAGTAGAAAATAGTATGGGAAAATGTGATGTACCTGAGACTGTTACAATGACTCTAACCAAATATTAGAGCATAAGAACTCACCAAGAGATGGAAAGAAACAATTTTCTATGCTGAAGAAATCTTAGAAGATCAGCAGGAAAGATATGCTGCACAAGGGTGAAAGTGGAACACCATCCAGCATAAGCTACACTAGCATGGTCTGGCCCCAGAAAAAGCAGAAGTCCTACAGAAGTCCTACAGAGTCTGTGAATCAGTGGTAGCAGTAGGGGGTTTTGGACACATCATCCCACAGACACCAAAAATGACTTAAAAGTTTGACAGAAAACATTTTTCCCATTATGAGGAGATGGAACTATAGTTCAGTGCTTGTGATAAAAAATGCTATCTATTACCAGAGAAAGAACTGATTGTGTCTGAATATAACTTGAAGTTTACCTTTTTCACCTCATTTTTCTTGTTGTTTTTTTAATTATTATTGCAGTGGTGGGAGGTGGGACTATGTTTTCTTTCACAACATGCCTTTTTTGAAAATGTTTTGCATAACTTCATATGTGCTTTCTCAATGGAAAACAAGTGTAAAAGGAGAAAAGAAAAGAATTTGAAACTCTAGTTTTTTTTTAAATTTTAATAGTATTTTATTTTTCCAAATAAATGCAAAAATTATGACCAATATTCATTTTTGCAAAACCTTGTGTTTCAATTTTTTCTCCTTCTCTATACCCATTTCACCTCATAAGACAGCAAGCAATCTAATATAGGTTAAACATGTGTATTTCTTCTAAATTAATTTCCAAGTTTGTCATTCTGAACAAGAAAAATCAGATCAAAAAGAAAAAAAATAAAAATATCAACAAACAAACAAACAACAACCACCACCACAAAAACTGAAAATACTTTGCTTTGATCCATATTCGTCTCTAAAATTCTCGCTCAGGATGTGGATGGCATGGTCTATCAAATCTATTGAAATTGCCTTTGAAGTACCTCCTTGCTGGAAAGAGCCAAGTCTATCACAATTGATCATCACATATTTTTTGTTATTGTATACAATGTTCTCTTGGTTCTATTCACTTCATTTGGCATCAGTTCATGTTGTCTTGCTCACCATTTCTTGTAGAACAATTATATTCTACTACATTCATAAAACATAACTTATTCAGCCATTACCTACCCAATAATCATCCATTCAACTTCTAGTGGAACTCAAAGTTTAAAAAAAAAGTGTTTGAAATTAATTTACATGTAACTGGAAGAAAATAAAGTATTAAATAAAAAAATGAAAAGAAAAATTAATGCAATTTGTTCCTACAGCTTTTTCACATGTTATTTATCTTTTGTTTTTTCCATGCAAACAGAAAGTGAACTAAACAATAGTTTTATTTCCTCCTTATAAGATAAACATTAATTAATCAACTTAATTTTCATACTACAAACATCCTTTTTATTTTCATATATTTCCATGTCAGATATCATCTTCGCCTCCCTTTTTACTATTTAAAATAGGTAAATTATTTTCATTACTTTCTAAAAATTATATCCTACAACTTAATCAGTAATGTCTTTTGTATCAGAAAATTTTTGCTTATTTTGTCAAGACATAATATTTATGGATAACACTAATCTATTTTGTTCTTGTATATTTTATATTCTGGTACCTTGGGCATTTTTTCCGAGTATTTTTGTTAAGTTCTAAGCTTTTCATGATTACTGTTCTGACTAGGTGAAGAATTTCTTCTTGATTACTGGTAATATTCTTTCTTTAATTTTGAAGTTTGTTGATGATGACATTATTTCTGAATGAGTTAAATTTAAGGTTTGCTCAAGATAGCATCATCCAGAGGTTTTTTTTTCTTGTTGTTGTTGTTTTAATATATCTTGTGCCTTCAGCATAATTTTTCTTACATGATTTCTAAAAATGTGGTATTAGGGATTGTTTTTCCTTTGTGTTCCCATCTCCCATTCCCCAAACTAAGAACATTCTGAGTCGCAGAATTTTAGCAACAAAGTAGAAAATCCTCCAGAGAACAATCTAGTCAAACCTATTCTTAAAAAACAAAAGTATTAAATAACTACAAAAGATGCATCACCATGAAGAGATAACTTTGGGAACTGTATATTTGTCCCTTGAATCAATAAGACACAAAGCAAGATTGTGAGTGAAGAATAATGAACCATGACTAAATTTAAACTTTAAATTTAGGCTCACTGAATCTTAGAGATAGACTCAAAAATCAACCCAGCTTTCGATGTGAATGAGTAGAACATGAATGGACCTGAGGAAGAAGAAATGATGTGGAATAAGAAAATGAATTACAAGAAGCAATTAACAAAAAGAAAAGTGGTAGCATTTTGCAAGCAAATATGTTTGGGCAAATCAAGAGCAGAGAGTTCAGGAGAGATAAGAGTATTTCTGTAAGTGTTATAATACAAACCCTAAGAAAGTAATACTGTTTCTCCTTTATCCTACTCGACTTTTGGAAAATATATTTGCTTTTTTGTTTTACATTTCCTTTGCCTTTATGTAATATTTATTTAAGTGGAAATAAGTAAGGTGTGTCTTGGTGTGTGTGTGTATATGTGTGTGTATGTGTGTGTTTTGAAGGGGGGAAACAATCAGAATAGAGATAGAGATATAATACTTTTTTTTTTCCTTTGTGAAAATCATTTTTTTTGGCCAGGAACTCTGCCTTTGGCCAAGAATTGAAAGCTAACAAACAAATGAAAAGAATTACTATTTTATTTATATCTCTTATGATACTGATTTTTAGAATACAGAAGAAATGCTTATATAAGGACACTTATCTGACCAAAAAATTAATAGTAAGAAGAAAAAAATATGCATGGCCTAAAGGACCATAACTCAGGTTCCCTTTTCCCCAAACCTGATTATAGACATAATCATTATATATCTGATGAGATTCACAAAAATATTGATATATGTATAAGTTTTTTTTTTTTTTTTGCTGTGATTAGTATAGGATATTACTGGACTGAATAGCTTTTTAACATATCTTCTATATCCTATAAAGCCAATCAAATAAACATTAAGTACCTAATATGTTCTAGACACTGTACTAAATATTAAGGATACAATTAATTAAAAGAAAGGAAGTCTTAAACATGTGAGCATAGTAAGAAGCCTTAAAAGATACTGGTGTATTATCATCCTTTTACAAAACACTATGTTTATCTGTGAAAGGGCAAAAACTACCTTAATGGTAGGTCTTTAGCAATTTATTACAAGGAATAGTAGCAGGAAAAAAAAATCTCCCAAGACTCAATCTAAGAATGTCCCAAACATTGGAAATTCTAAGTTCAATTTCCAGAAACTCTTTACCCAAGCTTTACATTTGCAATTATCACATAATTTGTTGATTTTTCTCCAGTGAATGTTTGCCAAATACTCCCCATCAAAGATTTCTTATGTATTAAATATTTATGCCCAAGCTGTTACATCGAAAACTTGAGTATATACTTTGCTTTTGGAATTAATTTATTTCTAATTTTTTAATGCAATGTAATTAGCTGAATTGCTCTTAGAATATAATCACTTGTTATATATTTGAATAAGTTAATCATGTCTTTGTGGAAGTGTGACTGGTTTATAATTATCTCAGAGACTGAAATTCACTGTTTATCTAAAAAGTAAGACTAAATCCGATTTCTAGTTAAGTAGGCTGCAGAAAGAAATCATAAAGTGTGGCCTGATTTAGAAAGTTAATCTTGGTACTTAGAGTTCATAAGACCTCTCTCTATTTTTCTGCTTACTTCAAAATTGAATTTTTATGGTTACCACATTTTAGAAATAACATTAATGATGACTTAGTCCAGAGCAGCATAGGGTGATGGGCCCAGATACCATGCTTGACAAATACTCACTGAAGGAACCCCAGCCTAAACCTAGAGTAGAAAGTTTTCATAAATCTTGCTTAGTGTTGAGTTAATACTTTTCAAATATATTGAAAGGTGTTTGTGGATGAGAAATTAGATTTGTGTTGCTTGATTTTGGAAGACAGTTATACTAACAATGGATGAAGGTTTCAGAGAAAGAAATTTCTGCTCAATAGTAGGGGAAAAAAGAAAACATATCTTCCTATCAATTGTTATTATTGTTGTTCGTTTGTGTCTAACATATTAGGTACTTAATGCTTATTTGATTGGCTTTATAGGATATAGAAGATATGTTAAAAAGCTATGCAGTCCAGTTTGAGATTTTCTTGGCAAAGATACTGAAATGGTCTGCTATTTCCTTCTCTACCTCATTTTACTGTTGAAGAAATTGAGATAAACAGAGTTAAGTGACTTTTTCTGGATCACACTACTAGTAATCATCTAAAGATGTATTTGAACTAAGGTCTTCCTAATTCCAGCCACAGTTGTCTATACACTGTACCACTTAGCTGCCCTCTTCCTATCATAGCTACCTAAAATTTTAAGTTGTTTCTAATTTCACACCCCATCTTTTATTTATCCCCTTCTTTCCACTTTTACAAACAACAATTTCAGCCATTAATCATTTTTTCATTGAAATCTTGCCTAACCTCCTAATTGGTGTTTTTGCCTTGTTATTAATATTAATATTATTAATAAATATCTAACTCAAGCACAAAGTGATTTTTAAAAAGCTTGATATATGATAATTCTGCCAAAAAGTAAACTCAAAGTATGACTCCCTATTATATTCCAGTTCAATTAAGATGATCCGTAGTGTTAAAAATCATTTTGCTATTTTTTTGCTAATCCTTTACCTATTTTCCCACAATTCTTACACTTGATTCAATCTAGCTATTCTATGAATAACCTATATGGGTCCTCTTCCTGTTCCTAGTACATGACATACCATTTAATTCAGTAGCTTTATGGTGGTTCCTCTCTTGCTCAATAATGCTTTCCCTCTGCATCTATTCTCCCTCTTATATTCCTGACTTTCTTGAAGACAGCTAAATCATTTATGTTGTTTAATGTTGTAGGTTTATTTTTGAACATTCAATTCTTTATTCCCTTTGTGACTCTTTGGATCATACTGTCCATGGAATTTTCTTAGCAAAGACACTGTAGTCTTTTGCCATTTCCTTCTCTAGTATATCAAGAAAAACACAAATTAGTCATTCCGTTAATATGTGATTGAGACTGGATTTGCACTCAGGTTTTCCTGAGTTTAGGCTGAGGGCTCTATCAACTGCATCATGTACAGTCTCAAAGACTGTTTCATTTCTATTTTACGTGACTTGTCTAATACCCACATTTCAATCCTTCCTAGCTACCCATTAAGTGCTGTTTTCTCCTATTAGAATGGAACATCTTTAAGGTCTTGGGCGCTTACACCTTAATCTCTAGAACTTAGTCCTATACCTGGAACATGTATTTAGTAAATATTCTGCCTACCTATGTACCTATCCATCTAGGTGGCACAGTAGATAGAGAGCTGGGCCTGAATTCAGGAAGACATAATTGCAAATCTAGTTTCAGACATACATTAGCTGTATGCCTTTGGAGAAGTCTGTTTCCTCAGGTTTTTTTTTTTTTTTTTTTTTTGACTATAAAATGGCAATAACCACCTATATATGAAGTTCAAATGAGATAATATTTGTAAAGTGCTTAGCATAGGAAGTGCTTATTACCTTTCCCCATCCATTAATTTACATATTATGTTCTTCAATGAAATACATTTGACCTTCCTTGATATCTACAATATATAGTATAATGATTGGAAAATGGCAAGCACTTACTGAATTGAAGTGATATGAAGGCTAAGTAAGTCAGAATCACAGAAGCATGGGATCATAGATTTAAAGCGAGAACTACTTCAGAAATGATAAAGTCCAGTTACTTCATTCAAAAGATGAAAAAACTGAAGAAGGTCAAGAAAACCCTTGAAGTTGAGGGATTTGGTCAAGTAAATGCCATTGAATTAGAGTTTAGGGAATCTATTTCCAAGAGAAATACAAAATGCTAAACTCTTTGGTGTAGATTGGTAGTATGATAGAAAAGAAGTTAAAAAGACTGAACTATATAGTTTGGCTTTATAATTACCCATGTCTGTTACCTTCAGCAAGCCAGATTAACTCTCATTTTCCTCATTTAGGAAACAGAGAGAATACTATTTGTCCCTCAGTGTTGTTTGGAAGATCAAAGGAAAAAATGTATATGAAGGTTCTGAGGAAAAAAAATTTTATATTATATTATATTATATTATATATATATATGAGGAATATTACTTTAGACATCCATGCTGTTAGTCACCTAAGATACTTTTTGAGTAAATGAGAAGATGCTACCTCCCTAGCTTCCTTGAGGGTCTCATGTCAACATGATTTATTGCAGGGAGTTTGTGTTTGCAGATTCTTTCTAAACTCCTTGCCACCATATTTGTGTATTTGACTCCACAGCCTGAGTTGGTCTAACAATCCAGCCAGGGCAGACTGACTTGTCACGTGCAATGTAAGTTTTTCTTCATTCTACTTCCTTCCTTCCTTCCTTCCTTCCTTCCTTCCTTCTTTCCTTCTTTCCTTCCTTCCTTCCCTTCTTCCTCCCTTCCTTCCTTCCTTCTTCCCTTTCTTTCTTCCTCCCTTCCTTCCTTCTTTCTTTCCTTTTTTTTCTTTTTTCCTTTCCTACTCTTCTTCCTCCCTCCCTCCCTTTTTTTTCTTTCTTCCTTCCTCACTCCCTTCCCTCCTTTCTTCCTTCCTCTCTCACTTCATTCCACTTTCACTTCCTTTCTCCCTCCTCTCATCCTTTCCCTTTCTCCTCCCCTCTCCTCTCCTCTCCTCTCTTCTCTTTTCCTCTCCTCTCCTCTCCTTTCCTTTCTTTCCCTTTGCCTTTCCTTTCCTTTCCCTTTGTCTTTCCTTTCCTTTCCCTTTGCCTTTCCCTTTTTTCCTTTCCTTTACTTCCTACATTTTTTCCTTCCTTCCTCCCTTCTTTTCTTTTTTAAGCATGTTTTTGTCACCTTCAATTATATTTCTTTTCATCCTATCATCTTTATTGCAGAATGCAAAAGGCATGCTGACATCTGCTGCTAATTCTACAATGTCTTAGATCAGTTCTAAGAAAAAATATGATTACTTCAGGCGATGACCCAAATCAACTCCATTTCATCATTCTTTTTGAACTCCCCATGACTCTTAGGAGGAAGAGTTAGCATCCTCTGGCTATAGAATAATTTAGGCCTGAGACTCAAGAAACTATGATGATTTTTAGACAACCTTATAAGAAATAGACCTTTTATAGCTATCCTGCAATCTAACCATTCTAATGACATGAATAGAAATTTGAGAATTTGAATAATAATAGATTGGCTTCACTGTAGTGCTTTAAAGTTTGAAACATCCTTGATGTGATTTCATCTTCAATACAAATCTATACAATAGATCTTTAAGGTATTTTTATCCCCATTTTACAAATGAGGAATCATTCTGAAATAATTAAATCAAAATTATGAATTCACCTCTTATTATAAGGTTACTAAATGACAGAGCCAACATTCAAATCATATTTTCATGCTTCCAAATATAAGGCCTAATATATGATAATTTCACATATAAAAATATATGCATAGGTACATGTATATTATATGGCATATATCTTTCTGGTCAAATCAAATGAATACATTTTATAGATTTGTTTATAGATCTGTGAAATGTATATATTTGTCTATAAATACATACACATATTTTAAATTTATATGTACCTTTCTAGCTTACAAGATACCCTGCAACCATTTTCTAATGTTATCCTGGCACCACATTGATGAATTACATAGAGAACATAGCCCCAGTCTGCAGAAGAAAAAACTGAAGAGGTTTGCCAAAATCATACCCTACTGGTAAATGAAAGAGCTGGACTTAGAATCAAATGGCTTATGGTTTCAAATCCAATATCTTTCTACCATATCATTATGCTATGCCTTAAAAAATGTATGTGTGTATATATATGTAAACATATACACATATAATATATGTATATATATAAAATATATACACATATAATCTGTATATAATATATCTAGATAATATATATATATATAACTATATTAGATAAATTTATTAACACTAGGAAAAAAAATTTACATTCTAAATTTCTTCTAAATTTTGGTAAACTCCTAAGAGGAAAAAAGAAAAAAAAAACAAATCTGCCAACACTGACAATCAGTTAATGAGTCAACAAACATTTATTAGATACCTAATATGTTCCAGATTGTGCACAATGCTAAGTATTAGAGATACAGATATGAAAAAAGCAAGTGAATCTCTGACTTTGAGAAGCTTACAAGCTAATGGAAGAAATCAACCCAAAAAAAGGAATCTGAATTTCATGCATTTCTTTCCATGTTTTCAGGAAGAAAAAAAAAAGAAATTTACATGCTAATTTTGTTTCACATGTGAAAGGAATAACAAGTACTGCATAGTAGGTTTGTAGTTTTATGTACAATCAACTTTTTTAAAAAAAAGTTATACTATGCTATCAAAGTGTACTCTCTACCATCTTTGCCGGAAGTCCCCTCCATAATGAATATTGATGCAAATATTTTAAATGAAATATTAGGCAAAAGATTACAGATTATTCTGCTGATATGATACTATAACCAAGTGGGATTTATACCAAGAATGCTGGGTTTTTTCAATAGCAAAAAAATGATTGTCATAATCAACCATATCAGTAACAAAACCAACAGAAATCATATGATAATCTTAATACATGCAAAAAAATCTTTTGTCAAATATACCACCCATTCCTATTAATAGCTTAGAAAGCATAGGGATAAAGAGAGCTTTCCTTAAAATAACAAACAGTATCTATATAAAACCAAGAATAAACATATTTGAAATGGAGAGGAGCTGGATGCATTCCCAATAAGATCAGGGAAAAACAAAGATGTCCATTGTGACCACTATTATTCAATATTGTATTAGAAATGTTGGCTTTAACAATAACAAAGGAAAAATAAGTTTAAAGAATTACAATAGGCAATGAAAGACTAAAAATATCACATTTGAAGATGATATGGTGATATAGTTAGAGAATCCTAGAAAACTATTGAAAACCCTATTGGAAAAAATTAAGAGCTTTAGCAAAATTTAACCATATTAAAGAAACTCACACAAATCATCAGCATTTCAATATATTACGGACAAAACCCAGCAGCAAAAGATAGAAAGAGAAATTCCACTTAAGATAACTGTAGACAAAATAAAATACGTGCATGTCTACCAAACAAGACAAAACTAGGATCTATATGAACACAATTACAAAACACTTCTCATACAAATAAAGTCACATCTAAACAATTGGAAAAATAACAATTGCTCATGGATAGGCTGAGCTAATATAATAAAGATCAGAATTCTGCTTAAATTGATCTACTTTTTCAGTGCCATACCAGTCAAACTGCCAAGAAATTATTTGCTAGCTGTAGAAAAAAATAATAACAAGGACTTCCGGTTAAGATGGCGGAGAGGAGGCTCACAGCTGCATAAGCTCCATGCTTTCTCTCACTATCCACTTCATTACAAGCCTCTGAATTAATGCTTGACTGAAAAAAACCCCACATATAGTTACCAAGAGAAGCCATCCTTGAGATCCGCCAAGAAAGGTCTGTCTTTACTGGAGGGCTGGGGCGGTTTTAGATCGGGCGCAGGCTGAGGGCAGCGGCAGTGAGAGCACGGGAGCAGAGCTGAGAGGGGGTGGGGAGTGATCGCAGCCGTCTCTGCGGGGAGAGCTTTGCTACAGGTTTGGATACTTTGCTCCGGCAGCAAGTCAGCAGCCCAACAGAGAAGCTAAAAACACCAGGCTGAAGAATACAACCCCAAACAGCTGGAGTCTCTCGGGTCCTGGCCACCCTCCCCCTCCCCCCCCACAGTGACTCAGCACGCTCTGGGATCTCAGAGCGCACGCGCACACAGTCCTGCTAGTGCCTCACTGCTGCCCCCCGCAGTCTGGAGAGGAAGCTCGATAACATACCCAGCCCCTCCCCCAAAGAAAGACTCCAGTTTTTTCTGTTTTTCTTTGCTAGTTTGTCTCTGATTATTAGACAGAATGAGCAAGAAGCTGAAGACTTTAACCCTTGACAGCTTCTATACAGATAGAGAGCAGACTCTAAATCCTGAGGAGACTAAAAACAGACTGTCTCCAGGTGAATCGCCAAAGGAGGAGATCATCTGTTCCTCAGCACAGATGAATCTCATGGAGGAAATTAAAGAGGCTCCACAAGGGAGCTAGAAGAAAAATGGGGAAAGCAGAGTGAGGCTTGGCAAAAGGAGAGGGAGGCTTGGTAAAAGGAGAGGGAGGCTTGGGAAAAGGAGAGGGAGGCTTGGCAAAAGAGCCTGGAGAAGTCAGTTAAAGAGAGAGTGGATAAAGAAGTAAAATCCTTGAAAAATAGGATTGGTGAACTGGAAACAGAAAATAGCTCTCTAAAAAACAAAATTGGCGAAATGGAAAAAAATTCCACAGAACAAAAGAACTCAATGGGACAATTAGAAAAAGATTTTAAAAAAGTGAGTGAAGAAAATACTTCACTGAAAATCAGGGTCGAACAAATGGAATTGAATGACTCGAGGAGACAAGAAGAATCAGTCAAGCAAATCCAAAAAAATCAAACAATGGAAAAGAATGTGAAATACCTTCTGGGGAAGACAACAGACCTGGAAAACAGATCCAGGAGAGACAATCTGAGAATCATTGGACTCCCAGAAAAGAATGATGAAAAAAAGAGCCTGGACACTATTTTCCAGGAAATTATCAAAGAGAACTGCCCAGAAGTCATAGGAACAGAGGAAAAAATAAACATTGAAAGGATTCATCGATCACCCACTGAAAGGGATCCTAAAATCAAAACACCAAGGAATATAGTGGCCAAATGCCAGAACCCTCAGATGAAGGAAAAAAATATTGCAAGCGGCTAGAAAAACCCAATTCAAGTATCAAGGAGCCACAATAAGGATCACCCAGGATCTGGCAGCATCCACATTAAAAGATCGAAGGGCCTGGAATATGATATTCTGAAAGGCTAAGGAACTTGGTATGCAACCAAAAATAACTTACCCAGCGAGAATGAGCATCTTTTTCCAGGGAAGAAGATGGACATTCAACGAAGTAAGCAAATTTCATCTATTTCTGATGAAAAAGCCAGAACTTAACAAAAAGTTTGATCTACAAATATAGAACTCAAGAGAAATCTAAAAAGGTAAAGATTCATCTTGGGAACTATATTTTGACTATATAGATGTATAAAGAATACATGTATACCTTGTTCTAGAAATTGATGTGGAAAGGACATTGTACCAGAAAAAGGGTAAAGTGGGGATAGTACATCTCATGAAGAGGCATAGGAAACCTATTATATCTGAGAGAAAGAAGGGAGGGGGATGAATATAGTGGGTATCTTACTGCCTTCAGAATTGGCTTTAAGTGAAAAATCTTAAGACATATTCAATCTATGGTGAAACTTCTCCTACCTCATTGAAAAGTGAGAAGGGAAAAGTGAAAAGGGAAGGAATAAGCTAAGCAGAAGGGAATACGGGAAGTGGGAGGGAAAGGGGTAAGATAGGGGGAGGGATACTAAAAAGGGAAGGCTGTGAGAACCAAGTGGTGCTCACAAGCTTAATACTGGGAAGGGGGGAAAGGGGAAAGAAGGGAGAAAAGCATAAACCGGGGTTAACAAGATGGCAAGTAATACAGAATTGGTCATTCTAACTATAAATGTGAATGGGGTAAACTCCCCCATAAAGAGGAAGCGGTTAGCAGAATGGATTAAAAGCCAGAATCTTACAATATGCTGTTTACAGGAAACACACCTGAAGCGGGGAGATACATGCAGGTTAAAGGTAAAAGGTTGGAGCAAAATCTACTACGCTTCAGGTGAAGTCAAAAAAGCAGGGGTAGCCATCCTGATCTCAGATCAAGCTAAAGCAAAAATTGATCTATTTAAAAGAGATAAGGAAGGGCACTATATCTTGCTAAAGGGTAGCATGGATAATGAAGCACTATCTATATTAAACATATATGTACCAAGTGGGGTAGCATCTAAATTCTTAAAAGAGAAACTAAGAGAGCTGCAAGAAGAAATAGACAGTAAAACTATAATAGTGGGAGATCTTAACCTTGCACTCTCAGAATTAGATAAACCAAACCACAAAATAAATAAGAAAGAAGTCAAAGAGGTAAATAGAATGCTAGAAAAGTTAGATATGATAGATCTCTGGAGAAAATGTAATGGAGACAGAAAGGAATACACTTTCTTTTCAGCAGTTCATGGAACCTATACAAAAATTGACCATATATTAGGACATAAAAACCTCAAATTCAAATGCAGTAAGGCAAAAATAGTAAATGCATCCTTTTCAGACCACGATGCAATGAAAATTACATTCAACAAAAAACCAGGGGGAAGTAGACCAAAAAATAATTGGAAACTAAATAATCTCATACTAAAGAATGATTGGGTGAAACAGCAAATCATAGACATAATTAATAACTTCACACAAGAAAACGATAATAATGAGACATCATATCAAAATGTATGGGATGCTGCCAAAGCAGTAATAAGGGGAAATTTCATATCTCTAGAGGCCTATTTGTATAAAATAGAGAAAGAGAAGATCAATGAATTGGGTTTGCAACTAAAAATGCTAGAAAAGGAACAAATTAAAAACCCCCAGTCAAACACTAAACTTGAAATTCTAAAAATAAAAGGAGAGATCAATAAAATTGAAAGTAAAAAAACTATTGAATTGATTAATAAAACTAAGAGTTGGTTCTATGAAAAAACCAACAAAATAGACAAACCCTTAGTAAATCTGATTAAAAAAAGGAAAGAGGAAAATCAAATTGTTAGTCTTAAAAATGAAAAGGGAGAACTCACCAGTAACGAAGAGGAAATTAGAGCAATAATTAGGAGTTACTTTGCTCAACTTTATGCCAATAAATTCGACAACTTAAATGAAATAGAAAAATACCTCCAAAAATATAGCTTGCCCAAACTAACAGAGGAAGAAGTAAATATCCTAAACAGTCCCATCTCAGAAAAAGAAATAGAACAAACTATCAATCAACTCCCTAAGAAAAAATCCCCAGGACCAGATGGATTTACATGTGAATTCTACCAAACATTTAAAGAACAATTAACTCCAATGCTAAATAAACTATTTGAAAAAATAGGGATTGAAGGAGTCCTACCAAACTCCTTTTATGACACAGACATGGTACTGATACTTAAACCAGGTAGGCTGAAAACAGAGAAAGAAAATTATAGACCAATCTCCCTAATGAATATTGATGCTAAAATCTTAAATAAAATATTAGCAAAAAGATTACAGAAAATCATCCCCAGGATAATACACTATGACCAAGTAGGATTTATACCAGGAATGCAGGGCTGGTTCAATATTAGGAAAACTATGAGCATAATTGACTATATCAATAACCAAACAAACAAAAACCATATGATCATCTCAATAGATGCAGAAAAAGCATTTGATAAAATCCAACATCCATTCCTAATAAAAACACTTGAGAGCATAGGAATAAATGGACTTTTCCTTAAAATAGTCAGGAGCATATATTTAAAACCATCAGTAAGCATCATATGCAATGGGGAAAAACTGGAACCTTTCCCAGTAAGATCTGGAGTGAAGCAAGGTTGCCCTCTATCACCATTATTATTTAATATCGTATTAGAAACACTAGCCTTGGCAATAAGAGTCGAGAAAGATATTAAAGGAATTAGAGTAGGCAATGAAGAAACCAAACTATCACTCTTTGCAGATGATATGATGGTATACCTAGAGAACCCCAGAGATTCTACTAAAAAGCTATTAGAAATAATTCATAATTTTAGCAAAGTAGCTGGGTACAAAATAGATCCCCATAAATCCTCAGCATTTTTATACATCTCCAACAAAACTCAACAGCAAGAGATACAAAGAGAAATTCCATTCAGAATAACTGTTGATACCATAAAATATTTGGGAATCTATCTACCAAAGGAAAGTCAGGAATTATATGAGCAAAATTATAAAAAAGTCTCCACACAAATAAAGTCAGACTTAAATAATTGGAAAAATATTAAGTGCTCTTGGATCGGCCGAGCGAACATAATAAAGATGACAATACTCCCTAAACTAATCTATTTATTTAGTGCTATACCAATCAGACTTCCAAGAAAATATTTTAATGATCTAGAAAAAATAACAACAAAATTCATATGGAACAATAAAAAGTCGAGAATCTCAAAGGAATTAATGAAAAAAAAATAAAATGAAGGTGGCCTAGCTGTACCTGATCTAAAATTATATTATAAAGCAGCAGTCACCAAAACCATTTGGTATTGGCTAAGAAATAGATTAGTGGATCAGTGGAAAAGGTTAGGTTCACAAGACAGAATAGTCAACTATAGCAATCTAGTGTTTGACAAACCCAAAACCCCTAACTTCTGGGAAAAGAATTCATTATTTGATAAAAACTGCTGGGATAATTGGAAATTAGTATGGCAGAAATTAGGCATGGACCCACACCTAACACCATATACCAAGATAAGATCAAAATGGGTCCATGACCTAGGCATAAAGAACGAGATTATAAATAAATTAGAGGAACATAGAATAGTTTATCTCTCAGACTTGTGGAGGAGAAAGAAATTTGTGACCAAAGATGAACTAGATACCATTACTGATCACAAAATAGATAATTTTGATTACATCAAATTAAAAAGCCTTTGTACAAACAAAACTAATGCAAACAAGATTAGAAGGGAAGCAACAAACTGGGAAAACATCTTCACAGTTAAAGGTTCTGATAAAGGCCTCATTTCTAAAATATATAGAGAACTGACTCAAATTTATAAGAAATCAAGCCATTCTCCAATTGATAAATGGTCAAAGGATATGAACAGAAATTTTCAGAGGATGAAATTGAAACTATTACCACTCATATGAAAGAGTGTTCCAAATCATTATTGATCAGAGAAATGCAAATTAAGACAACTCTGAGATACCACTACACACCTGTCAGATTGGCTAAGATGACAGGAAAAAATAATGATGAATGTTGGAGGGGATGCGGGAAAACTGGGACACTGATGCATTGTTGGTGGAGTTGTGAACGAATCCAACCATTCTGGAGAGCAATCTGGAATTATGCCCAAAAAATTATCAAATTGTGCATACCCTTTGATCCAGCAGTGTTTCTATTGGGCTTATATCCCAAAGAAATACTAAAGAAGGGAAAGGGACCTGTATGTGCCAAAATGTTTGTAGCAGCCCTATTTGTAGTGGCTAGAAACTGGAAAATGAATGGATGCCCATCAATTGGAGAATGGCTGGGTAAATTGTGGTATATGAATGTTATGGAATATTATTGTTCTGTAAGAAATGACCAGCAGGATGAACACAGAGAGGACTGGCGAGACTTACATGAACTGATGCTAAGTGAAATGAGCAGAACCAGGAGATCATTATACACTTCGACAACGATATTGTATGAGGACATATTTTGATGGAAGTGGATTTCTTTGACAAAGAGACCTAACTCAGTTTCAATTGATAAATGACGGACAAAAGCAGCTACGCCCAAAGAAAGAACACTGGGAAACGAATGTGAACTATCTGCATTTTTGTTTTTCTTCCCGGGTTATTTATACCTTCTGAATCCAATTCTCCCTATGCAACAAGAGCACTGTTCGGTTCTGCAAACATATATTGTATCTAGGATATACTGCAACATATCCAACATATAAAGGACTGCTTGCCATCTAGGGGAGGGGGTGGAGGGAGGGAGGGGAAAAAAATCCGAAAGGAAACGAGTGCAAGGGATAATGTTGTCAATATAAAGTAATCATTAAATAAAAATTAAAAAAAAAGAAATAAAAAAAATAATAACAAAATTCACTTGGAGTAACAAAAGTTGAAGAACATCAAGGGAATTAATGGAAAAAAAATACAAATAATGGTGAATTAGCAATACCAGATCTAAAATTATATTATAAAAAGCAATCATCAACATCTTTTGGTACTGGCTAAGAAATAGAGTGGTGGATCAGTGGAATAGATGAGATACCCAACACAATAATCAAAGCCTTTAATAATGTAGTATTTGATAAAACCCCAAACTCCAATTTCTGTAATAAAAAACTCACTTTCACAAAAAATATTTAAAAAACTGGAAAATAATATGTCAGAAACTCAATATTTCATATCTTTTTTTGGCCAAAGTAAGGTCAAAAGGGGTACATTATTTTGGGTGGTACCATAGGCAATTTAGGAGAGCAAGGGATAATTTATCTATCAGATCTTTTAAGAAGGGAGGAGTTTATGACCAATGAAGAACTAGAAAGCATTATGAAAGGCAAAATGGACAACTTGGATTACATTATTTAAAATGTTTTGCACAAACAAAACCAACAGAAACAAAATTAAAAGGGAAGTACAAAGGTGGGAAAAATCTTTACAGCCAGTGTTTCTGATAAAGATCTCATTTCTAAAATATATAAACAGCTGTGTCAAATTTATAAGGATGCAAATCATTCCCCAATTGATAAATCATCAAGTTATAGGAACAGACAAATTTCAATTTATGAAATTAAAGTTACATATGCTCATATTAAAATACTTTAAACCACTATTGATTAGAGAAAAGCACATTAAAACCACTCTAAGGTATCATTTCACACCTCTCAGATTAACTAAGACAACAAGAAAAGGTAATGATAATTATTGGAGGGGATGTAGGAAAATTTGGACACTAATACACTCACTATTGGTGGCATTATGAAATGATCCAACCATTTTAGAGAGCAATTTGGAATTTTGTCCAAAGAGCTATCCACTTGTTCATACTCTTTGATCCAACACTGTCACTATTACGTTTGTATCTCAAGAAAATCAAAAAGGAAAGGAAAGGACCCTGAGCAAGTCACTTAACCACAATTGCCTCAGCAAAAATAAGTAAACAAACAAATAAATAAATATTATTTTGCTAGAAGAAATCATAAGCAGACTGATTTCAGAAAAACATGGAAAGATATATACATCTAAGACATCTTTGGGAGCTATTTTGCCAAACTCTATGCCAAGAAATCTGACAGTCTAATTAAAATGGATGGATTTTTTTTTCAAAATTTAAATTATCCAAATTAACAGAAGAAGAAATGAAATATTTTAATGTCATTTTAGAATAAAGAAATTAAATAAGCTATTGAATACATATTTTTTAAATCTTCAGGGGTAGATGTATTTACAAGTGAATTCTACCAAACATTTAAAGAAAAATTAATTGCAATACAACATAAACTATTTGGGAAAATTGACAAAAAAGGAAGCTACCAAATTCTCTTTTTTTTCTGAAGCAAATTGGAGTTAAGTGACTGGCCAGGGTTACACAGCCCGGAAGTGTTAAATGCCTGAGATTGGATTTGAACTCAGGTCCTCCTGACTTCTGGGCTGGTGCTCTATCCACTGCATCACCTAACAACCACTACCAAATTCTTTTTATGACAAAGATATGGAATGGATACATAAACCAGCAAGAGCCAAAACTGAGAAAGAAAATTCTAGCTCAATTTCCATAAAGAATATCAATGCAAAAATCTTAAATAAAATATTAACAATTAGCAACTTATCAGGATTATATAGTATGATCAAGTGGGATTTAAAGCAAAATTGGAGGCCTAGTTCAATATCAGGAAAACTATCAGCATAATTGATCACATCAGTAATAAAAATCATATGAGTATCTCAATAGATGCAAAAAAAGCATTAGAAAAAATACAACACAATACATTTATAATAATAATTCTAGAGATTATAGGAATAAATTGATTTTTCCTTAAAATGATAAGTAACATCTATCTGAAACAATATGTAAGCATTATATGAAAAGGGGATAACTAGAAGTATCACCAATAAAATCAGAGGTGAAACAAGGTTGCCCACTATCACAATTACTATTTAATATTGCATTCATAAAGTTAACTTTACCAATAAGAGAAGAGAAATAAATTTGTAGATAATATGATGATATACTTAGAAAATCTTAGCAAAGTTTACTTTTTAAAAGTAAAAAACAAAAAACAAAAAACACTTGATATAATTATAAACTCCAGCAAATTTGCAGAATTTAAAATAAACCCACATAAATCTTTGGCATTCAAGAAATAAAAAGACAAATTCCTTTAAAAATAATTGTAGACAATATAAAAGTTTTTGGGACTCTACCTGACAAGAGAAAGCCAGTAACTATATGATATGAATAGCATTAAAAATACTTTTCACAGAAATAAAGTCAGATCTAAACAACAGGAAAAATATCATTTGCTTATGGGTAAGATAAACTAATATAATAAAAATGACAATTCTATCTAAATCTAGTCTCTATCTAGTCTACTTGTTCAGTGCTATAACAATCAAACTGCCAAAAAATTACTTAAAGAACTAGAAAAAAAAACAATAATAAATTTTATCCAGAAGTACCTTTTGGTAAAGAATTTCAAGAAAATAAATGAAAAATAAATGCAAAGGAAGGTGGTCTAGCCATATCAAATCTAAAACTATTATAGATCAGCAGTCTCAAAAACCATTTAGTTCTTGCTAAAAAGCAGAATAGTGTATCAGTGGAATAGGTTAGGTACACAAGACATAATAATCAATGACTATAGTAATCTGCTATTTGTTAAACCCAAAGATTCCATCTTCTGGGATAAGAACTCACACTCTGACAAAAATTGCTGGGTGTAGCGGAAAGAAGGTGTAGACATCTCACATACAAATCAAGGAAAGGTTAAAATGGTTTCATGATTTACACATAAAGTGTTATAATATAAGCAAATTAGGAGAGCTGGAATAGTTTATCTAACAGATCTTAGAAAAAAAGGAAAAAAATTATAATCAAAGAACTAGAGAACATTATGAAATGCAAAATTGTTCATTATGATTATATTAAATTAAAAAGATTTTGCATAAACAAAAAAAAAAACATCAGTCCTGACTAGAAGGGAAGCAGAAAGCTGGAAAACATTTTTACAATCAATATCTAATAAAAAATTATATCTAAAAATATAGAATATATAGAAATATAGAATATATACATATAGAAAACATAGAACATATATATGCGTATATATATATATATATATATATATATATATATGTAGAAAACGGATTCAAATTTATAAGAATGTGTCATTCCCTATTTGATAAGTGATCAAAAGGCAGTTTTCAGTTGAAGAAATTAAAACTATCTTCATCTGAAAAAATATTCTAAATCACTATTGATTAGAGCAACTCAAATTAAAACAACTCTGAAGTACTGCCTCACATTGGCTAAGATGACAGGAAAAGATAATGATGCATGTCAGAGGGCATGTGGGAAAACTGGGACACAAATGTATATTTGTGGGGCTGTGAACTGATCCAACCGTTATGGAGAGCAATTTAGATCTTATGCTCAAAGGGCTATAAAACTATGCATAGCCTTTGTTCCAGCATTATCACTACTGGATCTTTATTTCAAAGAGATCATAAATAAGTGAAAAGGACCCATATATACAAAAATGTCTGCAGCAGTTCTTTTTGTGGTGGCAAAGGATGGGAAATTGAAAGGATGTCCATCAGCTTGTAAAAGACTGAATAAATTATGGCATATGAATGTAATGTAATATTATTATTTTGTAAAAAATGCTGAATAGGCTAATTTACATGAATTGATGATGAGTTAAGGGAGCTGAACCAAAAGAACCTTGTACAAAGCAATAGCAAGATTAAGTGATGATCAATTGTGATGGACTTAGCTCTGCTCAGCAATGTAGTGATCCAAGGTAGGTCCAATAGACTTGAGATGGAAAATGCCATGCACATCAGAGAGAGAACTATGGAAACTGAATGTAGATTGAAACATACTATTTTTACCTGTTTATTTGCTTTTTCTTATTTTTTCCCTTTTGTTCTGATTTATCTTTCACAACATAACTAATATGAAAATGTTTTAAATGATTATACATATATAACCCATATCAGATTTTTATTGTCTTGAGGAGAAGGTTGGTAGAGAAGGAATGAGGAAAAATTTAGAACTTAAAATCTAACAAAATAAATGTTGAAAACTATTTTTACATCTAATTGGAAAAATAAAATTCTTTTGATGAAAATAATAATCTGTTGCATGTTTCCAAATAAATGTTGGAGGGAAAAGAAATTGGAATGAGTGAGAAACAAGATATGATAAACCAAATAGGGCGTTGATACCTATGAAATTGAGACACAGAAAATGGACCCAAACAAATGAGATGGATGCTCATAGAAATATTCACAAACATATCTTATGAACAAGTGTTGGGGAAAGTGAAGGGTATAGATTTTTGAGGCACTCTTTGAGGAGGCACCTATATAGGATTACAATAAAAGTATGAAAAAATTATTAGAGAAGGCTTTCAAATAATTAAATTCCAACAAGCAGTTTAAAAAAAATTGACAAATAATTGAGATTCTTTGATATTTACCAAAAAAAGTAATTACTAATAACACCTTCTGAGGCAAATCATTTCACTTTTATGTAGCTCTAAATGGCACAAAATGTTCTTAAAAGTGAATCAAAATCTGTGTTTCTATGACTTCCACAAATTAATTTTGCTTCTACTCTTTGACTTCAGGTAGAAAAAATCTCATTCATTTTATAGTTGAAACAATTATAAAATAAAGGTAATTACAGTGTTCTACCCTCACCTCAGTCATTCAATTGACCAAAGAAACTAAATATTAAACAAGTTTCTGTAGCTATCACAAAGTTTAGGAATGTCCTCAAATATTTTCAAAGGACCTTAGGAATTTCAGTCATTGAATGAAAGGAAGATTTCATCACATTGAAAATATCTGGTGATTGGACAAGAAAATTATTTCAAATCTGAATCAGCCTGATTTTTAAAATAGTAAGTCAATCAAACAATGAGCTAAATAAGTAATGAGTTAGAAATGAGGAACCAGGTCCCATTAAGGAATCATCTCTGGGGATTAGGGAAGAAGGAGTTTCTCTTTCTTTCCTTTTCTCCTTCTATTCCTTTTAAACACATTTTTGGAGATATTGAATCAGAAAAAGATACACCCTCACCCATGAAAAAAGAGACATATAAAAGACAAAATGGTATCCCTAAAAGAGATTGAACCCATTTTTCCTACTATTTATATATATGATAAGATTTGGGGGTTAATTCTATAAGAGAACTGAACAGGACTAGTAGTGTCTCTCTTTTCCATGCTATAACCTTGACTAATAGTGTGATTTGAAGAAAGAGGCCCAAGAATGGACAATACATAATAATGTACTGCCATTTTTATCACCACTTATGTACATATTAAATCTCTAGTTCCCCTTAAATATTCCCAATTTTTCATACAATGAGTAAAACAGTCTTATAATCTGCTTCTATCACTAAATTTCTATTAAAACTTGAGTAAATGTTTTCACTTCACTGGATTTACTGGATGTAGTACATGATTTCTGAGATCCATTCCAAAAGTAATAACCTCTTTTCTATTGGCTGACATTCCATGTTCTGAAGGAATATTGTTTTCAAAGCTAAATATTTTTATTCAATGTTTGGAAAGAATTTTACTACCTTCCTCTTTAAAGACTCATTCATTCTGTGGTTCTAATGGAAAAACAGAAGGTATATGTAGAGGACCATAGATGGTGGGGGAACTCTGGGTAAGGTATAAGACTCTTCAGCCCGTAGGGAACCTGTTGAAATATCTGGTTCTGCTCCCTTATAGTTAGCACTTGCTCAGTGTGCTATGGTGATGTAATGCTACCATAGTTAGAGCTGTGTGCTGTGGTGATGTAGTGATATAATGGTTCTACAGTTGGCACATGCTCAGTGTGCTATAGTGATGTAATCTTACTAAGGTATTTAAGGGCTAAGAGGACTTGAAATAAATGGACTCCATCTCTGACCATGTTTGTGAGTTTTCTGCCTTCATCATTCTTCCACTAAGACCAAGGACTCAGACTGGTCCTGAGGTCCTCCAGAGAGCTAGTCCAGATGGTATATTTTGGCACCCCCAGCATGGGGGCTCTAGAAAGCAATGGTACATTTTGTCATCCTAACTTGGGGGCTCTAGAAAGAACACTACAAATATACCCATGACAACAACTGATTTCTAAAATGTTTGCATACAGAATGAAATGTAACTCATTTTATCTTTTTTTATTGTAAACCCACCAAATCTACCAAACCCACCAATTCAGGTTATCAATATCAGTCTTTGTTATATAACAAAGACTGATTTTGGTTATCTGAATTGGAGATACAAGTAATCGTAATAAATGAATTTGCTTGATGGACAGCTAGATGGTACAGTGGATAGAACACCAGATCTGGAATCAAGAAGACTTAATTTCAAATCCAGTCTTAGACATTTAATAACTGTGTGTCTCTGGGAAGGTCACTTAACCCTGTTTGCCTCAGTTTTTATAGAATGAGCTGGAGAATTAAATGACAACCCATATTGAAAAGAAACCCCCAATTGGAATTACTGAGATTTGGACATGAGTAAAATAATTGCTGAATATATATGATTTGTTTATATCTATTGCTATATTATTTGTTCTAGATGATATTATGAAAAAAAAGAATTTTCTTTCCTGATTTTTGAAATTAAATAAATCGAATAGGTCTTGTTTTCCATGTCTGCAAAGAGATGAAAGCTCAAATTTGATTGTTAAAGTGATACAGTACTTTATAAAACTTATGCTATCGAGTCATATAACTGAAAGAAAACTTTGTAACCACAGAGTACCTCACTTCACTTTAAGATAAGTAAAAGGAAGTACATAAAATTTTATAACTAGCCCAAGAAAATCATAGAGATAGACCTGAATCCTGTTTTTCTACACTACTTGCCTATCTGGTCTTCAACTTCAACCTTGTGAGGGAAATCAGTTATGTTTTCTTCCTGTCTAATTTTGTAGAAGAGAAAATTGAGTACCAGAGAAGTAAAATGGTATCAAATTGAGATTCTCAGACAGAGAGAATTCAGACTAGAATATATGCCTTCTGACCCCAAGCTACATTTTTCTTCAATTAAGTCATATTACAACTTCCTAAATCAAGATTAGATAAGGACTTGTTGTATGCAAAAAAAAAAAGGGGGGGGGAATTATAAGGATAGCCAACAATACAATTGATAAAAGATAAGAACTGAGTACTAAATAGTTCATGGCAGATATGAACATAGAAAGCTAAAATCCAAATACACATAGCAGTTGAAATAAAATTTCTATTGACTTTATTCTAAGAATACTAAAAATCAGAGAGGTTATATTATTTTGGGGTAAATCTGCCCTTATATCTCAATTAGAGAATTCTTTGTGATACCTGACAATACTTTAGTGAGAATATAATTAGCCAAGAGTCACTAAAGGTTTAAATTACATGAGTAATTCCTTTCTAATATATCATAAAGAAAAGTTAAAGAAATTTCCTTTGGTAAAAAAGAGATGGTAATAAATTACAAGATATAACTGTGGAAAACCAAGGAGATAGGAACAGAGAGTGAAAATACTTAGAGAATAGAATATGACATGGACTTTTCTTAGAGGTATTTTAATTCAAAATATAATAAATGTGGAGGAAATTCAAAAAATGTTAATGCACTATGTGAAAAATTATTTAGCAATAGATAGAAGGAAGAGGATTTGTATGTAGATACGGTCAATAGCTACATTAGAATTCTTACTCCTTTTTTATTTTTATTTAGTTGACTCAAAACAAATGAAACTAAAGGAGTATTCTTGACTTATAAGCCTCAACATTGTTCCTGAAGAGTTGAATATGGAATCAAATCAATGAGAAGACATAAAACTAGAAAATTTGCCCATGCATCCAGTTGGAAATTAACTCCAAGTATTCACATTAGAAGGAACATTGGACTATTCTCCAATATGTAATTGAGAGACATGAATTTCAGCCAACAAATCTGATGTGACCTACTTGGACATTGAGATGTAGAGTATCCAGGACTGGAGAGGTGATTACCTCAATGTTCTCTGACAAATTATAAAATACTTGAAATATTGTGTTCTGGACATCAGATTTTTAGGAATACATACTAAAGAGCAGCCAGAGGAGAGA
Source organism: Antechinus flavipes (assembly GCF_016432865.1). NCBI lineage: Eukaryota > Metazoa > Chordata > Mammalia > Dasyuromorphia > Dasyuridae > Antechinus > Antechinus flavipes. Next base: position 634,548,159 of record NC_067398.1, read on the forward strand.
GACAAGGTTGGCAAAGAACCTAGCAATAAAGTCATGATAATCAGATGAATGAACTGAAGATATATGTGTGCGATGTAGAAGACCTTTACCCAAAATGACTACTCAGAGATCACTCAAAATAGAAAGCAGAAAGGTTGTTTATTAAAACCTCCAGAGGATGAGCCATTCTATCATGAGATAAGGTAAAGAGAAAGCTCATGGTAGGAGGGCTAAAGAATTAGTAAAGATATACAGCTTTTATAGATTCTGTTACAAAGGATTACATCATAAGTTGGGGAACATTGAGAAATAGGTACCCTCTCACCTAATTAATTGAGTGTTAAACATTGATGCCAAAAACAAATTAGAACAGAATGCTTTCAGTTTCCCTTGTTCTAAGAGGAAACATCCATCAGACCTTCAATCTTCAGATTACTGAATTGATGGCATTTAATAATCTAAATATTGATAACATTGAACAAGGATAAATGTCATCATCTCTGGTTGAGTAAATATTGGTTAGCACACACAGTACTTATGTAGGTCACAGAGACATAGAAATAATAAAAAAGATAAAATTCATTAAAAGAATTTAAACATTCCTGTAAGTTCTTCACCTTATCTCTCCATTCCACACATATGAGAAAGAGAAGAATTATAGAGCAAAGAGGGGTAGCATGATAAATTTTCTTTGAGTATTTCAATTAATCTTTATATAAATGGCTCAGGAGACAAAACAACCACTAATTTTGGAAGTTGGAGATAGTATTTAGTATTACTTTTAGTATTTATTATTGCCCCAAATCATAGCTCTTAATAATTAAAGCTATCCCAAATGAGGTACTGCATTTCATATTCATAGAAATATTAATAGACATTGGACGTTAACAGAAATCTTCAGAAAAATGGTAAACAATCACCTGATAAATATGTTGTAGGGGGATTATTCTTTTTATTTTCATTTATTTCTTTATAATACATGTTATGAATCATGTTGGAGGGGGAAAAAAGGAAGAAAAGGAAACACCATGGGAGACGAAAAAGAAAAAAAACAGAAAAAAAGAGTGAACATAGCATGTGCCAATCTACATTCAATCTCTATAGTTCTTTTTCTGGATGCATATGGCATTTTCTTTCCAAAGTCTATTGGGATTACCTTGTATCACTGAACCACTGAGAAGAACCATGTCTTTTCTAATTGGTCATAGAACATTCTTGCTGTTATAATGTACAATGTATTCCTAGTTCTACTTGTTTCCCTCAACATCAGTTCTTGTAAATTTTTCCAGGTTTTTCTAAAATCAGCTTGTTCATCATTTTTTATAGAATCATAGTATTCCATTAACCTCACATACCACTTGTTCAATCATTCCCTATTTGACAGCATATTTTCTTTTTCTTTCTTTTTTTTTTTTTGAAAGGAAAAAAAAAAGCAAATCCGTTGTTGGGAGGAAGGGTCTTCCCTCCACAACATCCCCATTACAGGAAGTAGGTGATTGCTGAGTAGAAAAGGAAGGAGGAAGGAGTTGGGGGTGCACATGCTACTCTGTACAATATAAAAGAATCTAATATAGACACTTTGTACAAAAGCCACTCATCTTTGTCATCTTGCAGGCCCAGCGGGCAAAGTAAGTGAGTGGGGTGTAGAGGGAACATAGACCTGGAGGCAAAGTTAGGACATACACACTGAAGCTCTAGGACCCCCATCTCCTTGGGTCACTTAGGATCCTTAGTTGGGGCATAGCCCAACTCCACGGGTCTGGACACCTTCCAGAACTTCTCATCCATGAACTCCAGGGTCAGTGAACTATTCCAAGTCATGAAAGCTCCTCCTCCAGATGCAATGTAGATGACATACTGCTTCTCACAAGCTCCAGGCTGGGCAAGGCTGACTTCTCTGTACCATCAGTTTCTCCATTTCCTGATGTCTCTGCAACTCCTTTCCCCTACTCCCCTCCCTCACCTCCACTTGTGGCCTCAGGGTCCTCTGCCTCTTATTGGTACCTCCATTCAAATGCAGTCCTTAAAGCCAAATGGAGAGGTGGTCTGCTGTTACATTCCTGGCCAGGGTCCTCAAACTACAGCCTGTGGGCCAGATGCAGCAGCTGAGGACGATTATCCCCTCACCCAGGGCTATGAAGTTTCTTTATTTAAGGCCCACAAAACAAAGTTTTTGTTTTTACTATAGTCCTCCAACAGTCTGAGGGACAGTGAACTAGCCCCCTATTTATAAAGTTTGAGGACCCTTGCTCGAGTCTTGACTGTAATCTCCTTTTTCAGCCAGCAGAGAATGGGATCAAAACACAAGCTGGATCTCTCCTCCTGGATCAGGAGGGCTGGGGATCTCAGCAGGCGTTGATGGACCCAGGAATCCCCCACCGAGCGGGGCACTCCAGTTCCCAGAATCCTCAGAGTCTGCTCCCCCATTTATACCTGCAATAGCCCCTGCCCCATCCCTTCACTTCCTCCCACAACCCTTAGAGGTCGTTTGGGGGCAGGTCCAGGAGTGGAGTCTGGGCGGAGTCTGAACTAAAATCTTCCCCCTCCCAATCTCCCTCTCTTTCCCCAGGATCTCCCTCCCTATCACTCTTAGCTGTCAGGTCTGACTCTGGCATTGCCTGCTTATACACTGGGCCCTGTGCATTGCCTGCATCCGGAGTCCCTCCTCAATGATAGAGCTCAGTGCTTGCTGGTTATGCAGGCCGCTAAGCCGTATAACGACATGATCCCCCCTACTTGGGTAAATCTGGGAGATGAGTGCATCTAAGTTTGGGTGGGCCGGAGAGAGACCACTTTGGTACCAGTTTCCTCCTACAAGGAGGGCACTCTGTTCCCGCTGCGCAGCGCAGCGACAATATACTCTGAATAAAAGCGGTGGAGACGCTCCTTTGTGTCATGTATTCTTCAGCACGTCCGGATAGATTGGGTACATGAGCTCTAACTGTAGGGATGGTGGGGAAACATCAATCTCTGTGCCATCCATGATGGCCTCCGTGGAGTCCCATGCAGCTCATGGAGACTCAGTTCCCAAGTTCTGCTGCTGTTCTGTGCATTCACTGGGGTCGCCATGGTGACAAGCAGTCAACCAATCACTCCAGAGAGCTGGGGTCAGACAGGGCCTCTAAGGAGCAGCCAAAAAAATCCTCCTGGACCATGCTCACTCTGTCCTAGATCCCTGCATATGCACTCCCCTAGTCTCTTACTACACTTCCAAATTGCTCTCCAGAATGGTTGGATCCTTACACAGTTCCACCAATGTGATGACCGAGTATTTAAAATCAGCTGGAGTCAGGAATTCAGGTTAAGGGAAAACCCTCCATCTTTATTCTTTTTGAGGTGAAGGGGGATTGCGATAGCAATATGGGCAGCTGTGACAGGAAGCCAGCTAGCAGAGGGGGATCGGAGGTGAAGGGCAGTTATGATAGCAATGAGAGCAGCTGTGTCAAGACGCCAGCCAGCAGTCTCTCTTTCTACTTCCCTTTCCACTTCCCTGCCTCCACCCACCAAAATCGTCATTTCCTATACAACACATCAGGACTTGCACAAAGAGTGGGCAGGGCCATTCTTTCTCCAAGCTTATATATTAATAGAGTATGATCCAATTACTATTTAGCCTCATGTGCTTGGGACCTCAGTGCATCAACCCGAGCCTCAGCCCATTACACACCAACAACACATTAGTGGCCCATTTTCCCACATCTTCTCCAACATTTATCATTATCTTTTCCTGTCATCTTAACCCAGAAATTGTGAGGTAGTACAACATAGTTATTTTAATTTGCATTTCTTTAATTGTCAGTGATTTAAAGCATTTTTATGTAACTATAGATGGCTTTAATTTCTCCATCTGAAAATTATCTGTTCATATTCTTTGACCTTTTATCAATTAGGGAATGACTTGTATTCTTATAAATTTGGTACAGCTTTTTATAAATTTTACAAATGAGACTTTATCAGAATCACTGGCTATAAGAATTTTCCCAGCTTTGCACTTTGCTTTTAATCTTCTTTCTGTTGGTTTTGTTTGTACATAATATTTTTAATTTAATGTAATCAAAGTTGTTCGTTTTGCCTTTCATAATGTTCTCTAGTTCTCTTTTGGTCATAAATTCCTCCCTTCTCCAAAGATCTGATAGGTAAATTATTCCTTGCTTTCCTAATTTGCTTATAATATCGCCCTTTATGACCAAATCATGTACCCACTTTGACTTTATTCTGATATGGGGTGTGAGATGTTGAGTTTCCAACATATTATTTTCCAGTTTTCCTAGTAATTTTTGTGAAATACTGAGTTTTTTATTACATAAGTTGAAGTTTGGGCCTTTATCAAAATGCCTTTTATAGGTATGTATTGTGTCGTGTATCTCATCTATTTCACTGATCCACTCTTCTATTTCTTAGTCAGTACTAAATGGTTTTGATGACTGGTGCTTTATAATATACTTTTAAGTCTGGTACTGCTAAGCCACCATCTTTTATATTTTTTAAAATTAATTCCCTTGATATTCTTAATCTTTTGTTCTTCCAGATGAATTTTGTTATTAGTTTTTTACTCTATAAAATAATTTTTGGCAGTTTGTTTGGAATGGCACTGAACAAGTAGACCAATTTAGGCAGAATTGTTATTTTTATTATATTACCTATTATTTTATATAACATATATTTACTATATTAACTATAAAATATTATATTATATTAGTAATGAACAATTGACATTTTTCCAGTTGTTTAGATATGACTTTATTTGTGTGAGAAAAGTTTCGTAATTGTGTTCATATAGTTCCTGAATTTGCCTTGACAAGTAGACATCCAAATATTTTATTTTGTCTAGTTATTTTAAATGGAATTTCTTTTTCTATCTCTTACTACTTCATTTTGTCAGTAATATATAGAAATGCTGATGATTTGTGTGGGTTTATTTTATATCCTAAAACTTTGCTAAATCTGTTAATTGTTTCCAGTAGGTTTTTGGATAATTTTCTAGGATTGTCTAAGTATATCATCATTTCATCAGAAAGGAGTGATAGTTTTATTTCCTCATTGCCCATTCTAATTCCATTAATTTCTTTTTCCTTTCTTATTGCTAAAGCCAACATTTCTAGTACTGTGTTAAATAATAGTGGTAATAATGAACAACCTTGTTTTACCCCGATCTTATTGGGAGGGGACATGATTCTTTTTTTTTTTTTTTTGAATTTCAGAAATTTTTATTTAATGGTTAACTGACTTAAAACAATATTAAATGCAGATGGTAGCAGTAGTCTGGACTTCCAATAAATGATAGGATTATATAATATTAGTTACTGGGAGCAGTTAGAATTTTTTATTTTTTTATTTCTAGCAATGGTCTATGTAATTTTGTTTAATAGCTTTTTATTTACAAAACATGTGCATGGGTAATTTTTCAACACTGACCCTTGTAAAACTTTCTGTTCCAAATTTCCCCCACTTTCCTCCTACCCCCCCCAAATGGCAGGTATTCCAATACATGTTAGAATATATGCTAAATTGAATATATGTATACATATTCATAAGTCATCTTTCTGCACAAGAAAAATCGGATCTAGAAGTACCAAAAGCAAACAAACTAACTAACTAAAAGGAAAACAAAAATGCAAGCAAACAACAATAGAAAGAGTAAAAATGTTATTTTGTGGTCCACACTCAGTTCCCACAGTCTTCTTCCTGGATATAGATGGCTCTCTTCATTGCTGAACAATTGGACTGGTCTGAACCAATTTGTTGAAGAGAGCCACAAGGGACATTATTCTTTAGGAACTAGTTGTTCTACATCACTGGTATAATATTCAAAACAAACAAACAAACAGGAATTATTAAACCTTACAAAAGTATTCCTGAAGACCACATGTTGTATTGGAAAGCCACATATTAATATTCTCTATATTCCATTATCTTTTTTATTTATTTTGTTAAATATTCTCCAATTACATTTTAATCTACTTGAATGTTTGCCACTTCTGGTCTAAATAACTTCATAGATATTTTCCATATCTGAAGATGATTCTCCAGTCAATACAGATAACAGTTTGACAAGAAATACAAAGTACTATTGATGAAGTCATTCCTTTAATTAGGAAAATAGTCTTCAAAGACATTTGTGTCAAGATAAATCCTTTTACCTCTTTGTATTTCCATAATATTTTAATAAAAAATAGGATAGAATTTGGCTCTACAAAATGAGAAGCAGCATGAAATAGAGTTTGAAGCAAGGGGAAAAATGGATTCAAATCCATCCTCATATTCTTACCAGTTGTGTGACCCTGAGGAAGTTGCCTAATTTTTCTATGCCTCATTTTCTTCATTTATAAATTGAAAAATTTGGACTTAATGGTCTCTAAGATTTGAGGTTTAATTCTGTAATTTTGTGATCTGATGATATAAGTTGAAGTTCTTATTCCATTTAATAATGGATTGATCTTGGTCAAGTTCCTTTACCGCTCTGAAATGTAGACTTACTTTTTATGAAATGGCAATACCAATTTTAATCTATTGTTAAGCTCTTTCCAATAACTCACCATGTCACTTTTAGAATAATATTTTACCTTTCAATGCTTTAATCTCTTCATCTATAAAATGGGAATATTAATGCATATCCTGACTGTTTCATGCATAAATGAAAACATGCATGTTTAACCACAAAATGTTATTCATATACACTCACTGGGAAATCACACTCTGACTTGTATCAATATATACCACTGGATACGAGTAATAAGTAACCCATGAGACATCTGCTTTTTTCTAGAAATTCAATGATGTGGAATCTTTTGATTCCACTATCAAATTTAGTCAAGGTCAACATCTACTCAATTAGAATTTAACTCTGAACCCTTTGGACATGGGTAAAATTTGGTCTCTATTCTTGAGGTGACTGCATTTTAGTTCAAAGTATTCATATAACTTTGGTACAATGTGACTTTCTGTAAAATTAGATAAATCAGTTGGGATGCTATTTCCTCAGCATGGAAACAGTCAGCAAAGAAACACTATAAAATAAAGACGTTATATAATAGATATATAAAAGTTATTTTCCATAATCCTGCCACCCTTCTGAATCTTAGAAGGTCCTCAAATAGTAGAGAAGTTGCTTTGATTCAGGAATTCTCAGGAGTGTATAGATTGCATTTATTTTGTTCCATTGACTTGTCATACAAGTACTTATCAAAGCTCCAATAACTAGACAAAGTTGTAAAAATCTAAAATGATTTTGGACTTTGTATTAACAGAATGGAGGTTGACCTCAGAATGTGGATGGATTTAGAATCTTCAGTTTAGGCAAGAATATGGAATTGAGTTCTGATTATCTTGTCACTGGCAGAGAAATCTAACCTCCTAAGGCTAACCCATTGTGAAAAAGAATGAATGGGCTCAGTGGTTGCTCCCAGCAAGGAAATACCTATTTCCTCCATGGCTGGTCTAAGTAACTTCTGTTCATTGACTTGGATCTTGAGTTCATTACCCTACATCCATCCACCACCCACCCCAGAGACAAACTCACTTTATAGCTTTATAGCACTTGTATATCTCCTCATTTCTTATTACAAAGAAAAAGTCTTGCCATATTTGAATCACTCCTCATTGCACCTAAATTTCCCAACTATGGGATATAACATACCATTGATTAAGCATTATCTTGCAAAGATAAAAACTGAATAATTGGCTTACTTGCAGAGCCTAACTAAAGAATGAATGAAAGGATTGCTTCTATAACAAACAGAACAGTTATGAGCTTATACTTGTATTAGTGTATACTGCTAAGAAATGGCTCAGTAGAGAGGGAGACACTGAATATACATCAAAGAAATGTGAGTTTTCCTCATTATAGATAAAAATGATAACAATATCGACAATATATATTTATTTAATAATAATATAAACTTATATTTAAAATTAGTATAAACCAAGGCTCTTTCCTGGTTCTAACCTTTTTCTCTCTATATAAGCTGTCATTTAGTGATTCTGTCAGTGGGTTAAATTATCATTTCTATGTGGATAGTTTCTATGTCTATATTTAAAACTATATAATTAGCTGTATCAATGTCCACATTTATCTGCATATAGTTATTTGTCACTTTCCTTTCTTCATTATATACATGTCCATACAGAGGTAGACATATATGCACACATACACATCTGTACATATTCATGACTGAATGTGTAGATATACTTATAGAAATACACATATAGACACATGCAAATATCTATATAGTGATATCTATATGCACACTTGTATATATCTTTATATAGATATATAAAATTATATGTATGGAAGGGAAAGAGAGAATTATATACTTATAAATAAAGAGGTATAGAGATGTAGATATAGATGAGAGTATAAATAGCCCATCTCCTTAGTCTATCTCCTGATTTATAACTCCTTATCATTAATTATCTTTTGGAGATTTTCAACGAGCTTTCCTGGATATAGCTCAACATCAATATATATTAAAAACAGAATTCAACTTTAGCTTTCTCATCTAATCTGCCTCCCAAATTAGAAAGCCATGCTTTGCCCAAACTTCCCTGTTACTCTCAAGGGAAATATTATATTTCCATTTACCAAGATTGGCAACTCTAGTGTCATCTACTCCTTATTCAATCCACATATGCTATCAGTCCCAAAATGTTGTCATTTTTATCTCCATAAGATCTCACATATATCTTCATACAGTTATTCACCAAGTGACGGGGTCCTATTAGATTCTTACCATCTCAGACTTAATTAGTTTCAATAGCCTTCTAATTGTTCCCTCTGCCTTAATTCTGTATTCAAATAATTTTCCTAAGCAGAAATCTGGCAATGTTAACTCCTCTAATAAGTCCTAATGATTCCTTATTGCCTTAAGGATAAAATACAAAATTCCCTATATTTAAAGTTCTTCATATCTTGTCCATTTCTTCTTAATAAAGAATACAATCATTACAAATTTTCCACTACACAATTCTATTTATTATGGCTTTTTTTATTTCTTACACAAAAGATCCAACCCAGATCACCTTTGTAGTTTTCCTACAGCTGGAAAGTTCTCTCCCCTAATTTAGACTTCTTAAAATTTATCTATCTTATATGTTAATGTTGTGTACCCCTGAGAATATATACTCTTTGAGGGCATAGTCCCTTTTTTGGCTTTTCTTTGTATCCCCCCCATTCTTAGCAAGGTGTCTATCACATGGTAAATAATAAATGCTTGTCAAATAACTGACTGAAGAATTTTCTGATTCCTCTAACTACTATAATCTTTCTTTAATGATATTTGTATATGTATCTTGTTCATAATTATATAGGTGCACAGTAGCTCTCCTAGTATAATATAAGCTACGTAATGGCAGGGAATGACTTGTTTTTGGGTTTACCAATGTTTAACAAATTGTCAAACATTTAGTAAGCAATTAATGAATTATTTTTCAGTTATTTATTACAAAACATATCCTTTTATAACAAACCTGTGATGTAATCAGTACAAGCACTCGTGTTCCCATTTTATTTGGGGAAAGATTGTTTTGCAAGATCTTGACCTTTCTATAGATTTGAATCCTTCTAATTTTAAGCCTAGTGTTCATTTCACTACATCAAGGAATATTATTCCCATATCACACACTCTGACAAAAGGGGATGTTCAGAGCAAAGAAGTAAATGTGATAGAAACATCATTTAGGTTGAAAACTTAATTTCAAATCTAAGGATTTTGCTGATTAGATAATGGGGCATTATGAATAGTGTCTGCAATTTTCAAATTATGACAATCCAGTCACCATATTCCAGAAATTAAAGATACTGAACTAAGCCAGTAGCTCAGAAAGGCTAAGAAGATTAGCTTATCTTCTTAGTCCAATTTTCAAAGAATCAAATTAGGAGGAGAAAAAAATAGGACTTTAACAACACCTGTGGTGGTTTGTTTTCACAATGCCTTCATCTTTCTTAAAAGGTTTTGTGATCATGCATTTCAATTTCATTATTTTTTTTTCTATAATCCTGCCTGAAGTTACTGAACAAACCTAGGGAAAAAAAAGTTAATATTTTTCACTCAATGGTAAATAGTGTTTATCTTAGGTACTTTTTAATTAAAAAAAAAAAAAAAAAACCTGGGTTTAGTGCTATCTATGCTATTCATTTAATTCATAACCTTAGGCAAATCACTTTGCAACTCAGAAATGCACTTTCCCTTTCTTTCAAAAAATGAGGGTGAATATGACTAAATCATAGATTTAGAGTTTTAAAGGAACCTCAAAGCCATATAGACCAAATACCTAAGTTTTTTGATAAGAGGAGCAAGATTTAGAAAGTTTAATTGACTTTCCTAGGATCTTACAAAGAGTAAGTAATGTTGATTTTCAAATACAGGTCATCTCATTCCATATTCAATGCTTTGCTCTCTCTTCTCTCTCCTATCTGCACATTTTAGTAGATTAAGAGCAATGGAGGACATTACATGACAACAACAAATTGGAAAAATTTGTTAAATGTGAATTGACTTGATGATTTTATAGGATCATAGATTTAGGGTTATAATGGAACTTCAAAGGCAAATAGACTGAATCCTAACTTGCTTAGTACTAAGGGACAGGTCATTTCTCTGAGAGCCTCCACAGATGTGGATCATAATACCTGAAGGAGTTGCAGGGTGTCCTTTGCTGACACAAGTGTTGAGAACTGGGAATGACATAAATTGGAGGCAGAGGGAAGAGGAGACAGGTCAGACAATGCAACGGCCTCTTAGAGAGGCAAGAGAACAGCAATTGCCTCTCAGTCTCCTTGTATCATCCTCTCACACGAGATGATCCATTCCGCATGTCTGGGTTGGATCTCCAGCAGCCACTGTCAGGTGGCTCCCTGTATGACAACAGCCTAGGATCATACAAAGAGAAAGTAAGATTGATTTTCCAATCTAGTCCATCTGCTTCCCTATACAATGCTTTCCTCTCTCTTCCCTCCCCTTCCCACCCACATCTTACGAGATTGAGAGCAATGGAGATTATTACATGAATACTGGAGGGAAAAAATGGTCTTGTTTTTTATTTCTAAGATCCCTTCCAGCTCCAATGATCTACATTCTAGGACTCCACATTTAAAAGTCCCTCCCAAATATTTTATATTTTCAACAGTTATTTTAAAAGGAATTTCTCTTTGTATCTATTGCTGCTGGAATTTGTTGGTAATATATAAAAATGCTGATGACTTATGTGGATTTATTTTGTAACCTGCAATTTTGCTAAAATTGTGAATTGTTTCTAGTTTTTTTTTTTTTAGTTAATTCTCTAGAGTTCTCTAAATATACCATCATATCATCAGCAAAGAGTGATAATTCAGAATCTATCTGCCAAGGAAAAGTCAGGAACTATATAAAAACAACTATCAAATATTTTCCATAAATTTTCCACACTATCTAATCAGTTGGAAAAAATATCTTATGTTCTTGGGTAGATCAAGTGAATTTAATAAAATGACCATATTATGCAAATTAATCAACTTATTTAGTGCCATAACAATCAAATTCCCAAGAAATTATTTTACAGACCTAGAAAAAATAATAACAAAGTTCATCTGGAAGAACATAAGGTCAAAGTTTCAAAGGAATTAATGAAAAAAAAAATCAAATGAAGGTAGCCAAGGTGTACCTGACCTAAAACTATATTGCAAAGCAGTGGTCATCAAAACCATTTGGTACTGGGTATGAAACAGAATAGTCAATAAGTGAAATATGTTAGGTTCACAGAACAAAATAGTCAATAACTGTAGTAATCTAGTGTTTGAAAACCCAAAGATCCCAGCTTTTGGAATAAGAACTTAATATCTGACAAAAACTGCTTGGAAAATTGGAAACTAGTATGGCAGAAACTAGGCATTGACCCACACCTAACACTGTATACAAAGATAAGGTCAAAATGGGTTCATGATTTACACATAAAGAGTAATATTATAAATAAATTAGAAGACATAGTATAGATTACCTCTCAGATCTGTGGGAAGAAAGTAATTTGTGGCCAAAGAAGAACTGGAGCTCATTATTGAACATAAAATAGAAAAACTTGATTATATCAAGTTAAAATATTTTTGTATAAACAAAACTAATGCAATAAGATTAGAAGAAAAGTAATAAACTGGGAAAGCATTTTTATATTTAAGGGTTTTGATAAAGGCCTTATTTCTAAAATATATAGATAATTGACTCAAATTTATTTGAATTCAAGCCATTCTCCAATTGATAAATGGTCAAAGGATGTGAACAGACAATTTTCAGATGAAATTGAAATCATTTCTAGTCATATGAAAAGGAGCTCTAAATCACTATTGATCAGAGAAGTGCAAATTAAGACAATGCTGAGATACTACTACATACCTCTCAGATTGGCGGAGGTGGCAAGAAAAGATAATGACAAATGATGGAAGGGATGTGGAAAAACTGGGACACGAATACATTGTTGGTGGAATTGTAAATGGATTCAACCATTCTGGAAAGCAATTTGGAACTATGCCCAAAGATTTATCAAACTGTTCATACGCTTTGATCTAGTAGTGTTTCTCCTAGGCTTATATACTAAAGAGATCTTAAAGGAGTGAAAGAGACCCACATATGCAAAAATATTTTGACAGCCCTTTTTGTAGTGTCAAGAAACTGGAAACTGAGTAGATGCTCATCAGTTGGAGAATGGCTGAATAAGTCATGGTATATAAATGTTATAGAATATTATTGTTCTATAAGAAATGATCAGCAGGTTGATTTCAGAGAAGCCTGGAGAGACTTACCTGAATTGATGCCACATGAAATGAGCAGAATCAGGAGATCATTGTACATGGCAAGAACAATATTATATGATGATCAATTCTGATGGACGTGGCTCTCTTCAACGAGATGATGGGCCAGTTCCAATAGACCTGAGATGCAGAGAACCATCTAGACCCACAGAGAGAACTGTAGGTACTGAGTGTGGATCACAACATAGCATTTTCACTCTTTTTGTTGATATTTGTTTGTATTTTTTTTCATTTTTTTCCTTTTTGATTTGATTTTTCTTGTGCAACAAGGTAACTGTATAAATATGTATGCATATATTAAATTTAATATATATTTTGCCATGTTTAACATACATTGGATTACTTGCCATCTATGGGAGGGGTTAGGGGAAAGGAGGTGGAAATTGAACACAAGGTTTTGCAAGGGTTAATGTTGAAAAATTATCTTTGCATACATTTTGAAAATGAAAAGCTCAAATAAAAAAATAAAAAAGCAAAACAAAAAATAAATAAAAATAAAAAATTCTTCCAACTATAGCATTTTTTGTTTTTCAAGACCCTTTCCAGAGCTAGCATTATATTATTCTATATTATAATATTCTACATATTCTGTTGTATTATAGTATATTATAAGAGTCCATACAGATCTAATTTTCTTTTTTCTAACATTCTATATTCTAAAAACCCTTCCAACTTTATTTTAAGGCCCTCTGATTCTACAAATGTGTTTTCCTTTCTTTTTTTTTTTTTTTTCAATTTTTTTAATGCCTAGATTCAAGTGTGACAATAGGCTAGATGACAAAGGAGTTAACTTTAAAACTAACTAGTACTGGACCAAAATTAGAGAAATAGATGAACAGAACAGATACCATATAGTCAATCAAATACACACAGAATATTATTGATACTCTTGTTTTCTTCAGAACTCTGTTTTCATTGGTGTATGGAATTCACAGGGGAAAAAAAAACAAAAAAGAACTCTTACTGCTAAAATAAATTAATAACTTTTCAAGAATGTACTGTCTTTTTTTTTTTTTACTATTTCCATCTAGTTAAATGTAAAAATAAATGTAAACATATTTTTTTAATATTTCTTTTTAAAAATTTGAGTTCCAAATTCTTTCCTTTTTTCTTTCCTTACCACCCCCATTGAGAAGGCAAACAATTGAACATACTTAGTTTGGGGGGGAGTATGTAATTCTTGGTTATAATTCTAGTCCCTCTGCCCTTTGGGATATCATTTCAATTTCTTGAAAAATGATGTCTAGGATCCTTTCTGTTTGATCTCGGTTTTCAGGTATTCTGGTAATTTCTAACTTATTTCTTTGACTTTTCCAATAAGGTTTTTCTTTTTTTCTTTTTTCCCATTCTTTTGTATTTTTATTGCTTTCTATTTTTTCATCTTTTTGGGTTTCTTAATTATTTCTTGATCTCATAAAGTCATTAGTTTCCATTCACTTAGTTCTAATTTTTAATCTCATTTTCATTTGGCCTATTCTGTTTTTTTAAGGTGGTTTTTTTGCAGGTTTTTTTTTTTTGCATATGTCTCATTTACCAAATTGTTGACTCATTTTTCATTATTTTCTTGCATGACTCATTCATCTTCACAATTTTTCTTTTACCTATCTTATTTGATTTTCCAAAATCCTTTTTGAAATATTCCACTGCCTGAGATCAATTTATATTTTTCACGGAGATTTTGGATGTAATAGCTTTAATTTTATCATCTTTTGAATCCGTGTTTTGATCTTTCTTGTTACTATAGTAAACTTTGATTACCATAATGTTTTTCTGTTGTATGCTTATTTTCTTGGCCTATTACTTGACTTTTAGCTCTTTATTAAAGTAGGGCTCTGCTTCTAGAATAGAAAGTGCATTGTCCCAAACTTCAGAGGTTTTGTGCAACTGTTTTCAGAGATGCTTCTAGAAATCTATAAGTTTTCAGGTATTTCAAGGTGACATGATTTAAGGAGAAATGTCTGTTACTTTCTGGCCTGTAATATTGGCAAATAAAAAAGGGGCAAACATGGTGAAACCTGTACTTTAGAGAGATTGTTTGGGGATCTGGTAAGCCAGTAAGAGGGTCTTAATCACAGCAGATCACCTTTAAGACTGGGGATCCTGGCTCAATAGAGGAGTAGACCAATGGGCAGGATCTAGACCCAGCTCAGAAGGCAAATTCTGGGAAACTAGGCTGTTTCCTGAAAAGAGCAGGCAAAGCAAGTAACAACCATTCTTTTCTAGTCTGGAATTGTGCAAAGGTTACTGTTCAACTGTAGCCATATGCTCTGGTTTGCTAGCACTCCCCTTTGCCCAAAGACTGCTATTCAAGACTATGATACAGAGAAAATAACAATGTTTTACCTCAGTACTAACAAGGGGATGCTTATTATCTCCTTCTAACTTGTTGTCCAACCCCCTTATCTTCTGATGAGATTTTTAGAAGTCACTGCTGTTCTGATCCAAAGATTCCTAATGTTTGTTCCTGGTTTGTTGGGGCCAGGACAGTGCTGCTATGACCTGCACTGGACGGTGCTCTATTCTCACTCTGGTACAATAGACTTTTTAAGTATAAATAGGATTGAAAATTATTTTATCCCAACTTTTTTTGTGAATTCTATCACTTTAGCATTTGTTTAGAGTCATATTTAAATTTATTTTGAAGTTTTTCAGGGAGACTTCTGGAGAATTCCTGTCTTTACTATGCATTCTTGGAGTCTTCTCCCACAATATATAAACAGAAAGAATTTATTAGGTCACTGAGAAGTTAAATGATTTCATTTAGGTATAAGAAGTTGGATTTGAACTTGTGTCTTCCAAATGAGCTTTTGACAACTAGGAGGCAAGAGCATGATGGCAGAGTGAAGCCACAAAGCTTCTTGAGCTCTCTCTCTAAAACCACATGAAACCAAGCCTCTGAACGAAGT
The DNA here is from genome assembly GCF_016432865.1 of Antechinus flavipes. NCBI lineage: Eukaryota > Metazoa > Chordata > Mammalia > Dasyuromorphia > Dasyuridae > Antechinus > Antechinus flavipes. The sequence goes on from NC_067398.1 coordinate 634,563,819, forward strand.
CTGATGGAATGAACTACTCTCAGCTCAAGATAGACTGGAAAAGCTTTAAGAAGGGTCTGTCACACTGGGGTAAAAAGGGATGTTACATTCAGCTCAGACAGAGTCAGTAAGAGGGTCTTAATCACAGCAAATCACCAACTAAGACTCGGGATCCTGGCTCAATAGAGGAGTAGACCAATGGGCAGGATCCAGACTCATCCCAGAAAGCAAAGTCTGGGAAACTAGGCTGTTTCCTGAAAAGAGCAGGCAAAACTACTCCTGCAAACACAAAGGGCTCCTGTGCTCAAAGCCCAGACTTAGAGCTACACAGGAAGCTTAAGACAGTGCCCACTTTAACCCAGGAGCAGAAATTGACCACAAAAGTAAAAGAAAAAAAAAAGAGGAAATACAGAAAGAAATTGAAATAAAATGAGCACAAAATAGAAAAGAATCTTGACTAAAACCTATTGTGGTAATAGGGAAAACTAAAACACTCAACTCAGATGAGAACAAAATGTCCACAGAGGAAATATTTAAGAGTGATATGAATTAGTCTCAAGCTCTCAGGTCCAAAGAAGCTTTTTGGAAGTGCACATAAAAGATTTTAAAGGGCAAATGAGAGAGATAGAAGAAGTAAGAAAAGAAACAAGAGACATGCGAGAGTTAACAACTTAGAAAAGAAAGACAATTCCTTAAAAAATAAAATAAGACAAATGCAAAAAAAAAAAAAATCCACTGAATAAAACACCTTGAAAAAATAGAATTAATTAAATGGAAAAAGAGATACCAAAGTAAATTGAAGAAAAACATATATTAAAAACTATAACAGGGAAATAAGACATCAAGAATCAAATAAACTAAAAAAATGAAAAAAAATGGAAGAAAATATAAAATAATTCATTAAAAAAATAACTGACCTGGAAAATAGATCTAGAGGAAATGATTTTAAAATTACTGTTCTACCTGAAGTTCATGACCAAAAAAATAAATAACCTGGATAACATTCTTCAAGAGATCATCAAGGAAAACTGTTCTGATATTGTAAAAACAAATGGGGAAATAATAATTTAACGATTCCATTGATCATCTTCAGAAAGAGATTCCACAAGAAAAAACCTCAAGGAACAATGTTCCAAAACTCCAGAACTATAATATCAAGTACATATTATTTGCCAGACAAAAGAAATACAAATATCAAGGAACAACAGTCAGGATTATCCAAGATCTGGTAGCATGTAAATAAAAGATCAGAAAACCTGGAATGTCATATTCCAGGAGGCAAAGGAGCTGAGGTTATAATCAAGAAATAAGTACCTAATGTTACTGAGCATCATTTTTCAAGGGAGGAGATGAAATCTTAAATGAGGTAAAAGACTTTCAATCATTTATATTTAAAAAAAATAGAAAATTTAATCTTCAACAGGACTTAAGAGGCACATAGAAGGTTAACCAAGGGAAAAAAAATATAAATAATTTAAAGGTTAAACTATTCACATCCCGAGATGGGAAAATGTTAACTCTTGATAATTGTATCTGTTATTGTAGCAGTTAGAAGGAGACATCACAGGGATGGAGGGTATGATTGAAAATGGACTCTGATGTGATGATATCAAAGAAAAAGACATTAAAGAGTGGGGGAAAGTTCTATATTGGGAGAAGAGGAAAAGGGAAGTATAATGGAACAAATTAGATTACATGAAGAAGCATAATGATTTATTGCAATCAAGGGAAAGAAGGGAGGGGGAGGAGCATTGTCTGAAACTTGATCTCATTTGTTTTGTCCCAAAGAGGGAATAACTTATTCATGCAGTTGCATATAGAAATTTATCTTACCCAGTACAGAAGTAAGAGAAGAAAGTGGAGAAAAAAGGGATGGACTGGATAGAAGGCAGGGCAGAAACACTAGGGAAAGAAGTAAGAGAAGGGGGGAAGGGATAATGGAAAATAGGGCAAGTAGTGGGTAGAGTAGGTTTAAAAAAGACTATTAAGGAGGGGAAGGGTGGAAAGAGAGAACAAAAGTACATACAAAGAAGAAAATAGTGTAGAGGGAGAAACAGAGCTGGTAATCATAACTGTGAATTTGAATGGAATGAATTCTCCCATAAAATGGAAGTGACCAGCAGAGTGGATTAAAAAACAGAATGCTACAATATGTTGCTTACAAGAAATATTTCTAAAACAGAGATACATACAGAGTAAAGATAAAAGGCTGGAACAGAATTGAGTATTCATCAGCTGAAGCAAAAAAGCAGGATTAGCAATTTTCTGGTTATACAGATAAAGCAAAAGTAAAATTAGATCTAATTAAAAGAGATGAGGAAGTAAACTACATCTTGTTAAAGAATATCAAACACAATGAAGTAGTAATGATACTAAATGTAAGTTCACCAAATGGTACACCATACAAATTCCTAGAGAAGATATTAAGCTAATTACAGGAAGACCAACCTGCCTAATGAATAGTGATACAAAATATAAATAAATAAAATATTACCAAAGATATTACAGCAACTTATCAGTAGGAAAATATATTATGAACAAAGGGGATTTATACCAGGAATGCAGTGTTGGTTCATGAACAGGATAACTATGTCCATAATGAACCACATCAATAAAAAAAAAAAAAAAATCAAAAGAAATCATCTGATAATCCCAATAGATTCAGAAAAAAGATTTTGATGAAATGCTGCACCCATTCCTATTAAAAACACTTTACTAGAAAGCATAGTGATAAAGGGAGCTTTCCTTAAAATAATAAGCAGTATCTATCTAAAACCAACAGCAAGGATTACTTGTAATGGACACATTCCCCAAAAGATCAGGGGTGAAACAAGGATGCCTATTATCAACACTATTATTCAACATTGTCCTAGAAACGTTGGCTTTAGCAATAAGAAAAGAAAAAATAAATGAAAGGAATTAGAATAAGCAATAAGGTATTAAAACTATCACTCCATGGAGATAATATGGAGATATATTTACAGAATCACAGAAAATTCTGCAAAACCATACTAGAAACAATTCACAGCTTTAGTAAAGCACAAGCTAATATGACAAAAAAGACAATTGTGCCTAATTTGGTTTACTTGTTCAGTTCCAAAGCAATCAAACTGCCCAAACATTATTTTCTAGGAAGAAAAAAGAGTCAAGAATATCAAGGGAATTCATGAAAAAAAAAATATAAAGGTTGGTGGCTTATCAGTACCCAACTTAAAACTATATTATAAAGCAGCAGTAGTCAAAACCATGAACTGTGATATGAAGAAATAGTGATGGATTAGTGGAATCATTAGATAAACATAACACAATAATCAAGGCCTATAATAATCTAGTATTGGCAAAACCTAGCAGTGTCTGACACAGGGTGTTTCATTAAAACCCAAATTCCAGCTTCTAGAATAAAAATTCATTATTTGACAAAAATTGCTGGGAAAAGTGAAAAATTATTTCAGAAACTCAGCATAGACTTACATCTCACACACCATACCAAAATAAGGTCAAAATGAGTACATGATTTGGACATAGAAGCTCATACATAAACAATTTATTTATCAGATTTTTGGAGAAGGGAGGAATTTGTGACCGAAGGAGAACTAGAGAATATTATGAAAGGCAAAATGAACAACTTTGGTTACATTACATTTAAAAGGTTTTGCGCAAACCAACCAAAACAAAAAGGGAAATACAAAGGTGCAAAAAAGTCTTTACAATCATTATTTCTGATAAAGGTCTCATTTCAAAAATATATAAAGAGTTGTGTCAAATTTATAAGAATACAAGTTATTCCTCAATTGATAAATGGTCAAAGGATTTGAACAATTTTCGGATGACAAAATTAAAGGCATCTATATTTATATGAAAAAAAATACTCTAAATCACTTTTTAGTCTTTTTTTATTAAAGCTTTTTATTTTTCAAATATATGCATGAATAATTCGTTGACATTAATCCTTGCAAAACATTGTATTGGGGGAAGCCAAGATAGCGGAGAACAGACACAACTTTCTGTGACCTGCTCTGATCTTCTCTCAAAGCAACAGCAGATTAAGGCTTAAACTGATTTTGGAGTCAAAGAACCCAGAAATATTTGGAATAAAACACATTCCCAAAAGAAGATACGTTGGAAGAACTTTTCAAGCAAGCAGGGAAACAGTCAGCCAAGCCCAGACTACAGCACAGGGAGACCTGGGCAAGAAGCTGGGGTGGGGAGTCAGAGCATTACAGCTTCCATGTACCTGGGAATCTTCTGTGAGTACTCTGTCCTGGTTGCAGGCAGATGGTTTGCCAGATTTGCTACAAAAGGCAAATTGTAAACCACTGAGCATCAGAAGAATGCAGGACCTAGCCTGGATTACCCAGCTGTGATTACAGACAACAGAAGTCAATTAGCAGAACTGCCCCAGGGCAAACTAAAGTAGCTATCTTTTCTTTCTGTTACTAGCACACCTCAACCCTTAAAAAGAATGATCAATAACAACAACAACAACACCAAAAAAAAAAAAAAAAAAAAAAAAAAGAAAAAAAAAGAAATCTCACCATAGATAGCTTTTATAGAAAGAGAGAACAGACCTCAAATTCTGAGGTTCCTAAAGCCAAAACAATTCCAGTTGAAGCTCCAAAGGGAGATATGAGCAGCTCCCCATTTCACAAGGCTTTCTAGGAAGATTTCATAAAGGATCTTAAAAGAGAATTAGAAGAAAAATGGGGAAAGGAAATGAGATCATTGAAAGAAGGAATGGAAAAAGTATATAATGTCCTGCAAAATAGATATGGAAAAAATACCAACTCACTATAAAACAAAAATTTTTAAGTGGAAAAAATGCAATGAACAAAACAATTCAATGGGCCCAATCAAAAAGGAGCTAAAAAAGGTAACTGAAGAAAATAATACACTAAAAATTACAATTGATCAAATGGAAGTGAATGATTCAATAAGACTTCAAGAATCAATCAAACAAAAACAAAAAAAAAATGGAAGAAAATAAGAAATGCCTTCTAGGAAAAATAACTGACCTGAAAAATAGATCTAAGAGAGGCAATTTAAGGATTATTGGACTTCCTGAAAACCATGATGAAAAAAAAGAATCTAAACATTATATTACAGGAAATCACAAAGGAAAAAATACCCTGATATCTTAGAATTAGAAGGTAAAATAGCAATTGAAAAAAATTCACTAATATCTTAAAAGAGACCCCAAAATTAAATCCCCAAGGAATATTGTGGCTAAATTTCAGAATTATAGCGCATCAAGGGAAAGATATTGAAAGCATCCAGAAAGAAACAATTTAAATACTGATGAGCCACAATTAGGATTACACAGGGCATAGCAGCTTTCATTTTAAAGAATTGAAGGGCCTGGAATCTAATATTCCAAAAAGGCAAAGGAACATGGATTACACTCAAGAATAAGCTATGCAGCTACAATGAGCATTATCTTTTATAGAAGAAGATGGACATTCAGTGAGGGAGGTGATCATCAAAATCAAAATACTGGGTAGGAGGGAAGGGGCCAAAGATAGAGAAAAAGATAACTTAGGGTAAATAAGATGGCAGGAAATACAGAATTAATTATTTTAACTGTGAATGTGAATAGAATGAATTCTCCCACAAAACGGAAGCAGAAAGCAGACTAGATTAAAAGCCAGAATCTTACAATATGGTGTTTATAAGAAACACATTTAACACATATGGAATGAAGGTAAAGGGCTGGAGCAGAATCGATTATGCTTCAGGTGAAGTAAAAAAAAAGCAGGGGTAGCAATTGTGATCTCAGATCTAGAAAAAGCAAAAATAGATCTAATTAAAAGAGATTAGGAAGGAAACTATATTTGTTGGTGGAGTTGTGATTTAATCCAACCATTCTGGAAAGCAATTTGGAACTATGCCCCAAGGGCTCTCAAACTGTGATCCAAGAGTGTTTCTACTGGGCTCATATCCCAAAGAGATCTTAAAGAAAGAAAAGGGCCCCATATGTGCAAAAATGTTTGTGGCAGCCCTTTTTTGTAGTGGCAAGAAACTGGAAACTGAGTGGATGCCCATCAGCTAGAGAATGCTGTGCATGTTATAGAATATTATTGTTCTATAAGAAATGATCTGCAGCATGATTTCAGAGATACCTGGAAAGACTTACATGAACTGTTGTTAAGTGAAATGAACAGAACCAGGAGATCATGGTATATGAAAACTGCAAGATAATATGATGATCAATTCTGATGGATATGGCATTTCTCAACAATAAGATGATTCAGAGCAGTTCCAATGACTTGTGATGAAGAGAGCCATCTCACCCAGAGAGAGGACTTTGGGAACTAAATGTGGATCATAGCATAGAAATCTCACTCTTTTTGTTGCAGTTTGCATTTTATTTTGTTTCTCATTTTTTCCCTTTTTGATTTGATTTTTCTTGTGCAGCAAGATAATTGTATAAATACATATGAGTATTTTGAATTTAACATATATTCCTACCATGTTTAACATATATTAGACTATTTGTTATCTAAGGGAGGGAGTAGGGAGAAGGGGGGAAATTGGAACATAAGGTTTTGCAAAAGTTAATATTGAAAAATTATCCGTGCAAATCTTTTGAAAATTAAAAAGTTTTAAAGAAAAATTAAAAATAAAAAGCTGAATTCCCTCAAAAATATTTTTTAAAAAGGAGCTATTTATATATCATGGAGTCATAATTTCACATACGATTTAGCAGCTATCATGTTAAAGAAGCAGAGGGTTTAGAATACAATATTTATGGCAGGCAAAAGAAAAGTGGTATTATTAAAAATTATTTGTCCAGATACCTGATGTAATTCCTCAGGAAAAAATGAAAATTTAATGAAATACAGAACTTATGGACATTTTTGACAAAAACTCAATAGCTGAACAGATTGTTTGGTTTTTGATTAGGAAACTCATGGGATGCATGAAAAGATAAACATTAACAAGAAAACACAAAGGACTCAAAAAAAGTTAACCTGTTTATATTTTTATATGTGAATTTGATACATGTAATTTCTAGGAATTTTATGACTATCTTGACAATTAGAAAGATCCTACGAAGACAGAGAATGTGGGTTTATTCAATCTGCTAAGTTTGAATGATTAAAAAATGGACAAGTGAAAAAGAAGAATGCTGTGAGAAAAGGGAAAAAGAAAAAGAAAATTAGATGAGGCTCTTTTATTGTAGGAAGGAAGTGTGGAGAGCAATCAATTCGTGAAACACACTCATCTAAATTGGTTGAAAAGGGGAAATAAACACATATCTATGTGTGTGTATATATATAGTGGATATATATATATACGTGTGTGTGTATATGTATATATGTGTGTGTGTATATATATATATATATATATATATATATATATATATATACACACACACACATATAGGTGTTTGTATACATGTACACAATGCATCAATCAACAGGCATTTAATAAATGTTCTTGGGCACTATAACTTATGCTAGAATTACATGAACAATAGTGAAATAATCCTTGCTTTTAAGAATTTAACATCAGGAGGAACAACAAAAGTCTCATGCAGTATGGTCTTTGAGAAGAACTATGAATAACACTAGGAATCCTCTGAAGTAGTTTGAAGTGAGAATGAATTTAGGCTATGTGCTACCATCTTTCCAAAGTAAAAGAGATGGAGGATGGAATGTTGTGGATCAGTAATAGATTTTTAAAAAAGGGCCACTTTACCTAATAGCAAAGTTTTGAAAGGTGTAAAGGTAGATTGGATCTAGGATGTGATTTAAATTTGACTCTATTTAGCAATCAACCAACAAGAATTTATTAAGCAAATATTTTGCAGACACTATGCTATGCAGTGCTAATTATCATTCCTTCATCAGGAATCAGAAGCAAGATGGTGGGTTAAGGCAAGGATTCAGCTGAGCTTCTTTTCAACCCCCTCCAAATACCTATGAATATTGACTCTAAACAAATTTCAGAGTATTAGAACCTATAAAAAGATAGAATAAACAATTTCATTGCAGGCTCCACCAATGTGACTTAGGCCCCAGAAAGGCAGGAATGGGCCTTGGGACCTTTGAATCAGCAGGAGCATTAGTAGTCTCCAGAACATGGTCAGAGAGATATAAAAATCATTTACATCCTTTCACTTAACAATACCATACATGTTTTCCAAAGAATTTTTTTTAAATGAAAAGGACTTATGTGTACAAAAATATTTATAGAATCTCCTTTCTCAGAACAAAGAATTAGAAATTGGGAGGATGTCCATCAATTGAGAAATGGTTGAATAAATTGCAGTATGTGATTATGATGGAATACTAGTGTGCCCTAAGAAATGGTAAACAGAATTCTGTCAGGAAAAACTTGGAAAGTCCTCCGTGACCTCAATGCAAAATGAAATGTACTGTGTACAAAACAATAGCAATGTTTTGGCTTGATCAATTGTGAATGACTTCAATATTCTTATTAATAGAATGATCCAAGACACTGAATGTTTTAGTATGAAAAATACTATTCATACACAGAGAAAGAACTGACTGTGTTTGAATACAATTTGAAGCATCATTTTTTCTTAAATTTTATTTTACTTGAGAGGTTTTGTTTTGGGGGGAGGAAAGATCTGTTTTTTTCTTTTGCAACATGATTTTTATGTAAATGTTGTGCTTAACATGTGCCTTCTCAATGAAGGGTGTTGAGAGGAAGAAAAGGAGAGAATCTGGAACTCATAGTTTAAAAAAAAAAGTAACTGGGAAAAGTAAAGTATTAAATTTTTTTTTAAATCATTCTTTTTTGCCACTCTTTTTCTAATTAAAACTTTTTATTTTAAAAACATATGCAATGCATAATTTTCACCTTTTATCCTTGTAAAACCTTCTGTTATAAATTTTTTCTCCCTCCTTTCAGTTCCCACAATCCTCTCTCTGGGTGCAGATTTCTCTCTTCATCACAAAATCATTCATTGGAACTGACTTAAATCACCTCATTATTGAATAAGGGCCATGTCATCAGAATATAACATCATATACCACTACACACCTGTCAGATTGGCTAAGATGACAGGAAAAAATAATGATGAATGTTGGAGGGGATGCGGGAAAACTGGGACACTAATGCATTGTTGGTGGAGTTGTGAACAAATCCAACCATTCTGGAGAGCAATCTGGAATTATGCCCAAAAAATTATCAAATTGTGCATACCCTTTGATCCAGCAGTGTTCCTATTGGGCTTATATCCCAAAGAAATACTAAAGAAGGGAAAGGGACCTGTATGTGCCAAAATGTTTGTAGCAGCCCTATTTGTAGTGGCTAGAAACTGGAAAATGAATGGATGCCCATCAATTGGAGAATGGCTGGGTAAATTGTGGTATATGAATGTTATGGAATATTATTGTTCTGTAAGAAATGACCAGCAGGATGAATACAGAGAGGACCGGCGAGACTTACATGAACTGATGCTAAGTGAAATGAGCAGAACCAGGAGATCATTATACACTTCGACAACGATATTGTATGAGGACATATTTTGATGGAAGTGGATTTCTTTGACAAAGAGACCTAACTGAGTTTCAGTTGATAAATGACGGACAAAAGCAGCTACTCCCAAAGAAAGAACACTGGGAAACAAATGTGAACTATCTGCATTTTTGTTTTTCTTCCCGGGTTATTTATACCTTCTGAATCCAATTCTCCCTATGCAACAAGAGCACTGTTCGGTTCTGCAAACATATATTATATCTAGGATATACTGCAACATATCAAACATATAAAGGACTGCTTGCCATCTAGGGGAGGGAGTGGAGGGAGGGAGGGGAAAAAATTGGAACAGAAATGAGTGCAAAGGATAATGTTGTAAAAAAAAAAATTACCCTGGCATAGATTCTGTCAATATAAAGTAATTATTAAATAAAAATTTTAAAAAAAGAATATAACATCATATAATCTTTTTGTTGCTGTGTATATGTTCTCTTGGTTCTACTCACTTCACTTAGCATCAGTTCATGTAAGTCTCTCCAGGCCTCTCTGAAATCATCCTGCATATCATTTCTTACAGAACAATAATATTTCATAAGATTCATACAAATTAACTTATTTAGCCACCCTCCAAAAGATGGAGTTTCCAGTTCCTTGCCACTACAAACAAACATTCTTTAAGAAAAAAGAAAGAAGAAAAGAAAGAAGGAAGGAAGAAGCAATTAGAAGAAAAGAAAGGTGGGAAGGGAAAGAGAGGGGAAACAAATTAAAGAAGGAAGAAAAGAAGAAAGGAAGATTTTTCTCTTAAGGGATTTACATTCTAATTGAGAAGACAATATGAAGTATATATGCATATATCTATTTGTATGATATATATATATGCATATATATATTGAAATATGTGTATGTATGTCTACATGATAAATACAAAGTGAATACAAGGCAACCTTAGAGAGCAGGTCATTACCATTGAGAGATTTTGAAACTTCTCTAGAGATACTGCAAACAGGAATCTGCAGTAGGGTCTAGAGGCAAAAGTATAGATAGATATCAAAGTTTATTGAACAGGGGAGTAACATAGTTAAACCTGAACTTTAGAAATATTTTTATGGCACTTCACTAACAGTCAGTTCAAGTACTAGAGGAAATGGTGAGTTATTCAACTTATCTTTATCGTCTCATTTGCTTCTATTTCCTTTTTCATGTATTCATGCAATAAGGTGCTATACACTGTTAGTAGAAGACATGAAAGTGTCATAAACTTGAGAAAGAGGGACAGATTTTCTTGTTTCTCAGTTCACTCAAGCAACAGATCTTTGGGACCAGTGAAAATTACATGATACTGAAATGTTTAGGTCTATTGACAATATAATGAAAATTTCAGGAGTTTTTTTCAGTGAGAAATACAGGAATTATACTAGATGAAAAGTAAACAATAAATCTCTCACTTCAAGCCTGATGGAAACTTGGAAAAATAAATAATTTTTATCACCTTTCTGCTACCTTTTCTCAAGCATTATTCTAAAGACCCTTCCAACTCTTATCACTGTGTTTTAACACTGTGTCCCAGCATTCCTTCCAGTTCTGGCATTCTATGACTTTATGACCTTCCGCTTCCCAATTGTTCAGGATTATCATGAGAGTTTGTTATTTTCAACTTGAAAAAGACATTGAGAGTAATTCAAACAAAATCATGATTTCCAACCAATTGTTAGTACATTGGCATAGTCCCCTAGTTCCACTAGATAAAGACAAATAATTCAGTTGAGAACAATTGTGTCTGGAAAGAATGACTTCATTGACTCAAGGAGAAAAGCTTTCTATGTTAACATTAAAGTAGATTCATTTTGTGATTTTTTTTTTTATTTGTTCATTTGATTGAATGATTGGTTTTTCTTCTTTTTCTTTTCTTTTTTTTTTGAAAGAAAAAAAGTTTGAAAAAAAAATTAAGATAAAAGGAATCCTCAAGAAGAATTGTTGTGAAAGGAACTGGTGGATTTTCTCTCCTACCTTAAAGCTTTCTGTATCAGGTATTGGTTTCTTTAGCCTTCAGTCATGACTGTGCTTTCTTGATAAAAATAATTGAAATGCTGAAAACAATGATCTGATTTGATGAGGGAAATCATATTTCAATAGTTGGATTATTGCTTGATCAAAAGTGGCCAAAAACCCTCAAATCTTCTTGATGGCTAAATTCTCTCTTCTGTCCTAGGATTCAGGTGACTTTTTAATGACATATTTCCCCTGAAAGACAACATTATAGGAGCAGATCATGGAAAGAATTTAATTACATAAGAAAAAAACTGAATTATTTGATGGAATTGCAAGGCTTGGGGAAAAAGGAAAAAAAAGGGTAACTATTGTGGCCTGGGCTATCCCAAACAATGGAAGGCCCAGAGCAGAAAAATATTTATATACAAAATGAATATTTGTTAACTAGAGTAAATGACAATATTAATATAAGAATTATCTCATTTTGGTACATGTATGCACTGTGCCTGGTATGGGGCCCTTCCACTTCCCTTAAAAAATGCTTGTTGATTGCTTGCTGAATAAAGAAGAGAGGTCAAAGTTATATAACCTACATGTCTTGCTTCTAGCCTCAACTGCTGTAGGATGCTCAAAAGGTTCTAAGATGTATAAAGTTTCCTATGAACCCTGAAAGGAACACCATTGCAGACTCCTGTAGGATAATGTTAATGATACCTAACATATTATTTCAAATAGAAGAAACAACCTAAAGAAATCTGTGGATCATGCTGAGAGCACTGGATAGTCTATTAAAGGAACTAAGTTCAAATCCTGCCTTTGCTTTGTACAACTTATGGGACAATACAGGAATTTTCTTTAAGCTCCTTTTATCTCATGGGTTCTTATGGTTTTCACAGGCAACATAAGAGTATTGGACTGGTTTACCTTTCAGTAGGTTTCAGGATTAATAGCCTGCATAGTAAAAATGAACAGTGGATTTGGAATTAGAGGACCAGAATATTAATTCTGACTTTACTCCTTACTATTGTCTCACTTTGAAGAGAGAGAACCAGATGATCTCAAATTCATTTTAAAATTCTAAAACTCAGTATTCAGTGGTCCTTTTTGTTCAAAGTACTGAGAAATAATGAGAACATACTTAACATGTGTTGCTATAAATATTTACATACCAGTAAAACAGATATACATAGATGGACAAAGGAAAAAAAAAAAGAGGATTCACAGTCATAACAGACATACCTTTTTAGCACAGAGTCTTATGTAATTCCTTCTTTTCCCCTATAGTCATAATATTATACATCAACAGGATTAAAATAATTGTTTCATTCATATATGTGTATTTATCTCACCATTTCTTCTCATGCTTATATTCATTAAATCACTAGATACTAGATCTATTCTTTCCTATCTCCACACTTCTGTTGCATTGTTTTCCCTATTCCCAGAATAGAGTCTTGGGGAAGTCACTTTTGCTATTTTAAAGCATTTGAAGGACTATCATATAGAAGAGAGATTAGAATTGTTTTGCTTAACTCCACTTAATGAAAGTCAAAGTGAAATTTAATGTATAAGGAAGTTGTGAATTCTTTTTCACTAAAGGTCTTTCCTGAAGTTTAGATGAACACAAGTTCATATTGACTCTTAGCACCCAGCCACTTACTGATGTAGTTCGCCTTCAGCTTGTCACAATTAGCCTTTGTTCCCAAACATTTCTCCATGGTCAATAAATCAATAAGCATTTTTAATTCCACCATGTGCCTGAAACTCTATTAAGAAAGAAAAGAGGAATGGAGAAAAGAAGATATGATAAAAGGAGAGAGGAGAAGAGAGAAAAAGAAGTAAAGAAAAAAAAATCCCTATTCTCCAGGATCTTACAATTTATTAAGGATGTGAATGAATGTGTATAGAATAAGTACTTGCAGACTAAATATGAGATAAATATAAGGCAGTTAAATGTTTGGTAATTTAGGCAGTAAGAGTACTAACAGTGAAGGGAACAGGAAAGACATAAAGCAGAAAAAGATTCTTTATCTGTGATTTAAAGGAAAGTAGAAAATTTGCAAGGTGGAGGTGAGGAGGGTATAAATTTCTTCAGTGAGAAATGGATAATACAAAGGTAAAGGGTGGGAAGGGGAATACTAAGTGTGAAGAACAGAAGTAAATTAGACTAGAGTGTAGAGTGCATAATAGTAGATAATGAAGAAAAAATCCAAATACAGCTTGAGATAATGCAGTTACCATACTCCTTTCCAATCTTTTATTCCATTCCACATTTTCATGATGCCTGCAAATCTCTATTATAAGTATAATACTCAGTTCAGCTAATAAGAGCCATAAAGCAAACAATTAATCCTTAAATATTAGAACAGAGTGTCTTCCCAATAGATAGACATTTCCCTAGACATGTAGCTGAATAGTTGGTCATTATAACTCAGCAGTGGCTTAGAATTATTTTTCCAGGAAAGAATGTCTTTACTTTATTTTGGTTTCTTCTCACATCTCAGTAGTGCAAAACCCTTTGAGTAAGTTTATCTATCCTGGTTCATGTAGGCTTCAGACCCTTTGTAGTAGCTTGATGATGGGCAGGGTCTCCAGTTTCAAAGGAAAGTGCTTCCTAACAAAAGTTCTAAGGGGAATTTCTCCTAGCATCCTCCCACATACTACCTTGCACTGCCAGCACCATTTCTCTCCTGCTTTGAAAGCAAGCTGCCTTGTGATATTAAAGATATTCTAATCAGCATACTAATTAGGAAGACAAGTAAATCACTTTTTTAAAAAGTCTTCACTGTAATAAAGGATGAAAAAAAGACAAATTGATAATTAGTTCCTAAGTTAGGATTGTTACTGCCAGATTTTTAGGTCCCTGGGGTTAATCATATCCCCAGGGTCTCAGGAAGGAGATAATAATAATAACAACTCACATTTATATAGTCATTGAAGTTTCAGAAATACTAAGTCTTACTTTATGTGTCTGCTATGCTGAAATTTCTCTCCATACCCACTTTGCCTCCCTCATACATAGTTTAGTTTTGCATTTGTGTTCTCTGTCACGCTTTCTTTATCTTAATCCTATTGTTAACTACTCAGAAAACAGGATTGTTTAAATAGAGATTGCATTGTAATTAGCATGGGAAAGGGAAATGAGTGCTAGATTTTGAATCAAAAGACATGGATTTGATTCCAGTTCTGATGTCACTTATATTATTTTCTTCAAGTGACTTAAGCTCTCTAGGTCTCAGTTTCCACATCTGTAAAATGAAGGAATTGGAGTAGGTAGTACTATAATTAAGGAAAACCAGATCCTTCCCACATATGCAATGTGCTCTGCCTAGTTCCATTCCATATAGATTTCTGATGAACTTATTTCAGACAATAATATTTAGATATATACAGATAATCTTTTACTTGGTGGCTAAGCCAGAACTAAACATATATATGAAAGGTTCAAATGGACAATGCCTTCTTCTCTGTTTGACAGCTTTTAGTGAGGGATATTACTGTGCAGGAAAGGAAAGGATTTTTCATTCGAATGCCTGGTCTCAGAAAATGTATGGTTTCCATTTAATTTCTTTTTATACTTTACTGATCTTAGGCAAATGAGTACATATAGGCAAAACAGAACAGGTTATATCCTTCTAAGTTTCTAAACATTGGCAATGACAGAAATACAATTAAGAAATTGAATTCTTCAGCAGAGAGCACTTGAGCTGGAACTGAGTCTGGTGTGTGTGTGTGTGTGTGTGTGTGTGGTGGGAGGGAGGCTGGCCCTAATGAGTGACCTACTTCACTTTGTCCAAACAGTGAGTTGACCCAGCAGGCATCTATAAATATGATACAGATAATAAAGGGTTAATTCACCTAGTAGCTATGTCATACTTAAAATTAAATTTGGTGGGGACTACAAGAATCAATTTCTAGATCCAGGAGTTACTTCTCAGATTTTTGGAATTATATCAGTTGATAATTCAATATTGAGTGAATCATACTAGAAGAAAACCCATGGAAGTATGATATTAATGATGTCATAAACTCTCAGGGTTACCCATAGTACACTGAGGCAAGAAGTAATAAGCAATTTTCTGGGAATACAACCTTTTGTAAGGGTTAGACATATTCCCAAGGCAACTTGAATTAAAAACAAAACTTCACATATACAAGAAGGAGGAGGCAATAATTCATCTAAAAAGAAAAAAAAAAGAGGATTTTATTGAAAAATAAGATGAATATAAAAACATAAATTAACACTGTGAACCAGCAGCCATGAGAGCTAATGTAATTAGACTGAGTTGAGAGACATTTCTCAAAGTCTATGATTCAAAGATGTTGATCTATACTGGTAATGACAGAGGCAAATTTTCACTGGGATACAAATGAAATTATAAGTTATAGAAGAGAGGGGGAGAGAGAGAGGCAGAGGGAAAGAAAGCAGATAAAGACAGAGATAGAGATACAGAAATAATATAGAGATAGAGATGGAGAAATAAAAAGAGATGAGAAGGTAGAGACAGAGAAGCTGAAAAGGAAAGAGAGACAGAAATGGATAAGTATATATAAATAGAATTTTTTTCAATTCTGAGTATTAAAATTTAGCAGGAAAAAAATTGTTAAATTTTAGAGTTCTTTGAGAAGGAAAGCTCTGATGATTAAGAGCCACAAATTTATGCTACTTGAAGTTAGATTTATGGAAAGGGGCATGCTTAGAGAGAAAAAGTGAAGATTTAAATGGTCATTGTGCAATGTTCAGTTTAAGAGCGATACTTATTTAGAGGGTTCTGTCCTTGAAGGCAGAACTAAAACCATTTTGTGAAGAGCTACAAAGAAAATGGATGTTGCATACAGAAACATTGCTAATTATCAAAATTGTGAAATAAGTGCTGCCTCCAAAGATGGTACATTCTCCTTTTTTAGAAATTTTTAAACAAAGAATAGATGATCACTTAAATATATTGACAGAGGAATTTTTGGTCAGGAAGGCATTAGACTGCATTACCACAGAGGTACTCTTTAACTCTGAGATTTGATTTTATAAGAGACCTTTGGAACAATAATTGTATCCTTACTTTTTTTTTTCTTTTCATTTTGGCTTACTCCTTTAGTTTGGAAGTTGGGAAGAAAATCTAAACAAATATTCAAATTACCACATCCTTTTTTTAAAGGTACCTTGCTTCAGATAAGGAAGGGAATATTACTGACTAGGTAGTATAAGTTAGCATATCATACAATGGTGGTAATGGATTACAATGGTGGTAATGGATTTTCACCCCCATATCCACACTTTCTATTCTTCCCTCAAGACAAAGGGTACTTTCTACTAGAGAAATGCTGAAATGTACAAGAATTTGTGGCCAAAATTGCAAGTTTTTGAGAATTGTAGACTGTTTATCCACCTGAATTCAATAGCACAGATGTGCATTCTTAATGAAGATGATAAAGTTCACTCTTGATTAATAGTCTTGAACATTTTACTAGTGCATTTGAGAAGAGATTTCTATTTTGATCTCAAACAGGTGTGAGTAGGATATTTTTAAATATACTGAACAATATGTATTCATGAAGAATTTATCAGGGAGGATCTTTGACAACTAAACTTATGATAACCAAAGTGAGTACTGGCCAAATAGCAAATCAAGATTTTGAAAAATCATACTGCTTTTCATGGTGTCAGTAATTTCAATTCCAATTATTATTATGAAACTCTAAGGGGTATTTCAATCACAGGTCATAACAGAACATTTTATACTTCATTATTGCATTAATGAATGCAACCTATGAAAGTTTTGATTGTTATTAAATGAAGTATTCTGAATAGCAGTCTGAAAGATATAATTTGTTATAAGTATAGAAATGTTCAATATTTATATTGTCCTTAACTTGGAGGTGATGTAGAACATATCTTAACACATAGAATATTAGAATTTATTGAACTAAATGTTGAACTTCAAAGGAGTATTAT
This sequence comes from Antechinus flavipes, assembly GCF_016432865.1. NCBI lineage: Eukaryota > Metazoa > Chordata > Mammalia > Dasyuromorphia > Dasyuridae > Antechinus > Antechinus flavipes. Next base: position 634,581,187 of record NC_067398.1, read on the forward strand.
AATATGGTATCATGGGATTTAAGATCAGAAGAGGCTTGGGAAATCAATGAATCTACATCCATCTTTTACATTAAAGGAAACTAACCCTCAGAGTGGGAAAATGATTTATTCAAGGTCACATAAACCACAGAGTCAAAATTTAAACAGATATCTTTTGAATTTCTTCCTTTGCTCTCAATCTGTCTTATATGAACACATCAACTCTGCAATAGAATGTTAGAGTAGAAGAGACTTGAGAGAGGGACTAATTCAATCTCTTTATTTTACAACTGAGGACACCCTGGATAAAGCATTTCAATATGTCAAAGAAATCCCTATGACTAAAATTGCAGATAGATTACCAGTATGTATTGGTGAAGGATACTTACATGGAAGGAAGTTTTTGTACCTTTTGAAGTCACGTATATAAATACCAAAGAAGAACAAATATGCAGACCAAAATAATTTTCTAGCCAGATCTAGAATATGACTTCTAGGTTAGAATTTTGCTTTCAGAAAAAAAAAAGCATTTCATTGTCAAAGTAAATGAATCATCATTATTACCAAAAATAAATTGATAAATTATTCAAGTATTCAACGAAGGATTTGAAATTGCATCTTGGGAAACTAAAGCATATCTTCAAATACATGGAGGCTAATCAAATTAAAGACAGATTTTTGTTTGTTTTCTGTTTGGAGAATTAAACTAATAGAACTGGAGAGAAGTGAGGCATCTGTTGTCCAGCCAGACAGATAGAATTTTTGTTATGGCACTTTGTAATTGTAGTTTTAAAGAAAGCATTGAGGTTGTGTAACTCAAGTCTGAATCTCTTCTAAGGTATACTGAAGTTATAATGAAAGATCCAAACAATTAATATTAATATATCAACATGTGAGAAAGGAGTCAGAAGTCTTGATGGTCTCTGTGATATCTCTCATAGGTGTAGGTAAGTGTCCACTATTATTGATCTATGCCTTCTTAACCACTTTATCGAAAACTTCTTATCATTTGTCTTTTGCTTGAACATTTCCAGTGATGGATGGATTCATATCCACATTTTCGACAGCTCCAATTATTAGAAAATTCCTTTTAACATCCAGTCAAATTTATTACCTTGTAACTTCTTTACCGGAACTGGAACTTTACCACTGGAACTAAGTAGAACATAGATGAAATCAACTTTAAAAATGTTCTTTTCAGACACTATGGAAGAAAAATGAAGGAAATATTTTAGGCTAGGCATCTTTTGTTTGCTTGTTTGCATTTTCTTAAATCACAAATTGCTTATAGTTATATTGAACTTTAAATTGCAAATGATGTTATGAGTGTACATGTATATGTATGTGCCTTTGTTTGCATGTGCATTTATATATGTATGTGCATGTATATATGTATACACATATGCATATAAATGCATGTGTTTATATATACAAGCACATGTATGTATATATGGTACACAGTATGCATTGAGTATATATACATATATGAATATGTTTATAAAGATCTGTGTATGTGAATATATGTATTTGTTTGAGGGGAGGTTTGTAACTTGATCTTGAGAACGATCCTGAAAATAGGTCATATTATTATCCTCATTTCAAGGGCAATAAAACTGAATCTCAAAAAAGTAATTTTCCAAAAATTAAATAGTTGGATGAAGTCAAGATGGCAGAGTAAAAGCAGGGATTTGTTTGAGCTCTTCCCCAAATGCCTACAAATACCTTTAAATAATGACTAAATAAAATATAGACTGGTTGAATGCACAAAAGACAGAATGAAACAATTTTCTAGCCCAATAGAACTTAGAAAGTCTGTAAGAAAGGTCTGTTGCACCATAGTAAGAATAGAGTATAGTCTAGCACAGGCTGTGCAAGTAGAGATCCTGTAAAAACATATCAGGAGAAGTTTTGGGAGCCACTGAAACAGCAGTGACAGAGGCTACTTCTGGAGCTCTTAATAATAATAATAATGGAATTATAAGGGGATTAAATAGAAGGAGATTATAGTCAGAAGGAGATACAGGAATCACTTTACTAGCACTGAGGCAGAATTCTCTTGCTTTGCCCATACTAGGATTCAAGTTTTACTTGGGATGACTTACAAGGCAAGCAGGAGCTCTAATACACCAGAACTTGTGGCCACAGTGGAGCAGGGCCTTAAAGTTTCAGGCCAGAAAAGAGTGCTTGTGGCCCCTCACAGACTAGAGTAAAGGGCAAAATATTAGTAGGAACTTTGAAAGAACTAAAAATTTATGAGTCCCTATAAACCTCCACAAACTCCTAAAGCTTGAGAAAGTATACTCTGTACTCTGGAAGCAGAACCCTACTTTAACAAAGAATTAACAGTCAAGTAATTGTCTGGGAAAATGAGCAAATAACAGAAAAAAAGTAGTCTGACCATAGACAGTTACTATGGTTACAGTGAATAGCAAAACACACTTTGAAAAGATAATCAAAGTTGCTATATCCAAAAACTCCAAGAAAAAAAAAAACTAATAATAACAATGATAAATTAGTTTCAGGTCATAGAAGAGCTAACAAAACGACTTTGAAAATCAAGTAAGAGAGAGAGATAAAGGAAAAATTGGGAAGGGAAATGAGAGTGATTCAAGAAAAATATGCATTTGTTTGCATTTGCATTATATATACATATACATATATATATGTACTGCATGCATATGTATGTAAATACATCTGTTTATATATACAAGCATATATGAAAAAGTTTATTAACAGCTTGATAAAGGCAATACAAAAAATACTGAAGAAAATAACACATTAAAAAACATTACCTACCTAGCAATAGTGAATATAAAAAAATGGAAATTCAACGAAATTTTCTTGATAATTAATTGAAAATATATATTAGGCTTTTGTTGTTATTGTTTATGAATTACAGTTAATCCACTAATTTTTAAACTGTATCTGCTGGATCTATTTTTTAGTTGTCATCTCCCCCCACCCCTTAAGAAATATTTCATATTATCTTTTGTTTTCTTCTTTTGTTTTTGTTTTCATTTTTTTCTCATAAAATCATTAACTTCTATCAAAAACAGACTAGACTAAATGGTGAATGAGGTACAAAAACTCAATAAAAGGAAATGCCTTAAAAAGCAGAATTGCTCTACTAGAAAGAAAGGCAAAAAGTTTCTGAAGAAAAAGAAAACTGCTTAAAAAGTACAATTGGCCAAATAGAAAAGGATTTACAAAAGCTTACAGAAGAAAATAATACCTTATAAATTTGAATTGACTGAATAGAAGTTAATGAAATAGAGAACTTCCAAGCATTCTTAATGAAAACAACATTGCTGGAAAGAAAATTTGACTTGCAAATATAAGAATCAGGAGATCATAAAAAATGTAAAAAAGAAAAGGGAATTCATAAAGGAATTAATAAGGCTAAACTATTTATATTACTATATGAGAAGATGATACTTGTAATTCATGAGAAATTTCTCTTTATTGAGATAATTAGGAGTTAGACAATTAGACAGAGACTATATGAAAACATGATATGTGTAATTCATGAGAAATTTCTGTTTATTGAGCCAATTAGAAGGAGTTAGACAATTAGACAGAAGCACAGGCATAAATATCTTTCCAAATCCAAATCCATTTTGTGCATTATTTCGATGATGATTTTCTCCTCTTTTTCTAGATTATCAGGATAGTTTTCCTTGATGATCTTTTGAAGAATGCTCTCCAGGTTCTTTTTTTTTTTTTTTTTTTGGTCAAGGCCTTCAGGTAGACCAATATGTCTCTACTGGGTCAGTTTTCCAGTTTGGTTATTTGTCCAATGAGGCACTTTACATTTTCTTCTATTTTTTCATTTTTTTTTCATTTGTTTGGTTGATTTTTTTATGTCTCATAGACATTAGCTTCTACTTTCCTCATTGTAGTTTTAATGTGTGTCTTTCTTCAATTAGCTTTTGTGTCTCTTTTTCCATTTGATTAATTCTACTTTTGAAGGTATTTTCTTTTTTAAAACTTTTAAACTTTTTTTTTTCTGATTATTATATTAACTTTTAAATGTATATTAATTTTTAAAATACATATTTCTTTATGAATCGTTTTGAAAGAGAAAAATCAGAAAAAAAGGAAAGAAAAAAAACAAAAAAAGAAGCGAACATAGAATAATTGATTTACATCCAATCTCCATAATTCTCCTGGATGCAGATGGTGTTTTCTATTCCAAGTTTATTGGGATTGCCTTGGATCACTGAATCACTGAGAAGAACTAAATTTTTCATAGTTGGTCATCACATAATCTTGCTATTACTGTATACAATATATTTCTGGTTCTGTTTGTTTCACTCAGCATCAATTAATGATAATTTTTCCAGGTCTTTCCAAAATTAGCTTGGTCATCATTTTTTATAGAACAGTAATATCCCATTGTCTTCATACCAAGACTTATTCGGCCATTCCCCAACTGATGAGCATCTACTCATTTTCTAATTCTGTGCTACCACAAAAAGAGCTGCTAAAAAAATTTGTGGGCCCTTTTCCCTTTTTCATGATTTCTTTCAGATGCAGACCCAGTAGTGGCACTGCTAGATCAAAGAGTATGCACAATTTTACGGCCCTTGGATACAGTTCCAAATTGCTCTCCAGAATGATTGGATCATTTCACAACTCCACCAAAAATGCTTTGATGGTTTCCTACATCTACTTCAACATTTATCATTATTTTTAACTGTCATCTTAACCAATCTGAGAGTGTGAGGTGGTACCTCAGGGTTGTTTTCATTTGCATTTCTCTAATTATTTACAGCATTTTTTCATATTACTATAAATGATTTTAATTTCATCATCTGAAAATTGTTCATGTCATGTGATGCCTTATCAATTAGGGAATGACTTGTATTCTTAGAAATTTGACACAATTTTTCATATGTATTAGAGATGAGATGTTTATCAGAAACACTGGCTATAATAATGTTTCCCAGCTTTGTACTTCCCTTTTAATCTTGTTTCTTTTGGTTTTGTTTGTGCAAAAACTGTTTAATTTAATATAATCAGAGTTATCCATTTTGCCTTTCACAACATTTTTCTAGTTCTCTTTTGGGCATAAATTCCTCCCTTCTCCAAAGATCTGATCAGTTAATTATCCTTTACTTTCTTAGTTTGTTTATGGTATCAACCTTTATGCCCAAATCATGTACCCACTTTAACCTTATTTTGGTATGGGATGTGAGATGTAGATCTATGCCGAGTTTTTTACATGTTATCTTCCAGTTCTCCCAGCAATTTTTGTGAAATTGTGAGTTCTTATCCCTGAAGCTAAAGTTTGGGATTTTTTTCAAATATTGTATTATTATTGTCATTGATTATTATGTCATCTGTGTCTAGACTATTCTACTGGTCCAACATTGTATTTCTCAGCCACTGGCAAATGCTTTTGTTGACTGCTGCTTTATATAAAATAATTTATTTTAAGTGTGGTACTGCTAGGCTATCATCTTTTGTATTTTTTTTTCAATTCATTCCCTTGATATTCTTGACCTTTTGTTCTTCCAGATGAATTTTATTATTTTTTCTAGCTCTACAAAATATTTTTTGGCAGTTTGATTGGCTATGGCACTGAATAAGTGGACTAAATTTAGGCAGGTTTGTCATTTTTATTACATTAGCTCAGTCTACCCATAAGCAATCAATTTTTTCTGATTGTGTAGATCTGACTTTATTTGTGTGAAAAGTGATTTGTAATTGTGTTCATATAGTTCCCGGGTTTGTCTTGCCAGGTAGATATTATGATGTTTTATTTTTTTCTGCAGGTATTTTAAATGGATTTTCTCTTTCAATTTACTGCTCCTAGACTTTGCCAGAAATATATACAAATGCTGATGGTTTGAATGGACTTATTTTGTATTCTACAAAGATGTTGTTTTCTTCAGTGGATTTTGTTTTGTATTTTGCCAATTGCATTTTTTTAAATTGTCTTCCTTTTTTCCCTTGGATACTTCTCTTTTATCTTTCCATTTGTTTTCTACCTCTCTTATTTGTCTTTTAAAATCCTTTATGAGCACTTCCAAGAAGCCTCTTTGGGCTTGAGACCAATTCATATCACTCTGGAGATTTCCTCTGTGGACATTTTGTCCTCCTCTGAGTTGGTGTTTTGATCTTTCCTATCACCATAGTAGTTTTCTATGGTCAAGGTTCTTTTCTGTTTCTTTCTCATTTTCTTTTCTTTTCTCTTTGTATTTCCTCCCTTTTGACTTTTGCCATTTAACTGTCACCTGGGATAAAGGGAATGCTGTCCTAAGCTTCCTGTGTATCTCTGAGTCTTGGCTTTGAACATTGGGGCCTTTCTTTGTTTAGTGTTGTGTTCCCAACAAGAGATAGCTTTTTCTTCTCTTTCTAGAAAACAGTTTGGTTTTCCAGAATTTACCTTCTGAACTGATACTGGGGGCTACTCCAATAATCTGCTCTTCTAGTGAGCCAGAACCAAAGGTCTTAGTTGTAGATTTGTTGCATTTATGTCTCTCTCAGAATCCATCAAAGCTCAGCTGAAAACCCTTTTAGCCCAGTGAAACTGGGGTTTCTTTCTTGACTTTTCTTGAAATTTTTTCAATCTATTTTAAGCCGGAGGGTAATTTCATTCCATCAGATTCTATTCAGAGGTTTGGTTTCATGTGGTTTTCAAAGGAAAGTGGGAGAATTCAAGAAGCTTTCTGGCTTCATTCTGCCTTCTTGGCTCCCTGCACAGGTCCAGATGTAAGCTGAATATGAATGGATAATTTCTTTTAAAAAAAAATTAAAAGCTGAGAAGAGAATGTACTGGGATAAAGCAATGGGATAGGTAGAACTAGGTAAATAATCTCACATAAGAGTCAAGAAAAAGCTTTTATTGTGGAAAGGAAAAGAGGAGGTAAGAGGAAGTGGGTAAACCTATTCTCATCAGAATTGGCTCAAAGAGAGAATAGCATACTTGCTTAGTTCGGGTCAGAAATCTATCTTAACCCATAGGAAAGTAGAAAGGGGGGAGATAAGAGAAGGGGAGGAAGTGGTGACAGAAGGAAGGTAATATTGGAGGGTGGGGCATTCAAAAGCAAAATAATTTTAAGGAAGAATAGATTGAAAGAAGAGAGAGAATAGAATAAATGAGGGAGACTATAGAATGTAGGAAAATACAATTATTAAAAGTTAACTGTGAAAATGATTTAAAGAAAGTATTACTGACAAAGATCTCATTTTTCAATTATATAGAGAACTGAGTCAAATTTATAAAAAAGAGATATTTCCCAATTGCTAAATGATCCAAAGATATGAACATTTTTGGATGAAGTAATCAAAGCTATGTATAATGATATGAAAAAAAATGTTTTAACGCATTTTGAAGAAATAATTCTTCCTCATACTTACTATATTGGCTAATAAAACAGAAAGGAAAATGACAGATAGTGGAGGGGATATGGAGAAAACGAAATCTTAACATACTGTTGTTGGAGTTTAAACTGATTCAACTATTTTTGTAGGACAATTTGGAACTATACTCAAGGGTTATAAAACATGCATACCCTTTGATCTAGTAATAATAATACTAAAAATTCTACATACCAAAACAGACAAAAACCCAAAAGAAAAATATCCATATGTACAAAAATATATATAACAGTTCTTTCCTGGAGGCAAATATTTGGATATTGAAGGGATGCCCATCAATTCGGAAATGACTGTACAAATTGTATTTGATTATGATGAAATATTACTATTTTTTAAAAAATAATCACCAGAATGCTTTCAGAAAGTCCTGGATAGATTAATATGAGCTGATGCAAAGTGAAATGTATTATGTACAAAATATTAACATTACTGTAAGATGATCAGCTGTGAAAGACTCAGCTATTCTCAGCAATACAATGATCCAAGACAACTCGAACCTCCAAGAGCATTATGATAAATGATCTCCAACCTTAGAGAAAGAACTGATTATTTCCAAGTACAAATTAAAGCATACTTTTAAATGTTAATTTTCTTGGAAGTTTTTATTCTGCTCTGTTTTCTTTTATATCATGATTGTTATGGAAATGTTTTGCATGTCTACATATTCATAACCTGTCTCAAATTGCTTGCCTTTTCAATGAAAAGGTTGTGAGGAAGAAAGAAGGGACAGAATTTGGAAGTCAATTTTTTTTTACAAAATAATGTTAAAAATTGTTTTTACGTGTAGCTGGATGAATAAAATACTAAATAAAAAATTTAAAATAGAATTAAACAATTGACAAATTAACTGGATGATGAGTCAAACTCTGTTTTTCCTAACTCCAACTATTCCTCTACCTAGGGGAATATAACTCTTATCTATCTAGGAAGATGTCTCATGTCTGTGTTTGGAGAATTTGCTTAATGGGAGCAATATGATCATAATCATGATCATATTCATGATGATGAAAATGATTATGGTGGTAATGATGGGGGGAGGGGGGCAAATGATTCACATTTATATAGTACTAAATGTTTTACACACACATCCCAATAAAGGAAAACCTTTTGTCAAAGAACTTTAAGTATAGGTTCTAGTTTCAAACATTCTTCAAACAAGGGTTGGACTAAATTGGTCACTTTCATATTTTGAATTCTTCATTCTATCATTCTGTGTCTATTAATTAATAAACCAATCAAGTGACCATTCCACCTTATAAATCAAGATATCTAGATTGCTAAGAATATTCATGTACTGTTGTTTTTCCTTTCCCTTGTCAGACTGTATCAAAATAAAGGAATATTGATTTAAGAAAGAATGTAAGCTATAACCAAGACTTCTAATGTCATTAACATTTGCCTGGGAATTTATGAGAAAATATTTCCTGGGGATTCTCCTGGAACCTCTGAAGAGAAGAATTGATCTTTAGTCAGTTGAATTCTGAAAATATAGCTCCTAAGGAGGAACTGAATACCCCAGAGTCCAATTAGAATTTGTGAGAAAACTTAATAAAAGTTCATTTTTCTATTTAGAAAAATGCCTAAAGATTTTGTTTCAATTTTCATTTTTATCTCATCTTGTTTTTTATTCCTGTGACTTAAACCTCAAGCTTCTATGGAATGGTCCTTGACATTTCACCTAAAGTGAGAAGGCCACAGTTAATAGGTACTAGACTGAACCTTTAAAGAAAATGTTAATGATTCTTACCATGCCCAAAGGAATCATAAGGACTCTTTTAAGTTGGAAGTAACAGGGAAGCAAAATTGCTGTGTTGATTGGCAGATACCTCCCAATGGTCAAGGACTCTCATCTCTAAGAGAAGAATGTGTGTAATATAGAAGTCTGGCTTTTCATTTTTTATTATTTATTCCTTTCAGCATCACTGTTATCAAAGGCAGGGTTGTATGAAGGAATTAATATCAAACTGGAATTCAAAAATTCCTGTCTCTTTGACACTCAAATGTCAATTTACCTCAGATTCTCTACCTAGCTATCCCCAGATCATAACCCATGCCATCCACCTTGGACATCTTCTCAGCTGTTTAGCTACTCTGTGTCTCCATTCTTCTCACTATAAAAACATCACCTTTTGGGCCATACTTGGATAAGTTATCTTTTACCTCTCTTCCTTCTAGTTATTACCCTGAGGTTTAGAAATATGCCTTAGACCTAACTTGTACTGCTTGATGACTAAATGAATATAAACTCAAGTACTCCACTGTGCCCAACAGGTCTCAAAACATAAGACTATATTCTTATATTATGCACTCCCCAAAACACACACATATAGATAGATAGATAGATAGATAGATAGATATTTTTTTGCCTTCTGTTCTAGGACAGTAATCAAATTGATACTCCTTATATCTATCCTGCTTTTCTTCCTCTCCTCTCCATATCAAATAGTCAAAAGTTCATAGATTTGGAAATGGAAACAGCTCCCAAAATTTACAAGTGAGCACTTGGGATCCCACAGAGATTAGATATTGTGTCTAATGTCACATGTATAGCAAAAGACATAGCCATGGTTCAAACTTAAACCCAGTAATAAACATAAGCACTACAAATCTACTCCACAATACTGCTTTCTGGAGTCAGAAGAGGAATAGACAAGGTTGGGGAACTGCTAAGATAAAGTTTGTTTGAAACACAGGGAATGTGAAGTGGAAGCTATGTATGTCTACTCTCTCTAATTCACTAAGTGTTCACTACGTGGAAATGGAACTTCCAGAAACAATAAGTAATCTGAAGTCTTCTCACTGATGTCTGTTGCTCCAACATATGGAATCAAAAGAAATATTAAGGTGCATAGTCTAAACTGTCTCTTTGCTGCTATAACTCTTATTTACTATTAAATCTTGGAATTCCCAAGTTTCCACATGAAGGCAATAATGGCATTCACATCAGAACATTGTAATTACACTTGAAGAAATTGCAAATATTCCAACTTAATATAACACATGAATAAGAGAAGAAGAGGTGGAGCAGATGATACATGTCTCTGAGCAATTAAAAAGTTGTCAAGGAAGGGATTGAACTTTTTCTACTTGGCTTTAGAGCAATGTGAATAGAAGTTACAGAGAATCTGGGAATGATGCAATATAGTCTTCCTAATAATTTGAGTTAACCCAAAGTGCAGATTGCCTTGGATAATGTTGACTTCCAACAGAAGTTTTCAATCAAAAACTGAATAGCTAACTAATCAAAAATGCTCTAATGAAAAAGGCTATTTATATATAACTTAGACCTGGAGACCTCTGGAATAACTTCCAAATAGGAGATTGTGTGATAATTACAATCTTTGTAAGTTTTGGCAAGTCATTTAAGCTCTATGACTCTCATCTTCCTCATCCAGAGAAGGATAGTGACAAGTCTGCCAACTATTTTGCAGATCTTTTATTTTTTGGCTTAATGTCAATTTATTATAATTTTATTGAGTTTTAAATTCCATACTTGCTATGTTTAGCAAGTTTAGCAAGAAAATGTTAATTTTCAGTTGATTATGTGACATAATCATATCAAATTTTTTTTTAATTAGTGAAATTTTAGTTCTAGTACTGCCACTCTGTCACCCAAATCATCTGCCTTTTCTGGACCTCAGTTTTCCTCTTCAAGATTTATCCATTCCAAAAATATTAATTTCTACATCTATAAAATGAGAGGATCATGGAACATGGGACCAAAAAGACCATATTTAGTTTAATTCTCTTATTTTGCAAATGAGGAAACTAAGGTCTAGAGGGTTGGACTAGCTCCATCTCACCTTAAAACTGGTTTAGACCCCATATGAGGTCTCATATCAAAATGTGGGGATTGTGAAATTATGCTTTATTTTATGTATTTATGTGCTTATATATCCAGGGTCACATAAAAATTTCCAGGGCAAAAAGGGTCCTCAAGTGGAAAAATTTTAAGAAGACCTTGTGTAGATTATTTATTTAAAATTTTATATTTACCTTCTGCTATGTCCAGAAGCCTGGCTACAGTGCAGAGGAAAATGCTATTTCTTGCTCCAAAAATCAAACATCCTTACAGGTCTTTTGTTAGAAAAACATTTTGCAAATCTTAAAACTCCATTTAAATGTGATAAAAGTGGGCATTCTATGTCTTCTGAATAAATCATGAGGTCATGTTGAAATTCTAAGAATGTCAGATGGGGACTATCAAGTAAAAATAGGACCTTAGACTCAGAGTTGTTGTGATTCCAAAAGAAGAAAAGCGGGAGAGGGGGAACCAGTTCAGATAAGAAAAATAGTAGTAGTTCAACTTCCTTTGTTGTTATATCAACACTCACTTAATTTCACATGAACTGACATTTCTTTCTTTTGCAAAAGTAATTTAGAAAAAAAAAAAAGAGCACTACTATTCCCTTGTGCCTCCTTTGAAGATATCATTGATTTTTCCAATTGGTTAATTGATTTGGGGCAATTAGTCAGTGCAACTAATATGTAACTAGTTAATTAGCTGACTGCCCAATGCATCCTCAACTCATTCCCTTGAGTCCCATTAGTGTTCGACACTGCAGTTTGGGATGAATTTCTGAAATGACTATACTAAAAAAGCAGAATTTTCTATTTTAAAATATGAGATGCAGAAAGAAGGGGGAAAAAAAACTCAATAGTTAGATACTGGAAAAATAGTTTTCTCTTCTTGAGCAAAACCTTGGCCCAATCTATCTCATTCTAAGTCCCTGCTCCCTACAAATTTCTCTGTGCATAATCAGGTTGGTTGACCTCAAGTCATCATCATTCATTTAAGTGCCTATACTATGACAAGTAAGGAGTAGTGCCGGTAAAAGCATGGTGCCTGAAGTCAGGGAAGTCCAAGTTCAAATCTGAACTCAGACACTTATTAACTGATGATCCTGAGCAAGTCTATTAATCTCTCTCAATGCCAGTTTTCTTGACTAAACTATAGATATTCATAGGACCTACCTCCCAGTTTTGTTGTGAATAAATCAATTCACCTAGTACCCAATACACAATAAACACTTAATAAATACTTCTTTTTTATTTCTTCATGTACAGAACACTTTGCAATTTTGACCAGGGATTTACACAAAAAATAAATAATAATTAAGAACTCAGGTTGTATGGAAAAACCCAGAACTCACAAAGAAATTCAATGATGTGCAGACTAGACACTTGGTCATATAAATAGTTGAAGGAATGGGGAAAACTGAGTCAGAGAAAAGACATTAAATATTCTTTTCAACAAAATTTTAAAGGTTGTCATTTAAAAGCGGAGACACAGTTGTTCTTTTATGTCCCAGAAGATAGAAATAAGACCAATGAGTAGAAACTAACTGTAGACAAATTTTCACTCAATGTAAGGAAAAACTTCTTTCAATTTAGAACAGCATCATAAATAAATCTGTTTCAGTATATAGTGAGTTCCCCATCACAAGAGGTCTTCAAACAAATGTTATGTGAAGATTGAGTGGAAGGTGGTAGAGAGGAGATACTATAGGTTCATATATCAGGTGAAAGTAATTTTCCATCTCAGTAATTTTTTTATTAAATGGATTATTTAATTACTATGCCTCAGATGAAATATGATAAAAAGACACAATTTGAAGATAGAAAAAGGAAGCACAATTTCTGAATGGGTGGGATAGGTTTAATTTTCATAGAGAAAATAGTTATTCAGCAAAGATTTGAAAGACCAGGTGGTCTTTAAAATATTGGTTTAGTAAGATGCATTCCAGGAAGAAGAAATGAAATAAATCCAAAGTTTTCAAAATGTGGAACTCACAGGATATTAATATTCGATACGTGTAAGTCACATGGATTTGTTGAACACATTTTGACAGGTATTCCACTATTTTCACATTAAATCAAAATGCATTCCATTTCTCATTTGTGATCTATCTTTTCAAAACTGGGTTTTTAGTGGTTTCTGAGATAAAAATCACAACTATCAAATGAAAATTAATGTGAAATAGCAAATAATAATGGTAGTGTCCAACTTGATTCTGAGGTTAGAGAAGCTAAACAGCTCTCAAGAGGTGTACACATATTTTTAGTAAGGAATTATGGTTAAGAATGAAATAAAAACTATCACATTGTCTTTCATTTTAACTATCATATATTTTTAAATGTCTATTAAGGTTTTGTTTTTTGTTTGGATATTATTTAATAATAGAACTATCAGATATTTTTTTTCTGTCCTACAGCTCTACACACACACACACACATTAAAATGCTGAATCACTATAGATACCATCAACTAAAAGAGTTTAGGAAGCTTGATAAAAATAAAGGCATAGAAACAGGAAAACTATGATAAGTATAACATAAAGGACAGTAGTTAAGCATTTGATGTATATGGAATATATAAGGAGACACACATGAAATAAGGTAGGAGTGGGAAGAGGAAGATAAAAATAAAGGCATAGAAACAGGAAAACTATGATAAGTATAGCATAAAGGACAGTAGTTAGGCATTTGATATATATGGAATATATAAGGAGACACACATGAAATTAGGTAGGAGTGGGAAGAGGAAGAGGTTCAGATGTTAAATGCTAGTAGGTTAGCTATTTGTACCAGAGGAGTGGAAGCATCAGATCTGTGCATAAAGACTAATCAAGCATCATTGAAAGGATTAATAAGAGGAAGAAATGAAGTCGTCAGCACACATTTATTAAAAGTGTATTATATATCAAGAAGCATGCTAAATACTGGCGCTAAAAAGAAAGACAAAACCACCTCCATTGACAAGAATCTTACAATCTAATGTTGATGGGTTGAGAAGAGAAATAATATGCAGAACATCTGAAAACAGGAAGTTATATAAAGGGAAAATTGGAGATAATTTCAGAGGGAAGGTGTGAACATTAGAGTGGCCTGGAAAATTCTGTTTCAAGAAGGTGAGACTTTGGCTGCAACTTATAAAAAGCCATGGAACTAGGACGTGAAGGTGAAGAAGGGAATAATTCCAACTAGGGATAACATTGAAAATTCATGGAACTGAGAGGTGGAACAGCATTTAGTATGAAGAGAAATTTTTTTAAATAACTTTTTATTGACAGAACCCATGCCAAGGCAATTTTTTACAACATTATCCCTTGCACTCACTTCTGTTCTGATTTTTCCCCTCCATCCTTCCACACCCTCCCCTAGATGGCAAGCAGTCCTATACATGTTAAATAGGTTACAGTATATCCTAGATACAATATATGTGTGCAGAACCAAACAGTTCTTTTGTTGCACAGGGAGAATTGGATTCAGAAGGTATAAATAACCAGGGAAGAAAAACAAAAATGCAAGCAGTTTATATTCATTTCCCAATGTTCTTTCTTTGGGTGTAGCTGCTTCTGTCCATCCTTGATCAAATGAAACTGAATTAGCTCTCTTTGTCGAAGAAATCCACTTCCATCAGAATACATCCTCAAACAGTATCGTTGTTGAAGTATATAATGATCTCCTGGTTCTGCTCATTTCACTTAGCATCAGTTCATGTAAGTCTCTCCAAGCCTCTCTATATTCATCCTGCTGATCATTTCTTACAGAACAATAATATTCCATAACATTAATATATCACAATTTACCCAGCCATTCTCCAATTGATGGGCATCCATTCATTTTCCAGCTTCTAGCCACTACAAACAGGGCTGCCACAAACAGTTTGGCACATACAGGTCCCTTTCCCTTCTTTAGTATCTCTTTGGGGTATAAGCCCAGTAAAAACACTGCTGGATCAAAGGGTATGCGCAGTTTGATAACATTTTTGAGCATAGTTTCAAATCGCTCTCCAGAATGGCTGGATGTGTTCACAATTCCACCAACAATGTAATGTATCAGTGTCCCTATTTTCCCACATCCCCTCCAACATTCCGCATTATCTTTCCCTGTCATTCTAGCCAATCTGACAGGTGTGTAGTGGTTTCTCAGAGTTGTTATAATTTGCATTTCTCTGATCAATAATGATTTGGAGCATATTTTCATATGGCTATAAATAGTTTTAATTTCTTCATCTGAGAATTGTCTGTTCATATCCTTTGACCATTTATCAATTGGAGAATGGCTTGATTTCTTGTAGATTAGAGTCAACTCTCTATATATTTTGGAAATGAGGCCTTTATCAGAACCTTTGATTGTAAAAATGTTTTCCCAGTTTATTGTTTCCCTTCTAATCTTGTCTGCATTAGTTTTGTTTGTACAAAAACTTTTTAATTTGATATAATCAAAATTTTCTATTTTGTTGTCAATAGTGATCTCTAGTTCTTCTTTGGTCATAAATTCTTTCCCCTTCCACAGGTCTGAGAGGTAAACTATCCTATGCTCTTCCAGATTATTTATAATCTCATTCTTTATGCCTAGGTTATGAACCCATTTTGACCTTATCTTGGTGTACAGTGTTAAGTGTGGGTCAATGCCTAGTTTCTGCCATATTAATTTCCAATTTTCCCAGCAATTTTTGTCAAATACTGCATTCTTATTCCAAAAACTGGGGTCTTTGGGTTTGTCAAACACTAGATTATTAAAGTTATTGGCTGTTTTGTCCTTGGAACCTAACCTATTCCATTGATCAACTAGTCTATTTCTTAGCCAATACCAGATGGTTTTAGTAACTGCTGTTTTATAATATAATTTTGGATCTGGTACAGCTAGGCCACCTTCATTTGATTTTTTTTTTTCATTAATTCCCTTGAAATTCTTGATCTTTTGTTTTTCCATATGAACTTTGTTGTTATTTTTTTCTAGGTCATCAAAATAGTTTTGTGGGAGTCTGATTGGTTTAGCGCTAAATAAGTAGATTAGTTTAGGTAGTATTGTCATTTTTATTATATTTGCTCGCCCAATCCAAGAGCATTTAATATTTTTCCAGTTGGTTAGATCAGACTTAATTTGTGTGGAAAGTGTTTTGTAGTTTTGCTCATAAAGTTTCTGATTTTCTCTTGGCAGATAGATTCCTAAATATTTTATACAATCAGTAGTTACTTTAAATGGAATTTCTCTTTGTAACTCTAACTGTTGTGTTTTGTTAATGATATATAAGAATGCTGATGACTTATGTAGGTTTATTTTGTATCCTGCAACTTTGCTAAAGGTATGGATTGTTTCTAATAACTTTTTAGTAGAATCTCTGGGGTTCTCTAAGTATACCATCATATCATCAGCAAAGAGTGATAATTTGGTTTCCTCATTGCCTATTCTTATTCCTTTAATCTCTTTCTCAACTCTTATTGCAAGGCTTTTAAAATTAAATAGATTTTATAACTGATGCTTGAGATAATAAAGAGCCACTGGAGTTTGTTGAATATTGTATTAATATGGTCAGACATGGTTTAGGAGTGTCAGTTTGACAATTAAGTGAAGGATGAGTGGAAGTAGCAGATAAATTGAAGCAAGGAAGATGACTAGTAGGTTTTTGTAATATTGCAAACTTGAACTGATGCGGATCTTCTTATATCAGGCTGATAGCAGTAATTAAAAATGAAGACATTGCAGTGGTGGAATGAATAGAATTTGACAACAAATTATATATACAAAGTTAAGAGAGGGAGCAGTTGAGAATGACACCTGTATTGTGAAGATGTGTGAGCGCCATACTTCACTAGGAGTATGGGGATGCACTCAAAAATAACAGGAAAATCCCATTTGAGGAGAGGTATGGGGAGACTTCAGGTTTGGGCATGATGAGTTTTAGATGCTTCCTGGCTATCCAGTTTGAAATGTCCTATATGAAACTGGAGGTCAAGAGATAAATGGATAAATAGATCTAAGCAATTTACAGAGAAATGACGATTGCATCCATGGGAACAGATAAGATCAGCAAGCAAAATAATATGGAAGAAAAATATATAGGATAGTACCTTGGGGAATACCCTTTTTTCATAGGAAATGCCTGGATAAAATGAAATAAAAGAGATTGTGAAGAATTCTTTAGACAAGTAAAAAGAATGTTAAAAGATAAGAAGAGATTGAAGATAAGAGGGGGAATAGGGATGATTGTAGGATAAATCTAATGGAAAATGGAGAAGAAATGGGTTTAAGGTTATATAAAAAAGTTGTACTAGATTAGGAGAGAAGGGTCACTTCTTCATCAGAGACCAGAGTGAAGAAGGGAATAGTGAGAGATGGAGAGGGTAAAGAAGGAAATCTCAACAGTGTTTTGCTTTGTTTTTCCATTGTTCTCCTTAACTGTTGTTGAAGTAGGAGATAAGATATTCAGTTTAGAGGATGGGAATTAGGCCTGAGAAGAGACAAAAATGCTTGGAATAGCTATTCCTGTAGTTAAGGGAAGTAAGGAGTTCTAGAAGGAGTTCTATTCATAGTAGTGAGGACTTAGCTGAAGTTCAGACATTTAAACTCTCTCTTACTTTTTGTAACTTTATTTTGACTTTCCTTGGCAAAGATACTGGAATATTTTACCATTTCCTTCTCCCCCATTTTACAGTTGAGGAAATTGAGGTAAACTAATTTAAATGACTTTTCCAAGGGCATTCATATGGTAAGTAGCTGAGATCTAATTTGAATTCAGGTTTTCCTGACTCTAGGTCTTGCATTCTGGTCACTACATCACTTAGCTGCTCTAAGTTGAGGTTAGTTAACTTTTTAAAAATGGTACAAGTTATCTGAGTTTCATGCCTTCCTCTGCTATTTAGCAAAATATGACTAGAAGTCAAGAAAAATAGATGGCAAGAGGAATCTAGCATAGTGTTTTGGAAGGCAGTACCATCAATAAAATCAGGGTATAAGGGATCTGAAATTTAAGCCAAGTGTAGAAGTAAGTTTGTTTAACAAGGGGTCAAAATTGGGAAGGGAGGAGAATATAGATGATTCAAGAAAATAAGTTCAGTACAAAGTATTGATTTAAAACAATTAGATGTATTATATAAATGACCAAAGAGAAAGGTATTCTACTTTTATCATGGACTGATAAAAAGAGAAATTAAAGAATACATTATCCAAATAATGTACTAGCTTTAAAATGGACATCATTTCTAGTCTACATTACTTTTGTTATTCAATTTTAATTCTATGTAAACATGATAGAAAAAATAGCATTCTAAATAGATGTTAGAAGAATCTACTTATAAAATACATACTTCTCACATACTAAGAAAATGTAAGAAAGTTGTAAAATGGACAACTCACTATCCCAGAACATTCTGTCCATCCTTTTTTGTCCACTGACAAAGCTTTCTTGCTTTTATCCGCTATTTATCCGCTATTATTAAATCTTATTATATTATATATATTATTAAAGACTCAAGTAAAACAGTGTCTCATCCCTGAAGCTTTCCTAAGTTTTGAATGAGATACTTCAGAGATGAATGAGACCCTTCAGAACTGAGGCCCTTTCTTCTATCTTCATATTTCATTTAAATATTTATTAGGGGCAGCTTGGTGGCACACTGGATAGAACACCAGCCTGAAGTCAAGAGGACCTGAGTTCAAATCTGGCCTCACTTAACACTTCCTAGCTGTGTGACCCTGGGCAAGTCACTTAACCTCAATAGCCTCAACAAAAAACAAGGACAGCAACAACAACAACAAAACATATAATATTTATCAACATGTTTTAGTTTACTATTTACATTATAAGTAGGTAATTGGCATAGATAGAGAGTTGCTTTATGGATTTAAATTTGGTCATTTAAATTTGGGAAAGTCACTTTAACTCAATAGTTTAAAACTACATGTTGCACATAAAACTTGTCATTTGTGTTGGTAAAGAAAGTTTCTTATTAGTTAATTAGTAAAGTTAGTAGAGGAGTTAGCTAAATCACTTGTCTAGTATTTGCCAACACTCCCATCCCAAAATCTATAAACTTTATTATTATTGACTATTTAAACTCTTTAAAGACTTGTTGTCAAATCATTTCAATTGTGTCTAATTCTCTGTGATACCATTTGGGTTTTTTCTTGGCAAACATACTGGAGTAGTTTGCCATTTCCTTCCACATCTCATTTTATAAATGAGGAACTAAGACTAACAAGGCTAAGTGACTTGCCCAGAATCACAAAGCTAAGAAGCGTCTGAGGTCAGATTTGAACTCAAGGCCTCTGCTTTATCCACTTTACCACTTAGCTGTCCTCCTAATGATAAGTTTATAAATTTACTGCAATTCATCTCTTTCAAATTCTACTGTTTAAGAGATAATAAAATGAATGTATTGAGATTTCTGATGATTATGTAAAAGTTACATTATTAGAAAACAATATTCATTTCATGTCTCTCCTAGTAGAAAGGGGGAATTTTGGATCATCATGAACAATAAATTCACACTCTACTCCTAAAAGAGGTTTTGCATGTTATAAATTTTTAGTAAGTACTGATTTCTGATTAGATGTAGAGACTACAGAGCTTAATGAAGTTGTTGTCACTTGAATAGGGTTTTAAAGAATCTGAATCAGTAAGAGCATAGTGGTGGGAAAGTATGAAGCATGTTTGGGAAACTCTGAGCAGTCTATATTATTTACAGCATCGTACTGATGAATCTTTGACAAGAAAGCAAAGTTGGAGTCAAATGAAGCAGACCATGCACTGAAAGTCTCAACTTAGCATGGGACTTTATTCAGATGTTCTCAAAGGTCTCTTTAAATAGAGCAAAGAAACAATTTGAATAAAACATAGGAAATAATCAGGACAATGAATTTATTGTATGTATGCACATGTATGTGTGTGTGTACATGTTTTTTTCAGAAAAACTGGATTTCTGTGTGTGTATATGTGTGTGTGTGTGTGTGTGTTAATTGTGGACTTAAATACAAAGGTACAACTATCTTATACAAGAAGGGTATCCTATGCCCATCAATTGGAGAATGGCTGGGTAAATTGTGGTGTATGAATGTTATGGAATATTATTGTTCTGTAAGAAATGACCAGCAGGATGAATACAGAGAGGCTTGGAGAGACTTACATGAACTGATGCTAAGTGAAATGAGCAGAACCAGGAGATCATTATACACTTTGACAACGATATTGTATGAGGATGTATTCTGATGGAAGTGGATTTCTTTGACAAAGAGACCTGAGTTTCAATGGATAAATGATGGACAGAAACAGCTACACCCAAAGAAAGAACACTGAGAAACGAATATGAACTATTTGCATCTTTGATTTTCTTCCCGAGTTATTTTCACCTTCTGAATCCAATTCTCCCTGTGCAACAAGAGAACTGTTCGGTTCTGCAAACATATATTGTATCCAGGATATACTGCAATATATCTAACATATATAGGACTGCTTGCCATCTTGGGGAGGGGGTGGAGGGAGGGAGGGGAAAAATCGAAACATAAGCGAGTGCAAGGGATAATGTTGTAAAAAATTACCCTGGTATGGATTCTGTCAATATAAAGTTGTTATTAAATAAAATAAAAAAGAAGGGTATCCTAGTTCAAAATTTCAAAAAAAAAAAAAAAAAAAAGAAAATAAGTTCAGAAAGAATTGAGCAGTAAAGAAATGATACAAAAGAAAAAAAAAGATTAGAAACCTAAGATTCACAATAATAACAAAACATGATAAGGATGAGATAATGACATTTAAAATATGCACTGAAATAATGTTATAGTATGTATGTTGTTATTCTCACTTAACAAATAAGAAGCTGAGACACACACAACCTGGATTGTTGGCCAAGATTTTTAATGCTCATATAGCTAGTTAGTGGCAGAGTCAATACCCAAAGCCACATCTTCTGACTCCAAATTCTGTTTTGTAACCAATACACTATGGCTACTTTTCTTTGTAATGAAAAGAACATTGATCTGGACCAAGTTCTAGTTCCCATTTGACCAAGATATGCTGTGTGATCTTATTCTACTTCTGCTAACCTTTATATCTCATTTTTCCAATCATGAGAGGCAGTAAAATAGGATGGATTAATTAGTAGGTTTGGAATCAGGAAATCTGGATTTAAATTTTGTTTCTGTAGCTCAAAAGCTGCTGAATAACACACAATTCACTTTCTGAACTTTACTCATTTGGAAATTTGAAATAAAAATGCCTAATGAGTGCTTTATAAATCTTAAAGCATTTAAGAATATCATTAATAATATTTATAAAATGAGAGAATTAAACAATCTGCTTTTAAAAACCTTTTTAGGCATTTAATTCTATTATTATTATTTTTTTTTTGCTTAATACAATCCATAGTAGTTATGATATTCAATTGCAAAATACTTAAAAACTTTGAAACCATTTTATTCATAGTAACCATGTAAGATCAGTAGAATATGGTTGTACCTTCCATTTTACAGAGGAGAAATTTTACAGAAATTAAATAGCATATTCACAATTGTGAAACTAGTAATTATCCCTATCACCCAACTATAGGTACTGACTACATTTTCAGTATTCTCTCTAACATACCACACTGTATTCCTTCATCTGAAATTCATGAGGGGGTACAACCTTCATCAAAGACAATATTTTTAACAAAATTTCATGGAGTAATTTTGCAGTTCTATAGACAATAAGAATTTCATAGTGCATGATGTCCTCTGGGATTTTTCAGAAGGTTTGGATGACAGAGAATCATTTTGTTACTAATAAATTATAACAATTCACAAATAAGTACTCTAGTACATTTGTCAAAACACATGAACCAATTGAATTCTACCACCTTGCATTCTTGATTTCATCACTTATTAATTTTCAGGGCATTATGATTCATGATGGGTTTTTGTGTTATTAGTGTAAATTAACAAAATTGCACAGGATAATTGACATTCTTAAACTTAGCCTTACAAGTGTTGAATGGTTGGCATGAAGATATAATTCCTGATAACAAAGAAGGGAAGAAAGTAGGAAGAGTAATAATTCACAAGCCTATACACATTTAAAGTTTTAGCAATTCTATAAGATAAGTAAGGGGAAAAAATAAGTAAATTTGTAGCACTTAGTATGTGCCAGATATTGTAAGAATTTTCAAAATATTATTTCATTGTGCCTTAAGATAACCCTGTGATGTAGATACTGTTCTTATATTGATTTTACAATTCCTAAAACTAAGGCAAACATTGATTAAATGACTTGAGGAAAGTCACACAGTAAGTATTTGAAGCAGAATTTGGACTCATTTCTTCTGTACTCCAATTCCAGTATTCTATCTATTGAACTATTTAGATGTTTGAGGTGGAGCCAGTATTATTTATCCTCATTTTATAGAAGAATTATGTGAGTTATCCATAAAGTACTATGGAGATGTGATTTATTTGTTTATCTTCCTCACCACTGATACTTTAAGAATATTAACTAACTCTGATTAGGCTAAAGTTAAGTAAGGAGGGCATATAAGCCATATTACTTTAGGATTGTTGAGAAAATTTAGAGGGTATCAAACTGCCAATCCTTTGGAAAGCTGGACAAATAAAGTTAAGTAGAGGAGAAAAAAATCCCAAATAAAGATAAATTTGGGTGGAATCCCTTTTCTCTGGTATTCTTTCACACCATATTTTGTGTTGGATAATTACTAAAAGAGGAATATTTTAGTCAAAAAATAAAGAAATGTGGATTAAAATAATTTTTAAATGCTTCTTTAATGTCTTGAGGATTTGTGATTAGCTCTTTAGTCTTGCTTCCTAACATTCAAGTTTTCCAAAAGATGAATGATTTAGTTCAGGAACTGGTAGAACTTAAGAAAATATCAATAAACAAAGGTAAGGTAATCCTTTGTTAATATGTTGCAGCAGAAATGGTTGTGACCTCTGGAAGCTCTTTCTCCTCTGACATTGTATGACTATCAAAACGTATACTATTATCATAATTATAGATATAACTACCCTTCTATAGCTTAATAGACAACCTATAGGAATTGCTATAACTGAAAAATCACTGTTTACTAAAGTTAGTGGATAATCTTTCTTCAAAAAGGAACGATGCTCTATAAACAAAGCAAATTCTTAGAAGCAAAGGAAATGTGAGATGCACAAATCTAGAGACATTTCCATCCCAAGTGTTCAAATAGACTATTTTTATGTGTCATAGAACCCTCCAATCTTATATTGAACTGATCATCCATAGCTGAATCTGGTGTATTTTGATTCCAACATTGTGACGTTATTAATCCTCTTCCAATATAAAGGATGAATAAGAACAATTTAATTAGATTGGTTCATACATAGGACACAGAGTCCATAAATAGGAAAATAATAGATAACGTTCTACCTTGTATGGATCTATATGCACATGTGCTCCACTGTCAGCCTTTGAGAATGTAGGTCATCTCTACAATAATGAGGAATGTTAGTGGAGAGATTATAATAGTGGTAATTAAAACATATAGTACAAAGTTTTTGGATACTTAGAACTCTCATCTTCTAGTTCATAAATATAATTTCATTACTTTACTACTTTAAGTCCTTTATGCTTGAAAACATTCTTTCCAAAGTATTAGAATTGAGCTAATGGGATTGCTGTTCATCTCTTCCCAATGTGGTGACACAGGTGGCTAGAATATATCACTTCTCCTTTACCAACACTGAGAGAACCATTAATTCATGTCCATAATCAAGATAAATATTTAATCTGTTCTGGGAACAAGTATTTAATAAATGCTTGGTATGTGAAAGGCATTAGGAATATAAGTACAAATCTGTAAATCAGCTTTAAAGCTCATAGAATTTATATTCT
Source organism: Antechinus flavipes (assembly GCF_016432865.1). NCBI lineage: Eukaryota > Metazoa > Chordata > Mammalia > Dasyuromorphia > Dasyuridae > Antechinus > Antechinus flavipes. The sequence goes on from NC_067398.1 coordinate 634,605,179, forward strand.
GCTGAAAATAATGAATGGAATAATGAGGGTGTATGAATAGTTGAGAGAATGGAAACGATATCATTAGCACTAGGGTATCATTGTCTCCCATTCAAGAAGGGGAGTTGAGAGAAATTATCATTTTTCAATTATATTAATAACATTATTAAATTAAAATTAAGATTTTTCTTTTCTATTTCCTCATTCAGGGACCAGCCATTGTAGGTCATTCAGTCCATTTGGAAGAACAAAGCTGATAGATGAGCTTGGCTTAATCCTCAGAGTTGATGTTCTTTGATATTGGGTGAGACCCACAGAACTAGGAGACATTTTGTTCATAGTTTAAAAGAATTTAATCTAAGTGAATCCAGATCTTAAACATTGTCTTACACCCTTTCATTGGATTTTAGGGCAATGCAGTTCTTGAAGGAGAAAACTAACCAGAATGGTCTGTTTAGAAATTAATTCCTTTGTATAAATTGCTGGAGGAAAGTGAGTCTCATGATTAAGTCATGAGCCTAGTATGAGAAGCTGAAGACAATCAAGATTGATTCCTCCTGTCAGGGGCATTCTCTCTCTCTCTCTCTCTCTCTCTCTCTCTCTCTCTCTCTCTCTCTCTCTCTCTCTCTCTCTCTCTTTCTCTCTCTCTCCTTCTCTTTCTCTCTTTCTCTGTTTTTTTTTTTTTTGTTTTGTTTTGTTTTTTTTGATATTTAAGGTATTCAGTATCTCTTAGATACCTTTGGTTATCAAGAGAAACCACTAACCATCAATTTATTGATCATCAGGTAGCCTAATTAACAAATTAATTATCAATTATCCATAAGCTCTATCTCTCAGACTTTTCATTCATCTCATAGTCCTTACTCGTGTGCCTTAGTGGAAAGACACTGGTGTCTAGGGTAGTGATAGGTGTAAAAAAAAGGTATTTAATATGGACAGACAGGAGATCCATCAAAATAAGGCTTTTAATTTTTCACAAGAATTACAAAACACTTTAAGCTATTTTTCCTCATTTAAACATTGCATTCTTGTTTGCTTAATATTTTCACATGCATCATGCTATCTCATAACAAATAGCATGTGTTTTTGTCCACAAATATTTCCCCTCGGGCAATGTGTAAGTTGGCTTATTTTTTTTTTTTCCTAGAGAAAATCAAAACAAACAAAAGACTCCTACAATCTACACTCATAAAATGGTCTAGCTGTAGATTCATGAAGATTTCAATTTAATTTCTTAATGATTTTTTAATATTTAAACTATTTTCTCTTTGATGAATTGTCATGATGAATACCCTACTCATCTTGTTAATTTTGATGAAACTTCCTGTTAAAAAAAAGTAATTGGAATAAGTTTGACAGGATGTCAAATTGAGGGGCAAAACATTTTTTTCTGGTTTCTTATTAGACCATTGTGTTCTACTTTTCCATTTGAGTTCTTTCAACCAGGAACACTTCTTCATTATTCTTTAAGTATTTCATTTTTCTTGAGCTGGTAAAAGTTTTATGATGTGTGGTTGCCTCTATTTTCTTTGAATGGGTAATTCTTAGGTTGGATTAGGATATACATTGAGGATTCTTACTTTTGATATTTCATGAATTTTCATGGTGTACACATTGTTATCTGCTCCCAATATTTCAGGGCAATTTTCCTATATGTTATCCTTAAATATGATTTTTAGTATTTTTAAAACTTGGATCTAGAAAATCTGTAATACCTATTTTATTTCTTTTATAATTTATTACAATTCTGTATCTATGTTTTATAGAATTATTTTGTGTTATTTAGTGCCCAAAGGATTTGTTTGATTTTCCTTCTGTCATTTTATTTTTGCTTGATAATACTGTCATTGTCTTTTCCAGGAATGTAACCCTAAATCTGTCATTTGTTCTAAGTACTTTACTTTCATTTGAGATACTGATTTCTTCCTCAAGAACTCTATATTTTGTCCTTATGTTCTTATAATTTATTGGTCTGTTTATCTCTCTGAATTGTCTGTCTGTAAATCTATCTATATCTAGTTATAATCTATCTGATTGAATATATCTATCTATTAACTATTTATCTATGTAAATATCTGTATTTTTCTTTCTTTTTTCTTTCTATCTGACTTCACAACTCTTTTGAACTTCTCTGGAGTTTTAAGGTTGTTAATTATTATTTCAGGGGGGTTTCACAGAACCTATGGTCTCAGAATAACATCAATTTTTGATTCAATTTTTCTTGCTAGGAAAAAGTCCTGATTCTAATCAGTACTTAATTTAGATGGTTTGTCCTTTTACCAATCCCAGTCATCTTTTAGTAGTGAGTAGCTAGCATCATATGGAACTCAAAGTTTTATAAACTCCCAGAAACTTGTTTGCCTTGATTTCTTTATCTGTAAAAATGAAGATAACATTACTACATTCCAGGGATGTTGTGAGGATCAAATGAGATAGTAATTATCTATTATTAAGTGACTAATCTATAGTGACTATCTATATCATACTATAATCTATATTATACATATATGTAACCTATATATATATATATATTCTATTATATATGTGTGTGTGTATATATATATATATACATACACACTCTCTATATGTATATATAATGTGTATATATACATATATACACTATACTACACTACACTAAGTGACTATCTATAAAATAAGTGACCACTTAGTACAGTGCCTGGCACATAAGTAGTATATTAATGTTAATTCTTTTTAATTATAGTTATATTCTATTCTATATTCTATTCTAATATTTCTAGTCAATTGGCATATAGGTAAACAATTATGTGATTAATAACTATTAGCTAAACTTTCAGCAATACTATTGAGGGTTTTCATTTTTTTAACTATAAATTTTATTAGTTTGAGGCTTTCTTCTTCTAGGGTAATTGAAGCTATGATGTCACATATAAGTGTTAGAATTAGGCCAAATACTTGTTTTTTTTAAGTTCTGTGCTTTTCTCATTATAATGTGTTAATGTCCATAATTGCCTTCACCATAACTGGCATAGTAAGTTAGAGAAGGGATATATTCTTAATACCCAGAAAAGACTTTATGAAGGTAGTGGGATTCCAACTGGCCCCTTTTTTTGAGGATGTTATTTGTGATGTTGTGATAATTAATGTAGGGCCAGTGGGCTGTACTATGACTAAAATTGCCTTCTGAATCTCTTACAGTCTCTAACAACTAAAACACTTCTATATATCTGTCTACCCTTTTCATGAATCATTCTTTCCCTAAGTTTTTTTTTTATTAAATATGTTCATTAAAAATATAAACAGAACATTTGGAGAAGAGCATGCATAGATCACAGATAATATGTCTAGTTCAGATGCATCCAGCTTAAGAAACAAATGAGAAATCACTTTTATGTGACTGATTTATAATACAAGTTCCTTTATGTTTGTTTGCCTATTGTTCAAAAATGTCTCTTCAAAATATTTTATCAAGAAGAATTTTCGAAAGGAATAAATAAAATAGGTTATAGGAAATGCCCTAGCAAGTTAATTTTTAATAATATGCAAAAGAGAAGAGAAGCTTAAGAATAGAAGAACTGTGGTTCTATATAAAACACGGGATTTTGAATTGTAAATTAATAAACCTGGCTTCAAAACTTGTTTCGGGCATTTATAAGCTGTGTGACTTTAGTCAGATCATTTGACATTTCTGGAAATCAGTTTTCTCAATTGTAAAATATGGAACTTGATGACTTTATATGTTCCTTCCAGTTCTAAATCTATGATTTAGATGATGAAAGCTTTAATGAAGAGATAAATTGTGTAAGAAAAAAATACTTTTCATTTTTTATGTCTGTAAAGACACCATGAATCAAAATCTTGGAGTAGAAACTTTGTAGAGACATTCTAGTTCCACTCAATCCCAAATTACAGAAAAGTACATTGAAAAACAAAATGGTTACAGTTCTTAACTAACATCAGATTCATAGTAAGTTATCCAGGCAGAATTTTAAATGAAGACCTATGAGTAAATATCCAACACTTTTTTCACTCTATCATGAAATATAAAAAATTGAGACTTTTTGATTCCCTAGAGCAAATACACACATTGTTTAACCAAAAGTATACTGTCGCCTTTGAAGACTGGACAATATTTACAAAACAACAAAGTCTGAAAATTATTTTATCAAACTGAGAGGCATTCTTTAAGTATACCTTAGTTATTTAATAGAATTTTGACAGAATGATGTAACAAAAACATAGTTGGACTTGAAATTAAAAAAAAAAAAGTAACCTTGGCTTGGCTTAGATGATTCTCTGCTTGGTGATCTTAGACATGTTACTTAGCTATTGCTGATCACACATTTTCAACTGTTGAATAAAATTATCATCTAGGTAGCTTTTTAGGAACCTTTTAGCTATAAATTTGTATTCCTATGATGCCAACATCTCTAAATAAAGTTACATTAAAATAAACCTTCAGAATTAGAATGTGATAAAAAGCTACTATATCCAACCTTACAGAAATCCTCACCATTACACTTGAGAAATGGACATCTAAATATGGCTTGCAAACCCCTAGTGAAGTAACCATCTGTGACCTGAATGTATTCATTCACCTTGGAATTCCTGACTGCAATGTGTTATACAACTCAAACATATGCCCTAAATTAAGCATCAAAATAATAGAACCTTATGGAATTCAGAAGTCATCAACTTGCCTAAAGAGAGATAAACCAAAAGAGTACCTGCTCAATGATACAACAATACTTTTGAAAATTTAAAACCATACTTCTGTAGAACCATACATATGGCAACAATTTTAGATGACCTTGAAGATAACTAGACAAATTTGATTTTTTTTTTTCCCTTGAGGCATTTGGGTTAAGTGATTTGCCCAGGGTCATTCAGGTAGGAAGTGTTGTCTGAGGCTGGATTTGAACTCAGATCCTTCTACCACCAAAGCTAGAGCTCTAGCCATTGTGCCATCAAACTGTCCTAGACAAGTTAGATTTATAATTAAAAAAAAAAAACTGGTTTTGAACCCTAACTTTGACATTTTTTTGTATGATCTTGTCAAATATAACCAGACAATCAAAAAACATTTGCTAAATGTCTACCAGATGGCAGAGATGGTAATAAGAAAAAATAAAAAAAAACAAAAACAAACAAACAAAAAAACAGTTTCTATTCTTGAGAAGCTCACAGCCTAATAGAGGAGACAGTATGTAAACTATTATGTACAAAGTATGGAAAGTATGAGTGAAATTCAATAGTAAGGGATATCTGAAAAAAACACAGTAATTACCTCAAATAATATTTTAGCTTGGGTCTTCCTGAAGGGCCAGCTCTAATCCCTGCTCTACCTAGTCACCCATCTAATGCAACAACTATCCCTATTACCTTTTTGTCATTTTGGGGGAAGAAATGGAATATTTAGTACTTGTGTCTTTATCAAAGTCATTGCTATAAAGTATAAATAACAAAAGGCAGCGCATACATGTTTGGGGCATTCCACTATAGACTTCCTGATAAGATGGTATTGAACTAGTTTTTATGAGAAATCATCCTATGTTAGCTAAGTTTCCTTTTCACTGTTTCTCTCTATTGAGAAAGACTGTGAGGGCTGTCAAAGACCTCAGAATTCAGTGTCCTTTAAATTTAATTCAGATGACCCGGAGCAAAGCTCCCCTACTGCACTATTTAAGGCTCCTTATAATTATGACCCAGAGTTATTAACATAATTCAGTTATTTTGAGTATCTTCTGTTTAAGAAAGCCAAAGAATGTATAATATATTCACAACAGAGCAAAGTCTCTGTAAATTGAAGACATTGGAGATTATTTTCAATGTCATAGCCCAGTATTTTATATCCTGTTATGCTTTATATTACAGTATCTATTTTTTTGGATCCTGCCCAACTCTAAGGAGAAGGGAATAAACATATCCCTTGGCCAACTGCTTATTAAATACTTTGTTACAACATCCCCACTAGTTACTGTTATTATCTCCATTTTATAGTTGAGGAAATTTGAGGCAAACAGAGATTAAGTATAATCTCAGATTAGCACAATCAGTAAGTATCTGAGATGGATTTGTATTAAGGTTTTACTGACTCCAGACTCAGGTATTCAATCCACTTTACCAGCTATTTCAATGTGAGAGCACGTCTAACAGTTCTAAGATTTTCATCTTCAGAAAGTAGGATCTCCATGTATCTTTGTAGGAGGCTATAGTCTTTTGGGATTTCCCCAAATAACTAATTTAATTCTGGGCAAGCTATAAGATCGATTTGTTTTTTGCCTTTATTAGTGGAGCAAAGTTGTCAAATGGCCATTTTCCCCCTCCTCATCTTATTCTAATGTTTAATTAATGCAGTTGCTGCATTTTAATTAATGGGATCCTTTATTGTACATGTGCCCTGAGGCTGTTTAAAAAAAGGGCAAGGTTTTAAAAGTCTACAGAGTAGATAAATAAGCAAATATTGCCTCAGACAACATTTCCCCACAAGTATTAGGAAAATGTATTAATTGCTGTACTGAGATTTTCCAGATGGGAAAGAAGCTATTGGGCATTTATTGCACTCCCCAATATGCAGAAAATATCACACTCACAAATATTTAAAAGGCAAAGAGTTATTGAAACATCCAGGTGTTTAATCACCTTAGTATAGGGAAATAATTATAAAGGAATTCATTCATGGATGCTGCAAAAATAACTCACATCTTTACCACATTTTGGAATTCACAAAGTACTTTTGTTCATAAAAAGCCTAAGAGGGAGATGGTGCAAGGATTGTTATCTCAGACTTACAAATAAGAAAGTTGAGAGGAACAGTGACTTCTCTTGGGTAGGTCACACAGGAAATGGCACCTGATTCAGGACTTGCTCAGATAAAGTTCCTCTAAATGCCATATTTGGTGCTTTTTCCCAGTAATACTCTTCCTGTCACATTCATTTCTTTTATTTTGAAAGGACTGTATTTATTTATTTCCATTCTTTTTTCAACAAATACAAGCAAAGAAATGATGCATCAATTGGCAATAGGTATTAAATAAAGGAGGAGAGGGAAATCAGTAAGAAATGGTGAGAAAAATATTGGACTTGTGAATTCAAGGAATCTACTCATATGTGTGCAAACACACATGTGCATTCATGTACATACACACACACTTCTAGCCTTAAACACACCTAGCACAAAGACTAGATTTGGATACTAGAAATTTATTAAGGTGTTTGAGAAATATGTGTGTCTGTGTCTATCTGTAAGCATATGTATATATGTGTGTGTACATACACAGAAATATACTCATGAATATCTAGCACAAAGACTAGATTTGACTGGATTTGGATGGTAGGTTTTAATATAGTAAGTGCCATTATACAATTATTGAATTTTTTTTATTATTGTTGTCCCATTATTTCAGCCTTTTTGTCTCTTTTTGACCCCTTTTGAGCTTTTCCTGCAAAGATATTTGAATTGTATGTCAGTTCCTTCTGTAGCTCATTTTATAGATGTGGGACTAAGATAAACAGGGTTAAGTGACTTGTCCAGAGTCATACAGCTAGTAAGAGTCTGAAATAGGATTTCAAATATGGAAAATGAATCTTTCCAACTCCAGGCCTAGCACTCTATTCACTGTTCCATTTAGTTGCCCAAATGATATGACTAAGAATTAACAAAATAATTTTCACACTATATATATATATATATATATATATATATATATATATATATATATATATTACTAAAACAGTTTACAAACTGTTTTATATGTAATATCACATTTGATGATATTTATTTGAATGAGAAATGAGCCACTTTGAGAGAGAATGAATTCTCTACCATCAGGTCTGGATAAATTGTATCTAGATACAAACCTACTGAGAATATGAAAAGATAATTCCTCAATTCAATTATAAACACATATATATGCACATATTTCTATGTATGTACAAAGATATGAGAATATATATGTGTATTTATGTACATATGGTAAGTATATACACTTATATATGCATGTACATATATATATGTACATGTATATATGATATAAAACAGGATTCTGTTTTAAAGACTGCATTTTATAGTTTATTTGAAACCATACACAATAAATTATGTAATAAACTATCTAATCTGTATTTTATTGATATACTTATATCTATAGGTAGACATAGAACATATACTTATAAATATAGAAATCTATAAATAGATTAGAAAGAAGGAGAGAGAGAGAAAGAGAGAGAGATAAAGAGAGAGAGAGAGAGAGAGAGATAAAGAGAGAGAGAGAGAGAGAGAGAGAGAGAGAGAGAGAGAGAGAAAGATGGTTGGATAAAACTGTCACTAAACAGAATCCTAAGCTAATCTAAAAAAGCTAATCTATATCATATTATTGAGGCTCACAGTAAGAATTATTTTTTTCCTTGTTGTGGAGAGGTACTTGATTTTTCTTATTATTGAATTGATGCATCTATCTAAGTATTTCCTCAATAAGTCAGCACTACTCAGCCAGCTAGCATTCTATAAAACTCATTACTACTCAAAAATTGTTCATTCCTTCTTTTTTTTTCCTAATCTTTATTTTAATAACATTTTTCTTAAATTACATGTCAACTATTTTTAACATTCATTTTTATAAGATTATGAGTTCTAAGTTTTCTTCCCTCCCTGCCTTCCCCTCTTCTGAAAAAGCAATTTGATATAGATTACAAAGTGCTATCATATAAAACATATTTCCATATTAGGTACAGTTGTGAAAGAAAAAAACAGATCAAAAAGGAAAAAAAGAATGAAGTGGGGAAAAAATATACTTTGATCTGCATGCAGAGTCCATCAGTTCTTTATGTGGATGTAGATAATGTTTTCCTTCATTTGTCTTGGATCTTTGTGTTGCTGAGAAGAGTTGAGTGAGTCTATATAATTTGCTTTCTTATACTTCTTGGATCATGATATTGGAGATCAAATTTCTGATTTAATTCTGGTCTTGTCTTGGCAGAGCCAACATGACTGAAAGAAATCAGGAAGTTTCCTAAGCTATCCCTAGTTTCCCTTGGAAGTAACAATAAAGCCCCTAAGTGCATTCTGGACCAAGAAAACACCACACAAAAAAAGAAAAATTGAAACTATTTTCCAATTTAAGTTAATGTAAACAGAAAGAGGCTCTTAGCCATACCACAGATCAGCAACTGAAGGCCCTCTATCTTGAGCAGGCTATCTCTGAGGCCTTCAACACCAATACATAAATCAAATTGCCAGTCCTAGAACCCCAGGATGACAGACATGATTAGACTTGGTAAACCCAGCTCAATGAGCAAGCCACCAGCACCTGGAGCCCTTACAGAGAAAACCAGTGACCAAGGTCCTAGCACAAGAAATTTTGTCCAGAGCTCCTTGTACCCCAGAAATAGAACACAACTTTTATAAAGGAGCAAAAAAATGAAAAGAGCCCTGACTGTAGAAATCTACTATGGTGATAGGAAAGAACAAACCACAAACTCAGAATAGGCCAAAATCAAATTGTTTACATATAAAACCTCAAAGTGAGTATGAATTTGTCTTGAATTCAAAAAGCAATTATGGATTGTTTCTGTAATTTGTTGTTTGACCCACTCATTCTTTAGAATTAGAATATTTTATTTCCAACTGGGTATTAGCCTATTTTTCTCTGACCCTCTATTGAACATAATTTTATTGTATTGTTGTCTGAAAAGAAAGAATTTGTTATTTCTGCCTTTCTGCATTTAAATGTGAGGATTTTATGCACTAATACATGGTCAGTATCATGTATGGCTCAGAAAAGAAATGTATTCCTTTCTCTCTATTCAACTTTCTGGAGAGGTTTCTTGATTTTATAGGATCCTATTAATCTCCCTAATTTCCATCTTATTTATTTTTTTGGTTAGATTTGTCTGATTCTGAGAGGGGAAGGTTGAGAGCCTACTAATATGATTTTGTTGTCTATTTCTTCCTATAACTGGCTTAATAGCTTCTTGTGGAATCTTTATGCTTTCCCACTTGGTGCATATATTATTATTACATTGTTTAAGGTCTCCTTTAACAAAAAAATCCCATTTTTGCCGCATTATATACCTTTATTCTCTCTTTCCACCCTGTAATCCTTAATAGTATTTTTTTTGACCCACATTGACTGCCTTATTTTCTATCACTTCTCCCTGCTTCTCTTACTTTTTTTTCTCCCTACTGTTTCTGCCATCCCTTTTATCCAGCCCATCTCTTTTCTTTCTTCTTTCTTGCCCTACTTCTTAATAGGATTAACTGAATTTTATATCCAACTGAATGATTAAATTATTCCCTTTTTGAGCCAAAACTGATGATATAAAATTTCAGACAATGCTCATCTCCTTCCTCCTTTTCCTTTTGTGTCTCTTCATATGATCTAATTTGTCCCATTATATCTCCCCTTTCCTCTTTTCCCAGTACAGGCCTTCTCCAGCCCCAATGTCTTTTTTTCTTTGATGTCATCACATGAGAATCCATTCATAACCACATATTTCATCCATATGATACCTCCCCTCTGTTTATTCCAGTAACAGAGTTCTCAATAATTACAGATATCATTTTCCATCTAGGGATATAAACAGCTTAACCTTTATATAATATACATTTTCCCATTTACCTTTCTATGTTTCTCTCCACTCTTGAGTTTAAAGATTAATTTTTTTCTTTAGTTCTTGTTTTTTGTTTTTTGTTTTTTTTTAATAGAAATGATTGAAAGGCTCTTACTTCATTGATGATGCATCAGCTCACTTGAAAGATAATGCTCATTCTTGCTAGGTAGTTAATTCTTAGTAATAACCACAGGTCTTTTGTCTTCCAGAATTGGTATTCCAGGTCCTCCAAATCTTTATTGAAGAAGCTTCCAGGTCCTGGGTAATTTTGACTGTTGCTCCTTGATATTTAAATTGTTTTTGTTTGACAACTTGCAGTATTTTTTCGTTAAGATTGTAATTCTGAAGTTTTGTAACAAGGCCTCTTAAAGTTTTCCTTGTGGGATCTCTTTCCAAATGTGGTCAATGGAGAATGCTATCCAGACTGGTTTTTTTTTTTTTGTTTGTTTGTTTTTTGGTCATGGCCTTCAGGGAGAGCTATAATTTTTAAATTGTTTCTTCTGGATATTTTTTTCCAGATTAGCTGTTTTTCCAATGAGATATTTTACATTTTCTTCTAGTTTTTCATTCTTTTTAGCTTGTGTGACTGATTCTTGATGTCTAATATAATCATTAGCTTTCGTTTGCCTCATCCTAGTTTTTAATATGTCATTTTCTTTAGTTAACTTTAGCATCTCTTTTTCCATTTGGTTAATTCTACTTTTTGCAGGTGTTGTGTTTTTTTTTTTCCCCTAGTGTTTTTTAAATTGTAGTAAGTTTATTTATTTTGCTTTATGAATCATGTTGGAAGAGAGAAATCAGAGCAAAAGAAGAAAAAAAAAACTATGGGAGAGATAAAAAACAGGAAAAAAATGGACATAGCAAGTATTGATTCAAATTCAGTCTCTATCTCTTTTTCTAGATGCAAATGGAATTTTTTATCCAAAGTCTATTGGGATTGCTTTGGATCACTGAACCACTGGGAAGAAGCAAACCTTTCACAGTCAATAATCACACATTCTTGCTGCTATTATTTACAATGTATTCCTGGTTCAGCTTGTTTTGCTCAGAATCAGCTTAGATAAATCTTTCCAGGCCTTTCTAAATTATCATTCTATTAAAAAATAATAAACATAATCAGCTTGTTTATTATTTTTAATAGAATGATAATATTCCACTACCTTCATTTATCATAGCTTGTTCAGCCATTCTCCAGTTGATGAGATCCACTCTTTTTAGTGAAGTGTTTTTTTCATTTGGTTAATTGTGTTTTTTTAAGGACTTGCTTTACTTTTCCAAACTGTTGACTCTTTTGCATTCTTCTCATTTCTTATTTCATTTTTCTTCCACCTCTCTTATTTGCTTTTAAAAACACTTCCAAGAAGCTTTTTTGAACTTGAGATCAATTCACATCATTCTTTGAGATTTCTTCTATGGACATTTTGTACTCCTCTGAGTTGGTGATTTTATCTTCCATGTCACCATAGTAGCTTTCTATTGTCAATGTTCTTTTCTATTTTTTACTCATTTTCTTTCCTTTCCTTTTGGTATTTCCTCTTTTTTAACTTTTAAGATCAAGTGCTGCTCCTGAAATAAAGGGGGTGCTGTCCCAAGCCTTTGGTGAAACTCTGAATCTTTGCTTTGAGCACATATGCCCTTTGTTTTTGCAGTGAGTAGCCTTGTCTTCTCTTTCCAGAAAGCAGCCTGGCTTCCCAGAATTTGCCTTCTGAGTTGAGTCTGAGGACTGCCCTACAGGTTTGCTCCACTATTGAACCAATACAGAGGGTCTTAGTTGCTCATCTGCTATTATTGAGACACTCTCATTGGATTTCTCAGACTGCCCAACCTGGGCTAAACACCCCTTTCATCTCAGTAGACTCACCTTTTTTGAAGTTTTTCCCATCTATCTTGAGTTGATGAGTGATTTCATTCTATCAGACTCTGTTCAGAGGTTTGGTTTCCTGGGGTTTTCAAAGGAAACTGGGAGAGCTCAAGCAGGTTCCTGCCTTCACTCTGCTATTTTGGTTTCATCCACAAGTTCTTCCAATAATGCCTTCTTACATTTAGACAGGCAACCGGCTTGGAATTCATTTTCTCCTCAGCTTTATCTCTTGGAATTTAAAACTCGCTTAAAAATTTGGGACAGATTCTGTTCCCTACATAAATTCTTTCTATATGTCATCAATTATTCTGTGTTCTTTCTTCTCAACTACTTTTTATTCACTCTGCATTTATTATATATCTAGCTTTCTATTTACATATTACTACCCCTTGCCCTGCCTCGAGGTAGAATATAAAGTCCTTGAGAATTAGGAGTATATTGCCAGAATTTAAGATCATTTATGGAATAAAATTGATGTTTTCTATTGCTATAGGTCATTTTAAAATACTGGATTATCACTTTCTAGGTGTTTTGTAAAAGGGGATTTATATTTTAGACATAAGTTTGAACAGATGAAATCCCCTTATTTCTCCTTTAAATACTGACTTTTTATGTCTAAGTTTCCATGTTCCTTGATAATTTGAAATATATTTCAGTATTTAATTTCTGGATGAGATCTTAGTTTGATCCTAACAGATTTTTCAGGAAATAAGAATTTCTAATAAAATACAAATACACACACATACATAGAAACATATATTCACATACATACAGAAGATTTATTATGGGCATGCTTCTCTCTCCATATATACAGAAATTATATGTATATATATTATATGTATATAAACATACTATATGTATGTATATAAATTTTACATGTCCTTAATTTGTATTCTTTTCTTATGTCTTAGGAAGTTTAATTACTTTGCCTTATATAAACTATTTAAAATAATTTAGATACTATATTTTATTTGATAGTCATTGGTATAGAATGTACCTTTCATAGTAAATTACTAATTTTAATAATTCATTAATTCATGCACACACACAGTCATTTCAGCAAATAGATTTCAATCAGAACCACAGCAATGCTTGTTAAATATCAACTAGCAGTTTTTTTTATTTTGGTTTAAAATATGTAGTGCCTTCAGTGTCTTTCCTGAATCATGTCTTCTAGTGGAGAAAACTGTAGGGATTAAGACTTATGAAATTTATCCAAAATGTGAAGCAAAAATCAAATCATCCCCATTCACTGTGTTTGGCTCCTAAACCTACATTTCTCCCTCCATACACATAGGGATAAATCCTTAAAACAATAGTTTTTAACAAATGTACATATGATTTATGTGCTTGCTTTGAGAGCTATTTTGATTGATTTCCTTTTGTAATACTGTGTTTTATTTTCTATATTTAAAAACAATGATTCTGAGAAGAGTTCCATAGATTTCACCAAATACCAAAGGGTACAGGAAACACACAAAAAGCTTAAGAAATCCTTTTAATAATACATGTCTAAATGTTCCCAGCACACCAGACAGTTACCTCATTGGGAAAATGACTTTGGATTAGATTATGTTTAAGATCCTTTGCAATTCTAATAATCTTTATTCTAATGTCCCTACTATCACTTTGTTCTCTCACTGCATTCAAAGTTCTGTTCTAGCATTATTGTTCTGTGAGTCCTTGATTCCACAACATCGTAATTCTGAGTAATTCTGCTAATACAGAAATCTTATAATGTCTGTTATATCTAATTTGCCCAGGTAATTGACAGCTCATTAAAAGTGATTAAAATATAATGATCTAAACAAATCCTGAAGAGAGGACAAAGTCCCAGTTGGTGCATTGTAATTGTTTTTTTTTTTGTTTTTTGTTTTTTAGATTTCCAGAAATGCCTTGTGATTTAGCTTAATTATTTTCCCCAGCCCTTCCAATGATCCCTAATTTTTTAAATTTAGAAATGAGGCTTAAAAAAGCTTAAATATTTTCTATTTGGCACAAACAAAAGACAATATTGTAATAGGAATTCAGGGTTGAGGTCATGAGTCTGGGGTCTCTTCCACCAAAAGGCAGACAGCATGTTTCAGGGGAATGACACAGTAGTGGGAGTTAAAAGATATTCCTTTACAGATTGGCTTTGATTCTTATAATTAGCATACTCATAGTAAAGACCCTTGAGTACTTGGAGCTGAAGATTGCTCAAACATAAAATATCTATATAGCAACTTGCTCTATTTTTTTCATATGTTTATTATAAGTGAAGTGTAGGTTTTTCTTGAAATGTTCACAAGAACTATGTTGATTGTAATTTCATGTCTAAAAAAAATTAGAATGTTAGGTTATTCATATATATCTTTCATCTTCATTCAAGGTTTAAAATTACCTCCACTTCTTCCCTAGCACTGCCCTTTTTAAATCCAATCAATCCTTCATAAACTCTGTCTTTTATAAAGCATTTCCTAATAATTCCAATTTCTCATTGTTTTAATAGCCTATTGTAGTCATTTTCTTTCCTCTAACCTAAGGCCACCACCATTCTGGTATTTAATTTGTGAAAGACTTAAGAGTTAATGTGGAAAAATCTAATTATTAATTATATCTTCTCTAGATGAAAAAGAAAAGAACAATTATAACTTTATAAGATGTTTTGAAATCTGAAATCAACATAAAATACAGGAAAGGGTGACAGATTTGGAATCCAGAGGACTAGGTGGAAATCCTGTTTATAATAGCTGACATTTATGTGTACCTTTTAATATTTATAACCTCTTAACATTTTCTCTATCTCCCATGGCTATAACACTTTCCTTACTCATCTCCACCTACGGGTTTTCTTGGCTTTCTTTTAGTTCCAGCTACATTTTCCTCTTCTTTAGGAAGCCTTTCCCAAGTCCTTTTAATTCTAGTGTCTTCTTTATCTTATTTATCCTGTACATATCTGGTTTGTTCATATATGCTTGTTTTCTCCCCATTAATGTTTCAGTTCCTTAAGTAAAGGGACTGTCTTTTAATTTTTTTTTTGGTATCCCTAGTGCTTAGTACAGTATGTTTAGTATAGTATCTGCCACATAATAGATACTTATGTTAAAGAGAAAGGAAAAATTTCTTCAACTATGTTGAATCCAATTTAAATTTATATTACATAATATCAACTGAACTTCTTTGCCTGACATTTAAGTCTCTTCATAGTCTGTGTTCTTAAATATTATTTTTTTCATATGCTCTGAATTTCAGCCA